>NC_084653.1:15561250-15900625 GCF_019802595.1 Syngnathoides biaculeatus | reverse complement strand
GACATGCACTTGTGTGCACATGATGAAATCTCACATATTTATGGATGGGGAGAAAATTGAAATTCGTTCAGATGTTTATTTAAAAGTGCAAGATGCATGCACATCATCACGATGTTATGATTGAGTGCTGTCATCTGTCAGAAACCTTCAAGGAAACTTCCTTTATGATGCCATTTTTGTATTTCAAACTTTTCCAATCTTTCTTATTACATTTACAATGCTAAAAAAATAAAGATCCACATCACACTTAACATCTACTTGTCACGCACGTGTGTTATGACAATCAGGGACGGAGCTATAGCTTTGCATTTTCCAACTTCTCCAACAATAAGTTAAAAAACAAGTGACCAGCCACAAATCTAGCGACATTTTGTGGTGTTATTGTCAAATTCAGGACAACAGCAAATGTTCATCCTACCGCCTCCAGACTGCAAATGAATGACACTTAGGCAAAGCCACTACCAATCAAACCATATCCCATCCATCCATTATCTGAGGTGCTTGTCCTCCGAAGCATTGTGGGCGTCCTGGAACCTATCTCAGCTATCTTTGGGCAGGAGGCGTGGTACCCCTGAACTGGTTGCCAGCGAATCGCAGCACACATTGAAAACAAGCAATCACACTGACAATCACACTTCTGGGCAACTTAGAGTCTCCATTGAATGGATGTTTTTGGGATGTGGGATGAAAACCCACCCAGGGACGAGGGGAAAATGCAAATGCCACACAGGAGGATTTGAAAACCGGTCCTCAGAACTGTGAGGCAGATGCTCTAACCAGTCGTCCTCACAGAGGTGGCACCAAGCCATCGAATACACTGCCTTACTGGTCTCCTGCAGTGATTCCCAAAGATAATGGAGGGTGGGCTCACTCTCTAGTGGTACATGAAAGGATTTCTAAATTAAATACGATTAAAGTTACATTTTCACAACAGTACATTTTTTTTACTTCCCAAGTGCAGTGTATTTTTTAAAAAAGTACAGTTCATTTGTATTTAACTTATCTACCATAAATGTGATATTTAGATCAAAACCTCTTCCATCCATCCATTTTCTTAGCCCCTGATCCTCACAAGGTCGCGGGGAGTCCTGGAGCCTATCCCAGCTGTCAACGGGCAGGAGGCAGCGTACACCCTGAATTGGTTGCCAGCCAATCGCAGGGCATATTGAGACAAACAGCTGCACTCACAATCACACCTAGGGGCAATTTAGAGTGTCTAATTAATGTTGCATGTTTTCAGGATGTGGGCGGAAACCGGAGTGCCCGGAGGAAACCCACGCAGGGACGGGGAGAACATGCAAACTCCACACAGGCGGGTCCAGGATTGAACCCGGGACTTCAGAACTGTGAGGCCAACGCTTTACCAGCTGAGCCATCGTGTCGCCCTCAAAACCTCTTTATTATTATTATTATTTTTTTTACTGTATTTTAATACTGACCATGATGGCTGTGCATGTTACGCATGCAGTGGACATATCGGCAAACACGTCCGGCTTGAAAATGACAAAGCATCAGTTGGCTAAATTGCCATGTCATTGGTAGCGAAACCCGTTTGGGGCGCTATTACGTAAAGTAACGGAAATTCAGAACTGCTTGCTAACAGACATTTTAAGAAATATGCAAATCGCAAAAGACGTGTGTTAATTTCACACTGGAGGCCGGACAAGCACTCCAGAGATTAAACTATTTGTATAAAGCTCAGTTTTCTATAAAATGTCCCCTTTAAGGAAAACATCATCTTTATCATCCATTCTCAAGACTCCAAGGTCTGTTCTGCAAGGACATAATTTCCTGTTCAGAGGCCATTTTTTTGGTGCAGGTAAAGTTGAGAGCGTATCTTTCATTCAGCACCTGTCTCGAGTTACCACACACGGCGGTTGAAATGGCGAAGCCGTCTGAAAGCCAACTGTCTCTCTGAATAGCTGTGGGGGTGAAAGCAGATCCAGCCGGAGACCGGGAGCCCTCCTCCATTATCCCGCATTGCTCCATTCCCAGACACACCCTATTTCTTACCCTCCGCTGACACTCGCGTACCTTTTTCCAGTGCTTGTATTTCGGCTTTCCACGATCAAAATTTTTAGGGCCGCCCTCAACCAAGCTTTACACAAAGTCCTCTCGTGTCCTGTGCACCCCCCATTTTTTTTATTACAATACAGTCAACCAGGATCCATTCGTGTTGTCATCCCCACGCTAATAGGTGTAGTCATGTCGCATTTGTGTTGACAAGATAAAGTCCAACGATCGTTAAAACAAAGGGATGCGGTGGTATCGCAATACAAGACTTTATTGCAGTAGTAACCTTAAAAGAGCAAATTTGTCTTGTAGTCTGCTCCGCGCATTATGTGCCATCTCTCATTTGATAATTAATTAGTAAATTAATCAGTAACTTTTGCACATCAAGTTAATAGTTGGTGCTATATTTACTGTTTAAACTATTTTGGGAGTAACTCGATTAATCGTGATTTTTTTTTTCCGCTGTTCGTGGCAGGGCTCTGTCCAAATATTTTTGGTTTTTACAAAGGTATACATTTCACACACATTTATTTTGTTTCTGTCGTCAGTGTGTTTAATGTGACTGTTGCGTTCATTAGTCAGCTCAGTTCTGCAGGTTCCTGCTCGACAAGTTTTTAACAGCTCCAAACCAAATTGAGTGGCGGTTGCATGCCAGCTGTGCCAGATGCAAGACTCTGAGCAAGTACGAAACGAGCTGCAACTGGAGTAAAATATCAACACAAAGACACACAACAACAGGAAAGTCTAAGTGGCATTTAAGTGGAGTATTTACTGTACAGTATGAGAAGCCTTTTTCTCCAGTGAGTCCCACCCGCTGTGCTAAAATTATTTCCTTTCAATGACTTGGTCAGAAAATTCTTAATGACTTTATAGAAATAATGTATCTCCTATCGACTGTATCGGTACCAGTGATATATTGTGACAGCCAGAACCATTAAATGCTGTCCCACTTGATTTAGATAAGCAAGGGGTCCAGTAACCTGTGTATCCACGTTTTGCCATTCACACAAAAGATATATAACCAAGTGTCCAATCTAACAGACCCAGATTTCACTCTGAGTTAGTAAATTTGTGAGTAAATTCAGACGAGATCCTCATCTTTACTGCGCAGATTTGGAACTTGATTTACGAGCTCTCCGAGTTACGAGCCATCGTTTAGTCGAGAGACAACCAAGCTTCAGATACACTGATGCGCGAATGAAGTAAAAAACAAACGGACCAGTTAAAGAACTGTAATACCCTCACATGTGTCAAGGAAAACCGAAGACCCCAATGCAATTTTAGCAGTTTTACTGAACACAAAAATCATTCAATTAGACGGATACAAAATGAGAGCACTCACAAGGAACTGCTTGAGGCCACTATTCGTGCCCAATGATCTGACGCAGACTCCTCCAGACAACTAAACCAACTGGACTCCAGTTCCTAACATCACTCACGAGGGTGCACCCTTTAAACGCACGCATCCATTACACAAATACTACGGTACGTATGTTCAAAAAATAGTGTTCTTTGGTGGGTAGCTGGAAGAGATTAATTGCATTTCAATGTGGAAAGATGAACACCATCAGACTGGATGAAGGGAAAAAAATACTTTTGCTCACAATGTCTAACTCAGGGTCTGCGGGCCCGATGCGGCCCACTCAATCATTTAATGTGGTCCACTAAAGCAAATTATGTGCATCTACTTCAGGTTACTTGCTCAAATCTGTACCAAAATCATTTCCAATCTCCAAAATTCCTTTTAAGAACAGTGATATATTACAAGCATTTTTGTTACATACAGCGAGCACAGCCGAAATTTCAATGACTTCTGATGAATTGGAAAAATAACTTTGCCATATACAATGAATATAAAAAGCCTACAAAATCAGAACCACTTAAAATGGTGGATGATTTGGATGTGATTGGTTAAGTCAGACATATGCCCAGTTATAAGCGGGTGTGCACACTTGTGCAACCTCATTGTCATTTTTTAATTGCAATCTAAAGGATTTTATAAATTGTGTATTTAATCTCGTTTTAATAGGACTCTATACTGCTATATTTATTTTTAAAAAGTTATGACATTTTGAAATTGAATATATTTACATGTGTTTTGCTATATGTTTGGCTTCACTTCAATGAACATTGTGTTTTTCCTTCTGGTGTGCACGCCTTGGCCACCTGAGAACGGCACAATTCAGACATAGGAGACGTCTCAGTTCCTTAGTATATCGCGGTAATATTGTTTGTGTTTGCGTTCAATACCTGTTGCTTACGGGGTAATAATGACGTGCCACCGATGGCATTTGTGAGCCATTCTATGGTGTGTCGCATTGTTGGTTAGCATTGAGCTAAATGGACTTTCTTCGGCCAAAGTTGTGGTTGAATACACAGTGTGTAATTATATTTGTTTAATGTTTATTTTGACAGCACTGTAAACTTCATCTGGGAGTGGCAATAAACCAGCTTGGAGCCTCGGTTCGCTATCTGCTTAAGTCCTGCTTGTTGTGAGCTGGGCTGCGTTGCCATACAACACGCGTAGCTCACATTTTTGCTCTCAACTCAAAGCAAAAACATCATCTGGGTGACAACTCGTATCTCGATCAACTGGTAAATCAGGCCTCAAGGCGCCACTCTGGTTTTTGTTGGTTTGATTTCCCTTGCGCAATACAGAAAATGCAACACCACCCCCACTCCACCGAGGCTCACCTGGAAGATGAGGACTTTGAAGTGGTTCCTCTTGAGCAGGTGGCTGTGGTTGGCCTCCAGCTTCTTCACCTGGACCGCCTGCTTGTCCAGGCGCTCTCTGACCTCCTTCAGGTGACCGCTGACTTTGCGCGAGCGCTCCAACAACTTGCACACGCTGTTGGAGGTGCCCACGTGCGTCTTGGACAGGCGGCTGACGTCGCCCTGCACCAGCCGCACGGCCCCCTCCAGGTCGGCCTGCTTCTGTTCCATGCGCTGCTGGTTTGACTGCACCGCCTCCATCATGTTGACCAGCTTGTCCAGCAGGGCCACCACGGTGATGGCGCTCACCTGGCCGCGGTCCACAGGGCTCCCGGGGGCAGCGGCGGTGGAGGAGGGGCTGGTGGGACTCTTCACACCCAGCCGGGCCAGGGTTCCGGTCGGGGTAGGGGAGGACGGGGCTGACGAAGGGCTGAAGCTCGGGATGAGGAGCTCCGGGTTCTCCGGGGCGGTGTGCGTGCTGCCTGCCACACTGCTGGTGTCGGGGTGGGGGGGCTCTTCCATGGTGCACAGGTGGATATGGTCAGTAGACCGACGCAAGTAGCTCCTGTCGTGCGCACTGAACTTTGTAACTTAGCTCGGCACCCACGCCCCACTCGCTCTCTCTCTCGCTCTCCCTTCACACACACAAGCACAAACATGTTGTGAACTTTCAGAACACCTCCCCCCTACGAGCCAAAGGGAGGGGCTCCGTCACCAAGGTAACCTGCAGGCCTTGCCCTTGCTGACAGCTCAAGAGAGTCATGCGCGTGTCCTTCTTGTGTGCTTTGCATGTCGTGGCGTTCATGAAAGACTAACCTCTCCAGTTTAGCGAGTGTTGGACTCCATTTGGAAACTTCCTGCTAATCGAGGCCCAAGCAAGGGGGTGCCAAAATTCTTTATTTCATCTTTGACATCCATATTCTATAAGTCAAAGTCATCGCAAAGTCTTTACTCATACTGTACTGTAAATTTCCGTGTTCAACGGTGTTGTTCATTAAGAATGGACAACTACTGAGTACTTTTTTTTTCTCTCTCAAGGTGTCAGGTAATCGTGAAAGCTGCCGATACCACCAACAAATGCATAAGGCAAATAAAATAAATAAAATCTGACATTGATGAAGTCCTCACAATTATTTTGTGCTACACTGCGACCGTTTGCATCTTAAAGGGCCACTGTCATGAAATGCATGATTTTTAGTATGTTATTAATGAAAAAACGGCAGCCGACATGGACCCATGCGTTTTTTTCACCACAAAACATGATTTTGACGTATACAGCTTTTTGTAACTCCTGCCATGAAAATCCTCTCGAGGGATTTGTTTTAAAGAAGAAGCAGGAAGTGACGTGCATGGCAGGACCGCCCTGAAGTGGACTCGTTTGTTTCTATTAGTTTCTATTAGCCGGTTGGCTCGGCCTTCCTACAGAAGGCTCGTTGCGGCGCCGGGCTGCGATGGCTCATCTCCGCTGCGGAAGTGGATCGGACAGGGAGGCAGTTTAGCCGTGATCGCATATCATCTGATTATGGATCGAAACAATAGGGTACTATTGCCGCGGTAACTTCACTCGGTTGTGTAATGTTCTCTTCTTTGAAAAGAGCTTCCGTGTCAGAAGGTCTCTGCTGTATTAAAAGAAGTAGTAGTTTCGGTACACAGTATCGGTGAGTACTCAAAAATGAATAGTTGTACCGGTATGGGTTGTTTTCACTGACATCACATTTTTTGCTGAATTACCCACACACCACTGCGCGCCGCCATTTAACCTCTCTACCTAACGCGTACCAGTGTTGTAGCCTGCGGAATGCTCTCCGTTACTGTTTTGTGTTTTTGTGTTTCACAGGCGACTCAGGACTTAAGTACACAAGAGAGGATTTGCTAACCATCAGACAGCCTTCTTCTGACTTCGGACTTTTTTTTGACAACTCTCGCCAATTCGCTGAAGCTTTTTCCAGAGTTACTAGTCTGCGAACTCATCAAAGCCTCGTGATCCAGTACACAAGTCCGGCTGCATAAGCAGGGACACCGTCTAACACTTCCGACTAAAGACTTTGGAGGTTCTGCAGCTCTGTGCTTCACGGAGACTTGGCTTTGTGGACGACTGCCCGACGCCACTTCTATCCCACTCCTTAGTAGCTTAATCGATACTCTTTTCAGGAGCCCAACATTACAGTTAAGATCCTTTTTTGTGAGTCATTTCGTGAAATACTGCATTTGTTTATTCTTTTCTTTCTGCCATTGTCATAAGATTTTAAACAAATAATAAACATTTTGCTTTGCTTGTGGTGAACTAATATACAGGTTTTACTTTTTGAAAAAAAAAATGGAATAAATGGAGTTGGCCTCTATTTTAAGAAAATAATATTCCACTGCCTTTCGTTTTCCATATTAGCATACAGGTAAGTGCTCATCCTTTGTAATTTCTGTCACATAGAGTAAAAGATCAAGGGCACAATCCTACGCCTTTGTGAGGCAGTCCTGAGTCCCATGATGTGTCTATGCCAGGTAGCCTAGAAGTCAGTCTGGGATTGATGTGCTGTCGGTCGCGTCTTCAATAAATGCAGTTAGAAACATAATGTCGTCCACCTTGCCTATCTATGAGTAACAGAGCTCAGGGATAAAAAAAAAAAAAAAAAATGGCCGCCGTTTGAGGCAACACAACGGGTGACGTCACGTGAAAACAACCCGTTGAGTGGAAAAAAAAAAGTGCTATTGAAGATCCTTTAATCTTCATCCAAGTGGAAGTTGATATCCTGTAGTGGGATTTGTAGGCCTTATGAGCACACATTTGTTTTCCTGGGATTTTAGAAAATTCAGCCCTTGAAGCAAGTTCGACCATACAACCTGGAAAATTGGTAGGCGTGTCTGCCATATTCAGACCCATTCACAAGCCTCAATAACCAGCAAATTTGAAGTGCCTGCACTAGAGCAATGGACGACACGACAATGGGAAACGTTTCTCGTAAACGTTTTTTTGTTGATGTTTGGCATTTTGTTTTGATTGGATTTAGTTTGGTTTGATGTCATATGTCTCGTTTTCCTGTCCATGACTTCCGGTTCTTCTTAACTCTTTATATCTACTTTTTCTGATCAGCCTTATTCTTCTGTGAACCAATCAGCTCTCTCCAGACTTTTACAGGTACACCTTTTTTCCTGGATGTATTTAGTGCCTGTTTATGTTAATTGTCCGATGTCATCCATGGTCTGCTCTTTGTGTTTTGACACTTTATACCTCGCATGTTTAAGGACTTTATTAAATATAGTTTCTTGATCCTGCTTCCCTATAGCTTTATTTGCATTTTTCATGATGTATATTTTTGGGGAGCATGCTTGGCACTCCTGCTTCTCCTTTCCTACATTCTGCACTTGAGTCCACCTGCCTTGTGTGTCTGTACACCACCCCCCAAACGTGAAAATTGGAAATTTTATCATTGTGTTTGGGTGGAGGAAGGTGGCCCAGTGGGGATTTGCCATCATATGTTGTCTGTCTTGTGTTGTCTGGAATGATTGGTTTAATGTGTTGGATTGCATTATCTATTTCTGTGAGAATAAATTGACAATAAGAGTTTGGTCCATTATTATACCTAATAAATGTTGGATCTTTTTTTGTTGTTGTTGCTGCATTTCTCTGCCTTTGTGCTTCTGTTCAAGTTCCACAACATGTTCTGTGCCCCCCTTTCCGCTCTCTTCTCATTTGTGAGCTCAGTGTCACTGAGCACTCTGACATGGAAATGTGGAAATCCCTGTCCCAACAATGAGCTCATCTGGGCCCAGACAGGGTATCCTGGCCCTTTTTTTGCCATCACTGCAGAGGTTTCGCACAGTTGTACCCCCCCCCCCCCTTCAACAAAAACAAGTGTGCAATGCAAAGATGGCTACAGTGCCTGAGATAGGTCAAAAGAAAGGCTTAATCCAGAATACCAAAAAGAACAAGGTTTTGGGACATACATAAACCATTTTATTAACCAGAACACCAAAAAGAACAAGCGTTTGGGGACTTACATAAACCATTTTATTAATGTCTTAACATATCTGACACATGCTTTTGTTCAAATACCCCAAGATTCAAGAATTACAGAACCCTTTTTGTCGGCCTCCTGGAACCAATTTTAAGAGGCCTGAAGAACAAATGTTGAGTAGAAGTTAAGACTAAGGGCTGTGCTAGGTGGTTGAATAAGGTATGCATCTTCTACTTTTAAAAGGGGAGCTTAGTGCAGTGAAAAAGAAAAGGCGAGCCCTGGAAGGCAAACAAAGCATCTTCACTCATGGAGGCCGCATTTCATACAATACATTCAGGTGTCAACTAAACTGAGCAATCAAATATGTCACCTATAAGAGGGAAAAATAAATCTGTGGTTCTAAAGACTCAATGGAGCTCATCTTAACTTTTGTGTCTGACATCGTAGTGATAAATACAGGCCAGTGATAGTCAGGGGCAATGGTCACTAAATGACAGACCGCAGTCAGTGGGTGAGACTTTGAAGATTATGAATGTCTTGGGTAATGCTCCGTAATCCACACATAGCAGGACAGGGATACTTGTCCTTCAATGTTGTCTTAATCCAGTGAGAGCAGGGTGTGGAAACCTGTACGTCACCATCTTTGTGGCAGAGTCCTAAACAACCACGGGGACAGACAAACAAATGTTCTTGGGCAGAATTTGTGGGCGGAGGAAGAAGGCTGGACAAACAGCTAAAGGAGCAAGAAAATGGGATATGGCAGAACTTGGGTTCAGAGGCAGAAGAGAGTTCACGAGGTAGTGTTATAACATCTGGAGCATCAATCTGACAATGGATGAGAATGGATTTCTCTTGCAAAATATTGGTGAAACGAAATAAATCTTATCAACAATTTGATTTTAGGAAAAAGGTGCTAGAACTGAGCATGCACATGCAAATCTGGCAAAAACATTTTTTCCTCTAACAACCCAGGCTAACGTTCACTCCTCCTGACATACCAAGATGTTTGTTTCTCAGTCAAGATTTATCTCTCTAAAAGACTTCCCTGACACCAATTGCTACATGTCCTTTTTCCCGGGACTTTTACGCCGTCGTGTGGCATCTAAGAGAACAAGAAAAAGTGAATTTGTCAGATGATTTGTGCTTCACCGTTCATTGGCTTTGATCAAAATATTGAATTCACTTTCTTAAAATAAAATTGGACTTTGTTCTCTTAGCACATATGTATGTAGGCTCAGAAAACACACATCAGGAAAGAGTTCAATTGATGCTTTTTTTTTTAAATCCTTACCAAAGACATGACAGAAAAACACGATTGCCGGTTATTATGCCTTTTGTAAAACGTCTGTTATAGATTCTCGAAGAATTACGCCTCTTCTCTAGTCTGCTCTTTGCCTTCCTGTCGACCTTCAGGGTTTGTAACTCCTCTCTCGTTCAGCTCCCCCCGATAGACTCTCTTCTAAAAAACAATGAAAGTCTGACCTCTTGTCGTTACCATAATGACATCTGGAATCTTACCATCATAGCTCTCTTGGGAAGGCGTGGTGGCAATGATGCTCCCATCCTGCCATTCTTCCCACTGTCCCCCCTCCTTTCCTCTATAGGTTCTTCCCACTCTCTCCTGTATGATCAGGTTTCCCAGTATTCCCAATGCTCGCATGTTTTCATAGCATAGGGGCTCCTGGCCGTTTTAATGAAAGGATATTTCTTGCTTATGCCCTCAACGATTACTTAAATATTATTCTCCCGAATGAAAGTAAGGGGCCAGGAATTGATATGGCCAATGATTTTTGCGCGCCCTCTAAAGGCAAATAGATGAAAGTGCAAGGCCTCTTTCTGAAATTGAAGAGAATTAATTTTAAATGAGCATAATAAATTACTTCCATCCACCTTTTTACCCCCTGAAGTTCTTATCCTCACTACAATTTAGTTAAATTGAAATTAAAACAGGGCTGGGTACATTTTTGCTTAAGGGCTGCATTTGGTTGCTTAAAATTGACAGATGGGCAAGGTCATTTGTAAATAAGGTTAAAGTAAGAACACTGCTGAACACGGTGAATGGAAAGATAGTAACTTGGATGTCAAGTACAAAGTGGAGAAGGAAAGAAATACTGTAATATCACAGGAACACAGAGGAATCATTTAAAAAAGGACATATTGCACTAAATAGTGTACTTACTGTATCATGGTGAGATTTTGAATGGAAAACTGAAATGTAATATTACGTTGTTCCAACTAAGCCAAATTCAAAGGAATGTCTGAAACATGCTGGGGGGGGGGGTCTGGGGTCAGACAGGTTACAAAACACATATTTTGGGACTGTAACTAAGCATAATTGTGTGTCGCTTGTTGGTTGTTTACTTTCACCCTTTAGTCGAGTTTAAACTTAAAGTCTGGAGACTGAACCCTTCATTTTTTTTTCTTAAAAATACATCCATAAAAGTTAAGTTGTTTGAGTCCATTGAATAGCTTTCAATAGTGTGTATTAATATACAGTACAATAAGTGGTTGAAAAAAAATGAGTCAAGGTAACCCAGAATTGAAATACAAATAATGTACATTACTGAGTCACACAAAAAGGAACAGTCTCCAGACTTTAAATTGAAACCGAAAAAAAGGCATCCTACAGGCAAAACGCATCCAATAGGTGGAAACTTCCACAAAAGAGTTGGGACAAACTTTGTAAAGAATATTTGATTTACTTTTTACGGCAAATGCCAGAAGTGTCTTCAAGTTGGATAAAGAACATAGAATAGATTCAAGAAACGAGGTGTGGACGAAAGTGAGGTGGGGGGTCAGTCAGACGTGTTCTTGAAAATGAACCCTTATTTTGGTGCTCACAATGGTTGCACTCGGTTGATTTGTTAAATCAGCTCAGGGTGGATGTTGAGTCCCCCACGCTGTCACCGGCAGCTTTTTGTCGCTAAATCAGAAGTTCCTGCAGGGGGGAAAATGGATCCATGAAATCAAACCTGGTGGCCTCCGATCTCCAAATGACCACTTTTCACAACAAAGCGTGCATCTGGACAAATGTCCACTTCACAGCGTGGCCTTGTGAATCTCGCATGTGTGCGTGGGGCTGTGTGTGTGTGTTCAGTCATAATCAATCATAAAAGCTAATAGAGGACTTTGCAATGAGGGAAGCCCCCCCCCCCCTTTTTTTTTAATAGCTGTGTTATTTGTTGCTTTGTGACGATTATCCCCAAGTTCCAAGAATCAATTCTCAAACTAAAAGGGGCAATATTTCCCCCCCAAACTGGATGGCTTACAATTATAGGTCCAAAAAATCTTTTCCAGGTTAAAACAAGCCAGACAGCAAGAATGTTGGTTGATGTTGGAGTTTGAAGCCTATCCCAGCTATCTTTGGGCAAGAGGTCGGGTACACCCTAAACTGGTTGTCTAGTTTATTTAATTTGAATGATTTCTATTTTGTGGTATTTACACCCTGAGCACTTTTGAAAACCTGCCTGCCTGTCCAGACGTGCAGTAAGAAATATTGTTATCTTGATGTAGCATCTCTAAGGTAAGTGTCAGATTTCATCACTGAAAGGTTGGGATTTGCTGCCTGGATGTGCGAGTCTGATGTTGGTTTCTTGTGTTTGTAAGGATGCCTTCAGCTCATTAGAGAGACAGCCAAAGTTTTACGTTTTGGAGACAAAAAGTGCGAGAGAGCAGACAAGTCCAGAGGGGAGAGATAGTGAGTGAGGATATTGGTATCTGGGTAATGAGCGCAATAAAGTAAGCACTTCAACACACCACAATGTACTGTATTGATTTCATACGGGTCATTTTCACAGGGGGCCTTCCTTTATCCTCATACCACGGCATCAGGGGACGTGTTAGAACTGAGAACTGGCCAGTATCAGCATCGGTAGAACATTCCTGGAGGTTAGATGAGAATAGATACTCAGACATTCCCAGAAATTTCCTTCCTGTTCCTCCCTGGCCTCAGGCTCTTTTTTTTTTAATGCTAAAACGTGTGAAACCACACAAACTCACACTACATACAGTATTTTTTATATGATGAGTCAGTGAGTTGAATGAGAATGCAACCCACCAAAACTTGCTCCGTAGAATTGATCGAATTTTCTAGATCTCAAACCAATCTAGTAAATCGAAAATATAAGTGACTGAAAGAACATATCACTATAAAATGAATACATTTTTTCAGCTTCTAAGTCCCTCTGGGCCTGTCGCTCTGAAATCTGTGGTCATGTTGTCCTTTGAACATCTCCTGGCAGACCACCCGATGAGCTGACCACCACATTTTTTCCGAGACAAAAATAGCAAACCGGATGTTACTTTTGCAGTAAATGCAGTGAACCGGTTTATATTTTGTCACTTTAAATCAACGTATTTGACACACATCATCATACTTGGAATGTTGTAAAATCCCTCCAGTGAGCTGTTGCGGTGGAAGGTGGCACCTTTTAACATTAAAACCCACACATGGGTAAAGACAGACATTCCATGCTGATATAACTTCCAGAGCGTTGTAACAATGACTTTACAGTAAGTCACAGTGATTCATTTATATTATCAACAGAAAAGGAGAACGCTAAAATAAACGATCTGGCTGTGGTACGCACGTCATCTATACTTTTGTAATGAAGTGTTGTTTTTTGAAGACGAAAAGATACGTTGTCGGCAGGATTCGAACCTGCGCGGGGAGACCCCAATGGATTTCTAGTCCATCGCCTTAACCACTCGGCCACGACAACTATTGGGCAAATAGGCAACGTGACATCTCACAATTTCTTTACAACCGAGGTGCCATGCCGTGTAGGAAATTCTACATTATATGTATGTGTATGTGAAATTTGAGGTTTTACCATTAGTAAGTCAAACGATGTGAGACTTCACAGAGCTTCTTTTCAAATCACATCGAGCCGGAGACAGGCGGCCCTCATTAGCATAGAGAACGCCCCCTTTTGCACATCCCATCCTCATTAGCATCGGGAACGCCCCGTTTTACACTTTGGGGGCATGTAAAAGAGGGTAATTTTAACTTAAAAGTACAGTATACTTAAAATAGTAGTACTACTACTACTGATAATAATAAACACGAATAATAATATAATAGAAATATAATAATAGTTACATATTATTATGATTGTTTTTGTAATAATATTCCTCCCAGGAACATTGTTTTTACAATCTATCTCATCATTAAGTCCAGTGTGTCATGAACCCAGTTATTTGCTTTGGCTTTGGGGAAAAAAACGGGGTCTGCGTAGAGGATACAATATGGATAAATATGATATTGTGGTTTCATAAATTGGTCAATCCTCCTATTTTAGTTTCTCAAGAACAGCACTAATCTTGCTGAACTCCCTTGATATGGTACATATTTAATTATCGTAAAGAGTAAGAAATAGAAAAAGGAAATGCCATCAAACATTGTTTATATTTCATTCTGAACTTCATCAGTAACCATTTCAATCAATATTTAGCACATTCCCTCTCGCAGGTCATCGATAATTTATCCAGTTTTCATTTTAAAATTGAATACCACGGCCGTGTGACCCAGCCTATGGTTAATAATAAAAAAATATATAATAACACAATCAAAACTCAGAATAAGAGAAATAGTAAGGGCTTTACCCTCTCCATTTTCAAACAGACAAGATTAACCTTTGCCACCACATAATATGAAGCACTCAACTCCATTTGATATCCGTTCCTTGGAATTGTATATCAGTATTCTCTTTCTTAACCTGTGTTTTATTAGACGTTGGATTTTTTACATTTTTATTATTATATTTTTTGGGGCCAATCAAATTCCAAACTCCATGTGTTGCCACGCCAATTTAATCTGGCCAATACCATTAAGTAGAGAGAGAGAGAAAGAGAGAGACAAAGAGACAGAATAAGTGTTATTTGTAATGTTATTTTGTCTTGTCACTTGTATCCAGATGTTATTCTTGTTAATTAAACCTATACTATATTTACGAATATATCTATGACGTCATTAAATTTGTCATGTTAGGCAGAGAATTTTGACATGTTATCCTCTTGTCGTGGTTCCAATTCATTGTCTTGTTAAATAAATGTATTACAGTTGAAACTTGCCATGGGATATATTGTTTTCAGAATATTGTTTAGTCTCGCCTGTCAACTATCTAGCAAACACAGCCCTGTAAAGGGGTACCAAACTTTTATGAACACTTTATATAATCTGAAACACTTTTAAACTCTTGAACTCTTAACTCCTAAAACTCTTAAACCTAGTGCAATGGACAGTACTGTACAGTAAAGCCTCGGTTAACAAACGTCCACATTTTCGAATGAAAATCGGTACTTGAACACCCCCGACAAAACCCGGAAACTACATATTGCGCCTGGCTAGACCAGCTGACCCACAACACGATTTGTTATTGTCAATTCCCATGCCGCCGAAAAAAACAGGAAATAACATAATGCTGGTGGCAAAAGCAGTTGGCCGACCCACGACGCGTTTTCTTATTGTCAATTTGAACACCCCCCCACCTGAAAAAAAAACAAAAAACGGAAAATGAAAAAACGCGTGTGGCGCAACCAGCGCACTTTGGTTATTCTGTGTAACGCACCCTCTGTATAGAGACGTGTCCCGGTAGTGACTGTTGTTTTTCTTCTTATCGAGGACTATTGTATTAACTCCTAATCATGGCTCTAAAAAAGGCAAGTTGCTTGTTTAAAGTTGTTCTGCACTTTTGTTAATTAAAAAAACTTTACAAGGCTGGGGGCCGAGTCGCTTCAGATATGGCAATGCATTCCCATTCTAGTGTACTCTACCATTAAAGCATGCATTTTAAGCAAAAAATAAATATATTTCTTAAATTATTTAATTCTATAAAGTATTTCAACTATACATGTATTTCTACTATGTAGTTTATTATTAGGAAAAGTTAAAAAAATTCTTTAAAAAGCGACATTTTTTAGGCTTGGAACACATTATTTCTTTTTCCATTTATTGTAATGGGAAACATGAATTCGGTTTTGGAACAAATCACCTCTCGAGCCGTTTTCTGGAACAGATTGTCGTCGAGAACTGAGGCATCACTGTAACATCACTAAACAGTATGTGCGATCTATTCCATGTCATATTTGCTTTAGTGATAACAAAAAGCAAAGTACAGAGCCATAGAGTAACAGTTTCGTGATATAAATTATTTATTTACATTTACAGAAAAAAAAATGACTCCATCAAGACAACGTAGTAACAACTCATGGAAACAGAACCCAAAATACAGTAGCTGAAGTCATTGTCACAACCAAAGAAGAGAGCTCTAGAATAACATCATGACCTCCGTCAAGGGTCTCCTATAACACAAGGTGCAAGGCATCACGTGTAGCCCCCCCCCGAAATCCCCCCCACCCCTGCCTCCCCAACGGTAACAAAGAAAAGTCTCAATTAAAGCCTCCTTACCCTGCTTTGCACTACCCCCGATTTGCTCTGCCCCCTCGCCTACAAATGACAGACACTGGCTAACCCGCATCTACCAAAACTCGCACATCTAATATACACTCACACATACATACTCACATTCGGTATTCTCAAAGCACCCCCCTGCTCCCCCTCCCCCAACTCACCAATTCACCCTGTGTTCACATGGTGTTCTACAGAAAGACCTTTAAAGTGACGCTGTCCACATTCTCCGTGCGTAAACTCTCACAGTTACTGGGGTGCCGCCTCTGCCTTTGCTCCGTCGGGATTCTTGGAAGTTCAGACCGGCAGAGAGAGAACGAAGCCCCAGCCACAAAGGGGAAGCAGATCCTACATTTTTTGGGGGGGGGTTGCTCTACAAAGTGTGGAGGAGAGGGGGACATTTAAGAAGACGAGCCTTCCATAAAATGGACGGCTATTCTGTCCGCCGAGCTCAGATAAGTCGAGTGGAGGCGCGCATGGTGTTCTCGGAACTGAAGTGGACATTGTTTTGCTTCTGCCGGTTAATCCTGTTGGAGCGAGGGCACTTTCTGTGTGGGGATGGACAGAGAAAACAATGTTCAGAGATGGACCCCCCCCCAAAACAATCACATTTGCAAGGAACCTCATAGAAAACAATATACGCAGAGTACTACTGTAATTTCCGGCCTATAAACTGCAACTTTTTTCACACGCTGGATGCGGCTAATTTGTGCATTTTTTCTAATGGCCGCAAGGGGGCACTCGAGCGGAAAAGGTAAAATGAGATCGGTGGAATGTACCTGCCGAGAAAGTAACTTTTACCAGTGTGTATTTTTTTAACCGACCTGTTAGCACTACGCTCGTGTTAGCGCTGTGCTAGTGCGTTGCTGCTGTGTTACTGCTGTGTCTCAGTGATTTTTACCGGTATATATTTTTTTAACCGGCCCTGTTAGCGCCATGCTAGCGTTAGCACCACGCTAGCGTTAGTGCCGTGTTAACATTGGCGTCGCGGTACTATGTTGCTGCTGTGTTACTGCCGCGTCTCATTGATTTTTTTTTTCTTTTCCAGCCCTATTCGTGCTACCGTGTTGTTGCTATGTTAAGCTTAGCTAAGGTATTAAAACTTTGAAAACTCTTTCTCTGTACTGTCTTTCTTTGTAAATATCTGGTGTTTCAGTGTGGGCACTTGCAGCTTTTACACAGGTGCGGCTTATGTATGTACCAAATGGTATTTCCTTTACAAATGTAGTGGGGGAGGTTTATAATCAGGTGGGCTCTGTAGGCCGGAAATTACGGTAATACTGTGTACTTAAAGTGACGCAGTATTATTATTATTTTAGAATCCTCAAGAGGTGCAATTAGAATAGGCGTTATTAACTCATTGACTGCCAGCCGTTTTCAGAGCATAATTCCCTATTTTGGCAGCCGTCTTACAGCATTTTGACACATCTTTCAAAACACACTGAATAATGTTCTTTGACGATAAACTGGAAGCCTCAAATGTACCACATGAAAGAGGAGACTTTGTTCCTTTACTAGAAAAGAGAATTGCGTTTGAAGCTTTTTCTATTCTTTAGTAATAAGCAAAAGAAGATGGGTTCTTCTGGTCGCACACACTTTCTAATGGCGCCACACATACTATTGATAGCATAAATATTTACTCCATTTGAATGTCAGGTACCTAAACTTGTCAGAATTCTGATATGTTGCCATTTCAACTCTTTGCAATTTTTTTTGTGTGTGGTCTGTCTAAAACGGTCAAATCTAACGCAAGATCTGGAAAATCCTAATTAGGAACATGGTAGAGAACTGTAATTTCTGGCCTATAAGCAGCGACGTTTTTCACACGGTTTCAACCGTGCAGTTTATGCGGTGATGTGGCTAATTTGCAGATTTTTTCTAACGGCCACAAGGGGGCACTCCAACGGAAAAGTTAAGAGTGAGACCGGTGGAATATATGTGTCGAGGAAATGACTTTTGCCAGTATGTTTTTTTAACCGGCCTGTTAGTGCTGTGCAACCATGTTGCTACTGTGTTACTGCCGCAGCTGTTCTTTTTTTTAAAATTTTTTTTCTTTTTCTTTTCCCAGCCCTGTTCGTGCTACTGTGTTGTTGCTATGTCAAGCTAAGCTAAAGTATAATAACTTTGAAAACTTTTCCGTTTACCGTCTTTCTTTGTAAATATTTTGTGTTTCAATGTGGGTACTTGCGGCTTTTACACACGTGTGGCTTATGTATGTACCAAATGGTATTTCCTTTACGAATGCAATGGGTGAGGCTTCTAATCAGGTGCACTCTGTAGGCCGGAAATTACGGTAATTGAAGAGCCAGAGTCAATGTAATGCTATGTTTCTTTTCTCATTAGTTTACATATTACAATATTTTTTACTTCAGTGTTGATGCTTGTATACTCATTTCGGAGCATTTTTTAAGTACCGGTATGTGTCACTTGAGATAAAAATAAGAAAAAAGTGTTTGGACTTTTTGGCCTACTAATGGAATCTAAGATAGTTTTGAGACACTCGCACCAATCCCATTTGAGCCGCCTGGTAAAATTCGTCCGCCTCAATATGTCACGAGTCCTCCAGGTGGCACTGATTAAATAAAATGTGAATGGTGAAATGAGATGATGATCTTAATACTGGTGAAAATTAGCTCTCCGGATCAAATTATGCATCCAGATTTCATTTGCCATCCTTTTGTCCGCTTTAGCACTTGTCAGTCAATACGAATATGAATCATCGCTGTCTGTGGAACAGGTGCAGGTGTGTGTTTATGCACGGGGAGAAAAAAAGAACAGCAAAACAACAACAATTAGACAGTACGTGTAGGAATTTTTAGTGTTGTATATGGGGGAAGTACAAAATGAAGCTGCAAAATCTCTTAGCTCACGGATGCTGTGGCCGTGGTGGCTCAATGCATGGCAACCGCGCTCCAATCAACTGTCAATCAAAAACATTTGCATCTTTGTTTCCATACCCAGAGAAAGCGACACATACAAGGTGACCTTTTCGGTGTTTCCTGTGGGTTTAGGAGCACGAGGAGCGCCGTAGTCCCGTGTGCAACTCGAGTCCCCCACCTATGCTCATTAGTAAGGCTCCGAGCGTCTCGTATGGGCACATGACTCACCTTGTAATGCAGAGCACCACCACACAGATGATGACCACCTGCAGTGCTCCGATGATGGAGGCGATGAGAACGTAGTGCAGTTTGCCAGAGCCCGGGACCACGTAGAGCACGTTGTACTCTTTGGTGTCACACTGGGGTCCGCTGAAACCTGAGTGGCAACTACCACGCAAAGAGGGGAAATGGACACAGTTGGTAGTTAGCGCTGAAAGAACTTGCATTGATTTGAATAGAGGCGGTATGGTGGAGCAGCTGGAAAGCGTTGGCCTCACAATTCTGAGGTCCCGGGTTCAATCCCGGCCCTCCCTGTGTGGAGTTTGCATGTTCTCCCTATGCCTGTGTGGGTTTTCTCCGGGCACTCCACTTTCCTCTCACATCCCAAAAACATGCAACATTAATAGGCCGCTCTAAATTGCCCCTAAGTGTGATTGTGAGTGCAGTTGTTTGCCTCTATGTGGTCTGCGATTGTCTGGCAACCATTTCAGGGTGTACCTCGCCTCCTGCCCGTTGACAGCTGGGATAGGCTCCAGCGCACCCCGCAACCTTTGTGAGGATAAGCAGCTAAGAAAATGGATGGATGGATGATTTCAATAGAATGGGGTTGGCCATGTTGGTGGGGTCAGTGGCATATACGTAAGGCAAGGATGAGCTAGCACATTACACAAAGCAGTTCAAAAACATTCATATTTTTCTAGGAGTTTTCTTTGCCTTCTCCTCATCCAAAATTCTGCGGCGATCAAACAACCAGTGAAGTTTAGATCAAAACATAGGCTGAAGGTTGCCATGGCAGAGAATACCATTAACGATACATCTGGCTTTGTAATTGCATATTACAGGCGGGTGGGAGAAAGAGTCGACTGTTTGATGTATTTTGATGCACAAGTACATGAGTAAACAATTCTGACACGAGCATTAAAGTCATACATTAATACGTTATGATAATCCACCATAAAATAGCATAATTGCCCCGAGGGCAATGATTTTGTCGTGACAAAAAGAGAAACACTTCATAGTGACTCTGATCATCAGACTCTGTGTTTCTGTGAAACACAGTAATTTGATATTTTAAATTTTTACTTTGTTAATATTTATGGCCCGGAAATGTTTCTCATAAAAATACAATTGTAATTGGACCTTTAATTAGCGGTGGAGACTACATGTGTTCTGACTTGCATCCTAATTTTGATCATGTCGGCGTTAAGGGTCATGAGACGCTGGAGTCTATCCCATCGTACTTCGGGTGAAAGGCAGACGACACCCTGAACTGGTCGCCGATCAGTCACAGGACACATAGAGACAGACAACCATTCAGACTCACATTCACACCGCTACTGAGTGGGAACTGAACCCCACCCTGCTTACACCGAAGTCAGGCCAATGTACTGCTACACCATCAGTGACTGTAATATCCATCCATTTTCTTAGCTACTTATCCTTACAAGGGTTGCGGGGAGTGCTGGAGCCAATCCCAGCTGTCAAGGGTCGGGACGTGGGGTACACCCTGAACTGGTTTCCAGCCAATCTCAGGGCACATGGAGACAGACAACAGTTGCACTCACAATCACACCTTGGGGCAATTTAGAGTGTCCAATTAATGTTGCATGTTTTTGGGAAGTGGAAGGAAACTGGAGTGTCCAGAGAAAACCCATGCTGGCACAGGGAGAACATGCAAACTCCACACAGGCAGGTCCGGGATTGAACCTGGGACCTCAGAACTGTGAGGCCAACGCTTTCCAGCTGAGCCTTTATGTGTTTAATTTGAACGTGAACCTCAACGAGAGTGTCATAAAATGACTTTAAGCAACCAACGAGTCTTTCAGCACCCAATTGTGATCACATAGGCTCTGGATGCCGTCCGGGCGCAGATGGATAAAGTGCTGGAGCAGTGCCTGAAATGTACTGCTTGAATAACCATGGTAAAAATCAGAGATTTGAGATTCAGTCTTATCCTTGCTTTTCTGCCTACATCGGACCGATTTTGGATCGGATCAAGACACCCTTAACTGATATGATTGAGAAAGGTCAGGTAAATTGCTTTTGTCTTGGAAGCTCTGCCTCATAGCGGCTCTCACTAACACAGTCAATATATATACAGTATATATGGATGTTCCTCAAGGGTCTGGTCTGTCTGTGATCCTGAGAAAGGTGACCACCATGCATCTCAACTTTCTGCGACGGCATTCAGTGCAGTCCTCAGAAATTGCCTTTTCTCAGTGGATACGCTAAACCCAGCCTGCCAGACAGAAAGACAAACTGCCAGACAGAGGGAGACGGAAACAAATCTGGATGATCTCTATCGTCAGAGAGGAGCTAAATGGTCCACCTTTTATCGTTCTGCCTGTCTGACTGTGCCTCGCAATTTCGTCTTCCTTTGAGCTGCCTTCCCTGTCTCTCTGGGGAGATTGTTACCCGCAAACAGCGGAGTATCCTTGTTTGGTACAAACATGCACACAGTCACAGTTCACCCAACATCTCACAGAGTGAGGTAAACATTTCAACCCTTCCGTATTTTGGAGGTCTTTGCATTAGGATACAAGCTGTGATTCGGGATACCAGTAGGGGGCAGCAAAGATCTTTAACCACAGCATCTTCACAGCAGCAAAAAAATAAATAAAAAATAAAAAAAATAAAAAAAATGTCCATTTCGGCAAACAGGGAAGAAAGGGAAAGAGAGATAGTAGTTTGAGAGAGATACGCATACCCCTTGGCTGCTCCACTATCAGGCTGTAAATGATGGGAGTCTTAGCTGTACAATTACACATTCCCTCTGTGTGCTTGTTGTTGCACTTGAGTATTCGTTTCTCATTGTGCTTTTATGCAAAGGCGAAAATCTCCCGCTGTCTGCATTCAAGTGTATTTTGTGTGGTCGAGAGAATACTGTGCAGTGCAACTATAGTCACATTAGTGCCTGTCTCACTCTTGTTGCCAAAATGTGTGTGGTGGGGCTGGTTTTGGGTTTAATCACTAATGAGGACCAAAAAAAATTAAAAATAAAATAAAATAAAATGCAATAGTTACAGGACATTTCAACACAGATCATTTTTATTAAAACACAAATGTATTTAAAGGGGACACATTATGGGAATAAATAGTTGCATCTCATGAGTGGCTCCCAGGTGGGAAATGAGTGAATTGTGTGCTTTAATGAGGAAAATCGCAATCTATATAATTGTACTTTTATCAAAACAAAGTAATAACTCAAATAAAAATGATGTAAAGAGTTGTGCACCATGATTAATTCATTGGGGGTACTTCTGGTGCGTCCAGCTTGAAAGGCTGCACTCTAATACAGTCATGCAGACAAATGAAGAGCAATTTCACTCACCTATTGTAAGTGACTCAGTAATATGCACTAATATTATTCATTTTTATGATGAATTTATAATAAATATATGCTGGTCAGCGTCACTATAATCTCTGCATTCATGTGTTGCTGCACTGATTGTGTTGAAATATCAGTCCCTTAAGGCATTACAACACCAACCCATAGAGTGTAATTATTCGCCCATGTATGATATTACCAGTTATGTATTAGAGGGCTGAGAATGACCAATTTGGAAAAAGACTGAAAATGTCTGCCTGGGGGGGGTGTTAATGGTGGGTACGCCCCCCTTTGGGCACGATTTTTTTTTTTTTTAAACACACTGTTAAATGTTGACCTCTGGTTACTTCTAATAGGGCAATCATAATATTTTGAAAGCTTAAAATATGAGTCCAAACAACCAAAATAATTTTGCGAAACTTAGAAATAAGTACACAAGTAATTTGTTTACATATATATGTCTAGTATGTCTATAACAGCGGTCGGCAACCTTTGACACTGAAAGAGCCATTTGAACCCGGTTTCCACGGAAAAGAAAACACTGGGAGCCGCACATCTAAAATGAAGAAAAAAAAAACTTCTACTACTTTACCGCAGCATGTTTCTCCATTGGCTTTGCCGGGCTTGAAAGTCGCTCAAAATAGACGGCGTTTCAGCGGGTATACCCGCTTCCGCAGTGTGACGTCTATTTTGAGCGACGAAAAAATAATATCAAATAATTTAATTAATATTTTAATATTTCAAGATCACAATCTTCAAATTTAGAACTAAAATAATATAAAAACTAACACAAATAAAACACACTTCAATTAAATTTAAAAAAAAAATTTAGTAATTTATTTTCCCAAGCCAATCAGAGCCGCATTATAAGGATGAAAGACCCGCATGAGGCTCCGGAGCCGCGGGTTGCCGACTGCTGGTCTATAAGTTATAGCTATGCCGTAGTAAAATGTTAACATGAGAGTGAAAATACCGACAAAATACCACCAAAATGCTGCCAGAAATCGTAATGTTGTCGTTATTATCAACACCAAATTTAATGCAAACAGATAGCAATACCGTAAACAGATAGCAATGCCGTTTTCCGCAATCACAGCCGTGACTAATTTCACGACGAGCTTTGCCGATAGATGCTGGTGGCCGGTCTTGATCACAACCTCGCCCCCACGTGAAGCCTTAACCCCCCCAAATTTTCACAAATATGTCAATTTCACCTGAAAAAACTCTGCGGATAATTCTCACCCCTGGTATTAGCATTAATTTAAACGTTTTAAAAAGCTTTTTGTTTTATATTTAATTTTAGGGTGCACTTCAACTGGGTGTAGCATTAAACAGCTTGAAGCCTGCTTTTGAAGATTTGTTCACATCTGCTAAAATGTTGTGCATAAATCTGGAAGAAAAACAAAAAAGAAAACTGCTCTTTTTGACATTCTGGACTGTGCTTCCACAGGTAGGACCTGCTTGCCTCACTCAATACCCTGACTCTGCCCCCGAGCATCATGCTAAAAAAAAGAAAAGCCGTATTCTGTAGGCTAATTGGTTGAGCAGAGTATAGAGCGAGGTAAACAATAACTTATTTGCATGAAGTGCGACTGCTTCCTCAAAATAGGCTTTTTCTCAACACAACAAGAAACTTTTAAAACACCTGGGGATAGTTTTAAACTGTGGGGGGAAAAAAGTTGAATATCTCTCCTTTAATATATTTTACCCCCTTTGCAATTGCTTAGAGCAAAAAGCTGGATCTAGTAATGCAGTGGCATTACAATAGTTTGTCCTCGGTAAAGAAACAAAGCCTCGCAGGTAGGTCAAAACTTGCTCGCAAGAGAAAACAAAAGCAAATCGAAAAAATAGCCGGAGAAGCTGAATCATCCAAGTGAAACTGTCCGCCGGCGCACGTTACAAGAGCGTATATTCTGTATGTACATGCGATGCTCTTTTGCTCCATAAATGGATGTCCCAAAGGAAGAAAACAAGTCATCCAGGGATTTTGAGTGCTCCATTTGAATAGATACTGAGAGTTGGAGTTAAGTCATGATCTTACACACACACGCAAATGTTGCTGAATATGACTTTGTTGAGGTCAACTACTGCCGGCCATTGATTACTACTGATATGTGTGTGTACGTGTATGTGTGTTATGTGGGGAGCACACACAGATCTCCCAAGTTTTGATGTTTTAAACAATGTCTCCACAGTAAAATGAGCTGTTGAGATCCTGAGCTTGTTAGCTCCCAGGCTAATGAATGCAATAAATAGTTAACTTTCCGTAAAGTTTCCCCTTTGTGCGTATCTACAGAAAAAAACACTGGTCTTCCACTGGTTTACTGCATTGTGAGTGGTGTTGCAGTGGATGTTAGCACAATGATAATGTATCAAGTCCAAAAAAAACCCAAAAACTCCTACGTCCATTGTATTTATGGAACGATAACCCGCAAGACGCACATCAAATGAAATCCTTGAATATTGCTTGAATGCACTTCTGGTGTAATTGCATCGAGACTTGTCTTCATTGTATTGCATATTTGCATGAACACAACAGTTTGCTTTTTTCTTCCCTCTTTGGGATTAATCAAATCCCTTATCTCGCAGTTCCCATATGCTACCTAAAATTGAGCACTGAATAAATGGTGAATTTGCTATTTACATGAGGAGTACGCAACACTGCTGTGAAGGACAAATGGGCTGAACTTCTTTTCTGCACAGAACCTTCAACACAGCCATGGAGAGTGAATGTAAGGCATGGCTGTGTGTGTGTGTGTGTGCATACCTGCATGAGGGCTGAGCAGGTATGCTGGGAAACTGACACTCTCCATGTACACAATAATTCTTGTAGAGATCTGGACAGGGGGTGTACAGGCCATCTGCCTGTCCGTTTCCTGACAATAGAAAAATGGGTTAGGGAGTATGAAGCAGGGAAATTAATCCATATTATCCAAGCAGAGATCCACTCATAATGAATGAATAATAACCCGCAATGCGTATATAACATGTTTAGTATGTTTGCAACACATATGTAATAAATGTGTAGTTCATGTGAAGTATATGTAATGTGTAAAATGTAACATTTGCTATGTAACACGTAACTCACATGTAACACCATATAGCATGAGTAAAATATGTCACACCCTTGTCACACATATGTAGCATCTATATAGAGCTTGTCCACGGGATGTCACCATTTTCATGGTGCCATATTGCCGGTCAAAAAAAGCTGCTCGATAGCGTGGGAGACATTGAACCGGCACCGGAGCAGAATATACACAATGTCCGAGACTTGTTGTGCTGCTGGTTGTTACAACAGATGAGACAGATATTCAAAGAGATCTTTCTATGGAATACCAGATGAAAAGATGAGAAAAGATCGATGGATTTCGGCAATTAAACGTGATGGATGGTGCCCAACCAAATACATACCACGGTGTAACGATCACCTCATTTCAGGTAGGAATTATTCTTCTCGATCTCAAATTCCCAAGACGTATTTACAATGACAAGTTGGCTCATTTGAGAACAATGCATGAAAAAAAACCCGACAGGGAATCGTCTCCAACGTACATGAAGCGTGTTGCAGCCACACGTTAATCTTCGGTAAACCTCTCCCTGACAGACTTTTTTTTTCCTAATATGCATTGTTCTCAAATGAGTCCAATACGTATTTAAAAAAAGAAAACAAACCGTCGGTCACACAGAGGTTTACTGAAGTTGCACTTGTGGGCACAACGTGCTTCCGTGTACGGGGGCTGAAGCCCAACCTAGCGGTTTATTTTCTTTTTTAAATACGCATTGGACTCATTTGTGAACAATGCATATTTAAAAAAGAAACGTCTTTCACGGAGAAGTTTACTGAAGTTTAACGTGTGGCCGCAACAAGCTTCGTGTAAAGAAGAGGCGACTATCTGCCTTTTTTATTTTTTTCCAATTAATGCAAGTTTGTGTAAAAGCAGGGGTCATTTATTTAAAAATTGGCATTTGTATTGAAAAAATCTGAGTGGCTCCATCACTATGTGGGATTTATTCTTGATTGACAACAGACCCAGCAACGAAGTATTCGTATGCGTCCAGACTTTTCTACGCTTTCCAAACTCTTCCGTGTAAATCTCGACGACTTACTCACCAGATCCATGTGTAGATCCATTTGTCCAAGACAAGCGGAAGCAGGTTTACAGTCCACTTTCTTATTGGCAAAAACATCGATTTCGGCATTAAATATGGGTTCCTCTATGACAAGTGTCTCTCATTTTTCCACGTACCTTCGTTTATTATCACCTTTTAAATGTTTAACGGTATCAGAAAAAACATTGGGCGTCGTGCTATAAGACGTACTTTCGTGTTGTCTCCAACCGACTTTGCATTGAAGAATGGTTTGTTTGACCGGCACTTCCGGCCAGTGACGTGATTTGATGGGGTGGGTGCACGAGCTCTATACTGTGTCTATAATGTTCACGTTTATGCATGCATTTATGAAATAATGCGTGCTTGTGTAACGTAAAAAAATGTAAACATTTTTGTGTAATGCAGATTTGTGTGTAACATAAGCGCAACAGGCGAAACACACATTTGACATGTAAAATGTAATGCATGTCTAATCTGTAATAGATACAGTAAATATGTGTATATGTTCATTTGTAACACACATGTAACATGTGATGACAGAGTAACGCAAGTCAAATCCATGTGTTATGCATGTAATGCACATGCATATGTGTGTGTGTGCGTGTATAAAATCAGAATAAGAATTTTCCAACCTCATCGACAATGCACACTTACCAGTGATGTCAGTGGGAGTGAAATGTCCACCTCCACCTTTGTTTCCATCTGAAAAAAAAGAAAAAAGGCCAGAAAGTCAAATTGATCTCGGCCTGAAACCTTTCACCCAGCCATTAGGACGGACACGTTCAAAGAAATGCCGCATTGGGAAGTGAGAGAATTCAATGTGAATCCACCTCAACAAAAGGCCGCGGGAGACGTCTGCACCTGCCACTTAATAGATATAAATGTGGACAGTGAATTCTCCAAACGCACGCCATGTCTTTTTCTATTATACTGTGCAAAGGGTCGAAAGGATCCCAGTCTGTGCGTACAAAAGATAAGAGTGAATTGTTATTTTTGCTCCCCTTATTGGTGCTGCTTGGAAAATTGCACTTTGAAATCGTAAAACAGTCCCCTTTTCATTCATTATCAGATTATTGCGGTGATTTTTTTTTTCTTTTTTAGAGCCCAGGAGATTGTATTTCCACTGTTACTGTGCCAAAGTATTTTTTGCACTGTTTCAGAGAAATGTTGAGGGAAAAAAAGAATGCAAGAAATGCGCTGGGCTTCTCAAGCTTGGGTTTATTTACTCTTATAGTATCAGCGGCAACTCGAGTTTTGTGTTTGCCTAACAGAGTTTTAAGACGTTTTGGTGAAGTTGAACCCCCAATTAGTGTTTGTCTGTGTCCACTGAATGCGTCACATGTACATATCTGCACACGAATTGACAAGCGTATGAAGTGGAGGCACGCAGCTTTCACAATAAAAATGCTTTTATTCACTTTATGGGTATTTTTTATTTTTTTTTGTTGTTCCTTCCAGATTCTTGGCTCCGCTTCTGTCGCGGCGACTCAAATCCTCACTGGCTACGTTCGATGCCAGGAACCCTTTCTAAGAAAAGAAAATCTCCAATCTTGACTGAAAGCTATGCCAGATGCTGTGAAGTCCACCATATTGGAATCACTGTTTGTTATTGTTATTCTTTTTGAGAAATCATTCACCTTTTGAAGGGACTGAGAACACATTTTTCACATCACACGTATCAACTTCATCAGTTTGTGCCAAAGCCTTGTGGTGATGAGGGAGGAGGCTTTAAAAAACACATGCTTTGTAGTTCAACACTAGAAGTTAAAATCGCTAAATCATTTTATCTTTGACTTATTACAAATCCATGTTTGTCCAAAAAGAAAAAAATATGTATTTTGGGGGCATGAAAGTCAGTCTTGGGAGAGTCAGTCTTAATAATGTATTCTCAAAGAAATAAATAATTTATGCAAAAAAATTGACCTGTTCTCATGATATGCCTTTTGTTGATTAAAAAACGGAAAAGTATTTGGGAGAAGGGAGAACTAATTGGTTCATTATGTTTGGTTTATTGGCATGCCTGTCTCCAAATATACTGTAGGTATGCACTAATTTAAATGATACACAATGATCATTTATTCAAATTATTACAGGCCTCCGAGGGGCCAAACACACAAGCTTGACAACCACTAAATCATCAGGTAATTTGCGCAAATGAGCAAAAGCAGGTATCCTATCCTAGCTCAACATATTGGGCGACACAAAGCTTTTTTTTGTTGTAATAATGCGGCCGAAGCATAAAATTAAAGTTTTGATGATGTTTTTGAAGAGCTGCCTTAAAAAAAGAGTGGTCGAGGGCTCCGTCATTGCAGCTGACAGCTATAATTACAAGTTGGACCTGATTCCCACAGCACCCCTTGACTCTTGAGCTGCACTGACCGAGGCAAGGCGACATCATTTGTTTCTCTTGCCAGTCGCCCTGATTGGAACAAATTGCATCAAATACAACATGATCAATCTACTTTATTCTAACCCAAAGCATGTTTTTTTTGTTGCACTGAAGAAAATAAGTATTTGAACAGCCTGCTATATTGGAAGTTCTCCCACTTAGAAATCATTGAGGGGTCTGAAATTTTCATCGAAGGTGCATGTCCACTGTGAGAGAGATAATCTAAAAAGAAATATCCAGAAATCATAATGTATGATTTTTTTTAACGATTTACTTGTGTGATACAGCTGCAAATAAGTATTTGAACACGTGTCTATCAGCGAGAATTCTGACCCTCAAAGACCTGTTAGTCCGCCTTTAAACGTCCACCTCCACCCCATGTATTATCCTGAATCAGATGCACCTGTGTGAGGTCGTTAACTGGATAAAGACACCTGTCCACCACATACAATCAGTAAGACTCAAACTTGTAACATGGCCAAGACCAAAAAGCATGGCATGGACACCACATGGCTGGAAAGGACTATGGATAAAAATTGCCAAGCAACTTGGTGAAAAACGGTCCACTGTTAGAGCAATCATTATAAAATGGAAGAAGCTTAACATGACGGTCAATCTCAATTGGAGTGGAGCCCCATGCAAGATATCACCTCGTGGGGTCTCAATAATCCTTAGAAAGATGAGGAATCAGCTCAGGACTACACGAAAGGACTTGGTCAATGACCTGAAAAGAGCTGGGGCCACTGTTTCCAAGGTGACTGTTGGTAATACACTGAGACGCCATGGTTTGAAATCATGCATGGCACGGGAAGGTCCCATGCTTAAACCACCACATGTCAAGGGCCATCTTAAGTTTGCTAGTGACCATTTGGATGATACAGAGGACTCGTGGGAAAAGGTTTTCTGGTCAGATGAGACGAAAATGTAACTTTTTGGTCATAATTTCACAAATCGTGTTGGGAGGAAGACGAATGATGAGGTCCATCCCAAGAACACTATCCTTACAGTGGAGCATGGGGTTGGTAGCATCATCCTTTGGGGGTGTTTTTCTGTACATGCGACAGGACGACTGCACTGTATTAAGGAGAGGATGGCCACGGCCATGTATTGTGAGATTTTGGGGAACAACCTCTTTCCCTCGGTCAGAGCATTGAAGATGGGTCGTGGCTGCGTCTTTCAATATGACAATGACCAAAAACACACAGCCAGGAAAACCATGGTGTGGCTCCGTAAGAAGCATATCAAGGTGCTGACGTGGCCTACCAAGTCTCCAGACCTAAACCCAATAGAAAATCTTTGGAGGGAGCTGAAATTCTACAGTTGTTTTCTCAGGTGTTCAAATACTTATTTGCAGTTGTATCAAACAAATAAATCATTAAAAATTCCTACATTGTGATTTCTGGATTTGTCTTTTTAGATTTCCTCTCTCACAGTGAACATGCACGTACGATGAAAATTTCCAACCCCTCCATGATTTCTACATGGGAGAACTTGTAATATAGCAGGGTGTTCCAATACTTATTTTCTTCACTGTATATATATACATATATATGTATGAGAGAATACAGGTATCAGGACTGAATGTGTCGTCCCTGTTACTTATTTAAAACATTCGCCTCAAATTTCAAATCAATTGTCCCCAAATGCCTCAGCGAGTCGATATGTACCCCATCACATTAAAGAGCAACGTCAAGGTTTGAGCACCTTTGCTGAATTGTTGCTGTGACTGAAGCTCTTTCTGCCCACATGACAGCAACTTCTGCCAATTTGAGCGGTTGTGTGACCCGAAATACAGACAAATTAAAATGCTGCAGGATCGTTCCCAGAAAAAAAAGGCACAACCCCCCCACCCGGAAAAGACAACAACACATCTTTATCTCCAGCCGCACGGATTAGTAGAAAAATGTGTCTTTATAAGGGTTTTAACCACGCTGATTAATAAAATATCTCTCTGCCTGGAACATTAACAAACAAACACTGAATCCGAATGGAAGGTAATTAAGGTAATGGAAAGTAATTAACATTCAGTATTGCTGTCACTATACTCCAGCTATTATAGGTAGGGGGTGGCAGATTATCTTGTCAAACGTTTCCATAATGTGATTAAAGCAATTGTGTTGTCAATGCGGTTGGAGGTGTAGTAGCGAGAAAACGGAGAGGACAGTGCACTTGGTCTTCTTGCCTAATGGTCCAGTACGGACCCACAGCTATGTTGAAAGGTTCCTGTAGAATTATCGCTTTTAGAGTAAATTGTATAAATTGTATAAATCACCTGGGGTTGAGTCTGCAACAAATGAGTTCCTATTACATTACAAACGGGGCGGATATAAATTTTTATTACACATCAAGTTAGAGGTCTACTGTCGTCATGGAAGAGATTGTGTTCAATTTTGGAGGTTTCATTGTATTGCAAAATAAATAGTAGCACACAATTTTCATGGGCTCATGTTCTTTTTTTTTTTACAATGGGGGCATGGTGTGGTATTAGTGAGCAAGTCTGCCTCTGATTCAAGAGGTTTTACAGGTCACCTGCAACCCTAATGCAGAGACACAGTCAAGAAAATGATTAGATGTACAGTTTATTTGTTTTTACAACCTCCCATAGTGCCTTCACACATTGGGGTTCGTTTGTCATGCCGGTTTTGGTTCATTATTTGATTAAATCTTTCTGCACAGCAGTTGTCAAACAGCATTGACTCATTTCAGTGATGCCGACATTTTTCCCAACCGGTGGCTGGCAGCAGAACTCGGTGGAAGCTTTGGGGTATTCTATTCTTCTTTTGTAATAAGCTTGTGAGGAAAAAGACATTTTGAAGTGCATCTTTGCATGAGATTACACGTTTTAGCCGTCTCACAAATGCTTCTCACCAACAGATGGTACATGTTAATGATTGGCATATTCACATGACAAGCAGTGCTCTGCTTGAAAGGTTCAAGGAATCTTAACTTCCTGCCTTCTTATGATCATGATAGACTCATCTAAAAGGAATATGGAATTTAAGACTGTCTCATAAAGGGGTTTGCTGAAAAAAAGCCACCAAGTTAAACTAGGTTCTAATCAGCGGTGCACACTTAATTCCTGGGTGGTCAACGCAATGGTGGTGGGAATATGGAGGGTCGTATTTGTGTTTTCATTGTGCCTGCTGCATGTGCTATGTGCACAGATCCACACACTAATTGATATTTTAAGAAGTGCTACCTCCACAAGTGAAAATGTCTTGATTGTCTTGATGGCCACTCAACTTTTCCTTTTTAAATATTCACAAAAGGGGTCGGAAAAGTCAGATAATAAAGCATCCGCCTTGTTAAGTTGGCATTTTTCACAAATTGATATAAATGGTCTGCCCACAACTATTTTTTTTTTTAATGACAATGTATTAGCCGGGTCTAAAGGGTCAAAAATAGCTTGAGAGCAAAAGTGTCATATTACTCCACATCTTGTTTGCTCTGTTGGAGCGCCGTGCCATGATGTTGCTTCAAGATTAACTAATGTCTGCATGTTGGACAAAAACAAAAACAAATGAAAAGAATTACATTAGCTACAGTTAGGTAGGCCCGCTTACTGGAATTTTGATAGCGTTAATATTTTACTGCGGAAGGAAGCTGGTCACCCACAAATTTAGGTTTGCATACAGATAATTTTTGTGTGGTTTGTTTGTTTTAATTTGATAATTCAAGACTCAGAGACTTTTGAAATAGACTTGTCAGGGGATCTGTGAAATCTGTTTCTATCAATCTGTTTCTAATTTTTATTTTGGAGATGTGAAGAGTCTGCCTGACATTGATGATTTCGTGCTTGTAACTGGGATGAATTAGACATCTGTCTGTATTTACATCACATTGTTTGCTTGTGTTTGGCTAAAAACCCCAAAGTGCAGGCCCACAACACTTGTTCAATCACAAAAATATTAACAGCACACTCGGGTTATTAAACTGGTCACCAATACAGTACTTAGGTTGAAACATCTAAACAAAATGTAATTCTCATGGCCATCCATCCATTTATCAATTTTAAACCCTAACCCTAACCCTACTACTTCACAAGGCTCTTGACTATGGTAGTCATAATGACGAGACATACCATCCAGCAGTGCGGCTTTGCAGTTTGGCAAAGTTGTACTGAAACATATTGACAAATTTTTGACGATCGTTTTGAGGTCAGTAAGCACAACCAGAATTAATACATAAAGCGCACTGGATAACAGGGCGCAGTGTTGATTTTTGAGAAAATGGTAGGATTTTAACTGTGCCTTAGTGTCTGAAAAATCCGGTACATATTAAAGCACATTGTAATTACTGTATGTTAAATATGCGTCAAAATTACAAAACATTCCTTTGAAAAATATTCTCCCTTGACCAGGAACCTCAACCTCTGACCGGAGCTGTCTTTGATAGAATATTGCGCAAGTACATTTGTGATATATTACATTGTATTTACAATACTGATTCTGACCTTGGCAGTGGCCCAGGTGTTTGACCTCAATGCGCTCTTGCTTCTGACAGGAGGCCTCCTTCACCTGGCAGGGGTTGTCATAGGAACGGCCATCGGAGGCACACACTGGATTGAAGCTGATGTGGGAACAGTCAATGTTGCAAACGCACCTGCAACACAAGAGGCCACTTAAGTAATTGTTTGTAGTCACACTAGTATACAAACATTTTGTCTTAATATGACTAAAGGGTTAATGAAACTGTTGGAAAAAAAATTTTACCGCCTAACACCTGACGGAAAACACACAGCCAAGCTTTTACTCGGTCAGGATATTGTGCCCGAGCATTGTAATTCCGTTCAAATTGTCTTTTGACACATTCAATTTGACACAATACCGAAAGAGATGAAACTTAGTGGGAAAAAAAGATGGAAAAAAAAGAGACAGGCTGCACAGCAGGCTGATCCGATAAAAGACCTCACAATGGAAACAAAGAGATAACAAAAACACAGATTTCACTGCTTCTTGAAAACAGCCCTGAATGGAAAATACTAACTTGGGTGCTGATAATATGGTATTAGCATGCCATTATCCGAAAGAGTTTGTTTACCATCTCTTTAAGGCCGTCCACACCTGACACTATCTTGATGAAGCTGAAAGTGTATAATGTACAGGCCACAGCGGTCAGATGCGTTTCAAGAGTGAACGACATCGTCAATTGTCCAACTGTGGTGATATGCAACTGCTGATGTTTACATTCAATGAGAATTTAGTAGTAACCTACAGAGCTGGCAAAACTACTCACACTTCATACTGAAAGAAAGTAGATGTAAAATTGTGCTGAAGTTACTCCCATTACTGAAGTCTTGTTCTTTTCCTTTCGGCTTGTCCCGTTAGGGGTCGTCACAGCGTGTCATCTCGGATGAATGTATATTTGTTTGGCACAGTTTTTACACCGGATGCCCTTCCTGACGGAACCCCTCGGCGTTTTAGCCGAGGGGAGAAGCTTACACCACCTGGTATTCCCAGGTGGTCTCCTATCCAAATACTAACCCGGGCCAAACCCACATAGCTTTGAAGATCTGATGAGATCGGGCGTGCTCAGGGTCGCATGGCCGTAAGCCCCTCACATTACTGAAGTAAACATAAAAAAGTAAACCACAGCAGACTTTATTTCTATGTATATACCAATGTCAATAGACCACGAACTGGTGGTGAGGTGGCTCCAATAGTGGAGAAAAATGAATGAACCATGTTCCGCGCCTCCGTTGGCTTACTGGAGCTGTGGCCATAAGGTGGTTGGTGCCTGTCGTGGCAGCCATCCCTGAGCCCATTGTTGGACACCAAAGGTGAGGGATGGCATCAAGCTAATGAAGGAGTCCTACTGGGTCTTTTAGTCCTGCGGGACTCCTGAAGCAGCTCATGGGTACTGGCTGGCCAAAAGAAATACAGCTTTGGTGGTCATTGAAACAATAACTCAGCCATAAGAGGATTTTGTTGAAGGCATGGAGAAAGACTTCCAGGGGGCTTTGAGGGAATTCTGGTCCACCGTCCCACATCTCAGGAGTGGGAAGCAGTGCACCCTCAACACAGTGTAGAGTGGGGATGGGGTGCTGCTGACTCGGGACATTGTGAGTTGACGGAGAGAATACCTCGAAGACCTCCCCAATTCCACCAACACACCTTCCCATGAGGAAGCAGAGTCTGGGTTCTCAGAGGTGGACTCTCATATCTCTGGGGTTGAGGTCGCCAAGGTGGTTTAAAACATACTCAGTGGGAAGTCCCCGTTCGTGGATTAGATTCACCTACAGTTCCTAAAGGCTCTGGTTGTTGTGAGGCTTTCCTGGTTGACATCGGAGACAGTGCCTCTGGAGTGGCAAACTTGGGTGGTGGTTCACCTTTTTAAGAAGGACCGGAGGGTGTGTTCCAACTACAGGTGGGTTACACTGCTCAGACCCCTGGTAGGGTCTATTCAGGGGTGCTGGAAGTCGAATCTCAGATTCAGTAGGAGTAATGTGGTTTTCATCCTGGCCAAGCAATAGTGGCAGGGTCCTCGAGGGAGCATGGGAGTTCGCCTAACCAGACTACATGTGTTTTATGGACTCGGAGAAGGTGTACAGATATTTGTTTGTAAATGTAGGGAGTACAAGTACATAAAAAGCTGTCATAAAAATAAAAAGGCCTTTTCAAGTAAAGTACAGATATCTGAAAAAAAATCGACTTAAGTATTGTAACAAAATATTGGACTTGTATTTCGTTACTTGCCACCACTGGTAAAATGCATGAACAGTGGGTGAGATTTATCACATTACATGTCCCATACATCCATTAACCCTCTGGTTACCTTAAAAATAACATTTTTTTTAAACCTCTGTGCAGTTTTGACATTTAATTTTAAATATCTAGGTTTATGGAAAAAAAAAACATGAAATGAACCATCTGTATTTTACATGTTGCAATTAAACCAATGAAAATAAGTTCCATACAATCTAAAACCACATTTTCTAATAAATTTAAATTAATTATTACATTCATTAATTTGACCCGCAAATAAGAGGCAGTTTGAGTTTAAAAATAACAAATGTCAGTTTTCTTATAATTATTATACTTTAGTTTTGGGTTAAAAAACAAAACAAAACTCCAGTGCTTTAATTGTATTCCATGTTGTATTTAATTCCCTTGAGAAAGACTGATTAGTTTTGTCATTTATTCATTTTCTGCTTATAGGCAACGGCATAATTTTGTGCAGTTTATGTAGCTAAATGTTTGCTTTTCTACATATTTGAATAAAAAATTCAAATGGTCTGTTTTCAGCCTCTGGCGATTCCTGCATCTCAGTTTCTCGACTCTGCATATTCTCTCCTTTCATAAAACTTTAAGCCAACACGTTAAGCTTTCCTTTGTCACTAAATAGGGACAATTGCTTTAACGTCTTCACTGAGCGACAAATTATGTTGAATAAAATATGAGCCTGGCCTTTTTTTTGCTGGTCTAATTCATCTTACGTTTGTTTTTGAAAGAGAACAATGAATAATGTTCCTTAGACAATTTGACATGAGGCAATTTTAATTCCTTAAAATGCGTCAGAAGCAAAGTCACTATTCGCCCCATTTATAAAATTTTTTCAATATATATATATATATATATATTTTGTCTTGAAGAAGACGGTTTGAGCAGCCAAAAATTGTACTTGAGTAATAGTAATATAACTTTGGAATAATATGATTTAAGTTAAAGTAAAAACCTAAGAATAATTACTCGAGTAAGAGTACTGAGGAACAGGGGTGAGCAACTTCATATTTGTTTTAATCAAACCATGAATATCAACTACTCAAAAAAAAATGAGAATGTGCAAAATTCCATAATGCCAATGAATATTATTCTAACTGAAATAGTATTACATTTAATATTTATAAAATAACACATTGTAATGGTAATTCTGCCACAAAAGATTGTCTTAAATGAACTTTGTTTCCAGCCATGAAACAGCACAATAGACAGACCAGGCAAAGATTTCATTATTTCCTGTATTTTTAATCACACAAATGTGTCCCTTTGAAAACGTGGCTTGTTTTTGTGTGAGTCCGCAGAGAACTTGTGTGCTGTCATGTGACTGCCTGGCTTCATTTGACGGTATCAAACCTCATTAGTAGTGCCGTTGGATTGGTGAAACAGAGTCAGAGGTTACTCTCTGACAAACCAAACCGTGTAGATTTCACAAGCAACAATAGAGGAATAAAAATGACAATTACAAGGAAATTCATATGTTGGCTGCAAATAATGATTATATTTGTAAAAGATGAAAGTTGACTAATATTCTTTATCCATAAATTGCTTATGATTCAGGTACTAGGGACCATTTTAGAAAACAGACAAAAATGTTGATCTTTGTTTTCCAAAGTATAAAAAGATGTTTGCAAATGTCTTATATAGATTCAACACAAATGATAATGTCTGCTTTCATGAAGGACTACAGAAGAAGAGAATAATTTCTCTTGAGAGGATTTGGACAATTTGACGTTAAACACGAGCTCTATTAATAATACATTTTGTCAAAATAATTAATTAATTTGATGCTCTATTAGTTGTCAATTAATTGATGCAATCTGACACTTCTATTCACTTGGTTCATGGAATATAAAAAATAAAACATCAGAACATCCATTTTATAGGATGAATATACTTACACTTTTCAGTTAAATCTTTTTATGATTCTTTTTTACTTGGATCATTGTGGGGTGGCACAATGAGTTAGTTAGTCAGTTCTGATGACCGGTGAGCATTCCAGATTGTGTCCCAAAGACAGCTGGGACTGACTACAGCTCCTGCAACTTCGGACGAGCTGAGGACGAACACCAGTCACTCACATTTGAAGGGCGCGCCTTCCCGGTCGCAAATCTGGACAGTCGAGCACGAAAAATCACGCGCGTAAAATTTGTTACGAGTAGAAAAAATAGATATTGAAAGACATCACATAATTTGTGTAGTCTTGGCATTAATTTACGTATTTATTTCATAAATGTTGTTAACTAAACAAGCCTGCTCCTAAACAATCAGTATTCACCCGGAACCAGGAAATGAAAGTTAACCATGTACGGAATTGATGGCAAACGCACATGTTCTGATCTGATTCATGTACTGCGAGCGCATTTACATCGAAAGTCATCAACATAATGAGCCATGTCAAAGGAAATTCAGTTATGAAATTCAGGGTGCTCAATGCGTCGATCACGGGGCAGTTTTGGTTGATCGTGTGATGGCATGCGCCCCCCCCAAAAAAAGAAGACATTAGACTATTATCCACCTTGTTGCTTGATTCAGGTGTGGACAATACGCCGAGCGCACGCACATATAAAGGCACGTTTGAGCAAGCCACCCTCCTAGTTATAGCATTCGTGGCGATACGCGCGTGCACCCCCCCCTCCACCAACAATACGTCACGACAGGAATGTGTGTTACAATGTATCGCGAGCTTGTTGCCACTCACGCCCGATTATGTTGAGCTAAAGTTTCAGCATTTTCAAAACATTGCGGGTATAGACCGTTCATCTTAATTCCTTGACAGGCCAGTGCATTTATCGATTCTTCATATAAGGTTTGTCAGATCAAGAATTTTTATTTATTTATTTATTTATTTTAAATACCATTTTATATCATGTTCTACTAATATCAGTTGAAATTGGAAATGATCATTTCTGAGTTTGAAATCTTTGTTTTCTATTTTAATTGTGTATTTGTTTAATTTTACAATTATGTTATATTAATCCAGTAAGTTAAATTCAACACTTGGATTATGGAGTCCGTACAATAAACACGTGGTTAGACATTTACGTATACACGTATGCATATAGTGTGGCCTTCCGCTGTGTCAGATTTAATGAGGACTAACTTCGGAGATAACCTCCCTGAGACAGATGCAAGACACTGTAATTACAAATCTGTCATTATTCTCAGCCTTTTCATTTTCTCCCGGCTCACACTAAAGCACCAGTATTCAGATGACTAGTGCACACACACACTCGCACACATAGATGCAAACATCCTCAGGCAGACACCTTCACAATCGGCCTTGATGATCCAGCTCATGTTGATGTTGATTGAAATGCCATGCAGCAAAGTGTGGCAGGATCGCCTTACAATGATGGATCAGTTGAAGTAGAGAAGGTGAGATTGTCGCGGCTTTGTTACGCATCACACACATAATAAGTACGAGTACGAGTACGAGAATAAGGAACGAGTGACCCACCTGAATGAGACAGAGACACCCTAATGTTTAATTGTAGTAAGTAGTCGTAGTATAGTTGTAAAGTAGACTAAAAACCAATACGAAAATTTAGAAACACTGCAAACAATGCTGCTGTTTTGAGCGAGAAATACGTGAAATGGACGAAGACAGAAAGACCACCACAAAGTGAAAAAAAAATCATGAAGTAAAAAGAATATATTCTAATGATAGTTCTCGTATCCTATTTCAATATATGTTGTTGCTCCATTTGTCTGTGGATATTTGTTATTTAAAAGTTTATAACATGTGTGATGTCAACGCTAAATTTATTAGCCCGTCTATGGCATTTCAGATTTTAGTTTTAAGACAGCTGATTTTTTCAAGACTAGTTGTTGTTAAATTATTCCTATCTTCTTATCTGACACAAAACTACCAAGTTCATTTTTCCCACAAATCAAAACAATTGGTCAAGTCCCTACATGGCTCCGTTATTATTAAAAACAAAACAAAACAATGCAGTGCTAATGGCTCAACAAAAGTTCCTCTTTTGCCTTCCTAAAAAGTGAGAGATTTGCAAGTGTGAGGATTCCACCCAACTCCACCCACATACGCATGATGCTGCTAACATGGTATTAGCATCGTAGTATTGCAAGCATATTTACGTGTATAGTCACAGACATACAGTATTGACACCGACTTACTAACCTGCCAGGAAGTGTTTTAAACTGTGAATTTGCTTTGAGATACATCACGAATAGATGACTATGATTCTGGTGAAGGCATCATTGGTGAAGCACATACTGTTGTATTGCACCCAGATGTTGTTTACATGACAGCGATCTTGAAAAAGACAAGTAGAAATCCTTATGATGAGTAGCGAAACCCAATTATGTTGTACTGGTGTGAAGGCAGAAATATTCATATCTGAATTACAGGAGATAAGGAGGTTGCCATGGTGTCAAGAATATGTAATGAACAAAAGAGATTGACTTAAATTCCTTCTGAAATTACCCCCAAGACAGGATTTGGGATTTCAGTGCATTCGTCATCAAACTCACAATGAGATGAGTTTAAGCCTGAAAAGGAGGAGGGGGTGTGAAACACGACACCATCAACCTCTCTTTGTAGGAGAACATTCCGAATGCCCGTCTTCTTCCCAAGAGGCCACGGTTGGTCAGTGGCTGATGTCTGGCCTACATACATTTTTAATGCCGACTCTCACTTTCCCTACAATAGGCACTATTCCGCGAGACTGCATTGCGTCAACACATCCTAATGCTTCACCCCGGTCTTGTGAGGTGAAGCTCGTTTTTTTTTTTTTTTTTGTCTCTCTCGCACGCACACAAGGGAGAAACAAAGCGCTACATGAAAGTTAATGGTGTGTGTGAATGTGTGTGCGTGTGAGACATGTCTCTGAGGAGATGGTCTTAGCAGGATGTGTTGTATTGATTAGTTGCCTACGATTATTTCACTCCCATCAAAGCAACCCCCCAACCCCCTCCTAGCCCCTAGACTGTCTGCTGGCTTCAGCTCGTAAAAGCCACTTTATGCTACGGCTGGGCGGCCCAAAAGTTATATATCTATTTTTTTTTTTTTGAATGGAGCAACAAGACATGCAGGTAGTTCCTCAAAAGGAGATATTTTCAAATTGAAAGGATACATACTGAGTTTTTAATTGCTCTTGGACAAAGACGTGTCTGGAAAGTTGGCCACGTATTAAGTCTGAAATCAAATGATAAAGTAAATATTTGAAATTGTGTCCCTGAGCAAGCCATTCATTCCATAACCCTAAGCCATATGTAATAACCACCCATAAAGTGAATTTCTCCACCCGTGACTTGGCAGCAAGGCGAGAATAAGATGTTATATACCAGTGGTTTTCAAACTTTTTGGGGTGCGCCCCACACATTTCTAGGCCATGCATTTGATGTGCCAGCCATGGTAATGATGATTCTATCTATTGTCTATTGTACACAGAGTGCCACCCAGAGAAAGAGAGAGTGTGGAATGACAGTGGTTTAAACTGAAGAATATGAAAGAAATCGCTGGGCTTTTCATCAAGATGTTAGTCTGTGGCAACTAATTTGGAACTATAAAGCACATTAATTCCTCACGGTTCATGAAAACGACCTCGATTCAACTATAATGACTTCATCAACTCAAGCACACCATTGTAGTAAGTATGGATGTAGTATTTTCACTTTAAAAGTTTTTCAAATGTGACTTAGTTATAATAATTTTTGACTTTTCTCGCAGAATTAGCCCATGAAAAAAAACTACAATAGGTTTTATCTTACCTTAGAGCAGGGGTCGGTAAACTTTTAGGGTGAGAGAACCATAAACGGCAAATATTTGAAAACGTAATTCTAAAAGAGCCATCCAATATAACTATATATATATAACTATCTAAATAACTATAAAATAATAAATAAATACATATAATATAACTAAATACAAGTGCATATGTGCATTTTATGTAAGACCAATACTTTAAGAGTACAATAAGTCTCTAAATTCATTTAAATAACATTATACTGTTGCTAACCAATGATGACAAAAGTACTTGTTAACATTAATGGGACTTCTTTGCTGATGCCTTAGTCGTCTGTTTCATACGTCTTTAAATTAAACTTCATGCAAACTTTGAGACTTCCATCCGTTATTCATGAACGGAGGTTGGTCCTAATGTTTTTTTAAATGTGAGAAAGACGTTTCATATGCATAGGTATAACCAAACATTGTCAGTACAGCAATATTCACAAGCTACAATGTGTGGTATATGACGGGAAGTGCGTTCCAATTTTTCACAATCGGTTGGTCTGCAGGTTGAATTTTTTCCATTTGTCCCCACTTATGTGCGCTCGCCAACAATGCTTGCCGACAGAGGCATGTCTTTATGTAAAAAATTTCCGGTGGTGAGAAGCGCATCAGCACTCTGTCATTATAAACCACATTGACAGGCTCCGTAAGGACTGTAACATTTGTAATCATGAGTGTACCCCTTGAAGAGCGGAGGAGGGGGCGATGGAAGGTGAACTAGGAAGAAGAGTGTGTGGCTGTCATTGGAGGCTGTGGATCAGGTCGTTGTTAGAGAAAGTTATGTGTGGTGCCAAAATGGCCAAGCAGTCACGCGATCGACCAGAACTTCCTCGTGATCAATTGCGATCACATTGAGCATCGTTGCTGTATCCAGTATGTCGTTATGAGGGCTCTGCAAGCCAGATGTATCCACCAAAAGAGCCAGGTGTGGCTCGCAAGCCATAGGTTCCGACCCCTGCCTTAGAGTCTTCAATTAACCAATCACAGTCATTAATGTTCTCAAATTTAAAACACAAAAACGTGGTGCTAAACTATTCAGGTCATTCATGTGCAGAAGGATCCCTGCTGCTAGTGTAACATTGAATTGTCTTTGTGGTTTTCTGTATAAAATCTTTTGGCATTGATGGCAGAAAAGGGGGGCTTTGAAATCCCTTGTGCTATTTTCAGAATGTCTAAATGAGCCCACGCTCCCAAAGCAAGCACCCTGGAGCTTCACTGTACACCCACTAACTGCTCCTCGTCTAAAAGCAAGCCTTTTTGTTGTGGGTAATTATAGTTTAACACCACAAATGGACCTAAATGGGTTTTCGAGGATATACTATTGATCTTTGAGGTAAATTGGTCATTTTGCTTACGGCCCGTTCCCTGAGTGAAGTGGTGTAGTCACAGGTGCTGAAGGACAGTATGTTTATCTGAGAGTACCAAGACTACATCGGAACATTGGAATGACCAGAAAATCAAAAATCTTAAACAATAACAAAATCAAAGCAATAGTATCTAGCTCTAGTTCTCGACAGACGAAAATAACCCTTCATAAACCTTATTTTACTTATATGCTTCTTTAATATAATCACATTACAGTGGGTTCCAAATGATGATGTGTACAGGATTTAAGTTAGATAAATATCTGAGTGAGATGTTTTGTGGGGGAGGGTTTGAATAATTGTTTCTCCTGTCTGTTTAGATCACTGATGGATATTTCGGGTTTGATAATAGCTTTTTAGGACATTTACTTTTTGATGAGGTTGTTCCACATTATAAATGGATTCACGGCAGCTTTTCAAAGCAGAATTCCCCATATTGCCAGCTATTGAAGGGCAGTTTGAGCAATCTTTCAAAACCTATTGAATATATTCCATCCATTTCCTGAGTTGCTCATCCTCACAAGGGTCACGGGAGTGTTGGAGTGGTTGGCCTTATAGTTCTGAGGACTGGGGTTCAAATCCTGGGCCTGCCTTTGTGAAGTTTGCATTTTCTCCCTGTGCTTGGGTGGGTTTTCTCTGTGCACGCTGGTTTCCTCCAACATCCCAAAAACACGCATTAATTTGAGACTCCAAATTGCGTTAAGGTGTAATTGTGACTGGGACTATTGTTTGTCTCTATGTGGCTTGCGATTGGCTGGCACCCAGTTCAGGGTGTACCCCGCCTCCTCCCCGATGACAAGTGGGATAGGCTCCAGCATTCCAGTGACCCTTGTGAGGATAAGCAGCTCAGAAAATGGATGGATGATGGTTGGACATTATAAAAATGTGGTAAACTGGTGTAATTACCCCAGCTTTCTTAAAATAAGTATAATATATGTTAGTTTTGACACATTTTAATCATGTTCAACCGATGTACAAGTTAGAATTAAATAAATTCAAAGGAATGATTAGCAGTGTATAAAACAAAAACAACTGTGAAGATGGACTTTTGATGGCAAAATAATTTATTTACAGATATATAACAATGAAATACGCCGTGAGCGATGTTGACTCACCACATGGCTCGAGATGAACATCAGTGGCTTTGTTACTCATTCAGTCACGACTGCAACACGCAATTTTTGCTACTTAACGTAAGACATTACTCTAGTTTTACCATATAGTACATACACAGACTCTGTTCAAATGTCAAATGCCTAAAATTGTTGGAGTTCTTTTGTGTTGGCAAGCCTCTCCTTCCTAATCGACATGACAAGACAAAGGCAAAACCTAATGTTTCGAGAAAGTAATCAAAACAGTGATTGGTGGTAAACTGAAGAAAGTCATTGTACTGCTACATTATTTGTCAGTGACTCAGGCTGCAAACAGGTTTGTTCAGATCCAAGCATATTAAAAAAAAGTTTCTGTCAAGCAAAGGCAGCACATTAAGAAAACAGCTGTTAAAAAGCCACTAATGGGCAGCAAGCAGGCATTTGTAGCTGTTGGTGTCTCTGGAGCCTGAAAAACCTCTCCAATGCTTGAATAATGAGCTGGTAGGCCCCTTTAGGATGCCTGAAGGTGTCAGAATGACCTCTGCAAAGAAAGTGGAGTTTCTAACTCGCCATTTCTTGCCATATGAAAAAAGAAGTATACCTTTGACAGTGAAAAAATAATCATGCAGGACACTACACCAGCCCACGTTGCAAACAATACGTTGACCGCTTTAGCTTCTATGAGCAACAAACTCACAGTGTGGCTACCACCATCCCTAATGCAACACAGAATCTGTGAAGCATCTTTAAAAGGCTGATCTATAACAGTGGGAGGCAATTCCCGCATCTGGGCAGACCACAATACAGTATCTGGACAAAAGAAAAGTTCAATACTGTGGAAAATAAATACACATGACACAGTGGCTGTGAGAGAGGAGAATCAATTTGTTCACTCAAGACACAGTTTACATATCTTGACATCTCATGTACAAGGCCCACCATTACCCTAGAGACAGGCGGCAGTCACCCTTGAGCCAGACGGCAATCACCCTTCAGCTAAATGTTTCGTGGCAGGCATACCACAGTGGTTTATCATGACCTCGTCTAACTGAGCCAAAGTTAAGCATTAGCTCTTTCTTCAATCATGAAAAAGTTGTTAAGGTGATAGCGAAGATGCGACTTGATTGGTAAAGGTGTTGTTTGACTGAACATTAATTTACTATATATGATATGAATTAATAGTTTATCAGTACAAAATGACATACACCAAAACTACAAGTTTAATTCTTTATCGAGTATTAGTTTGTTTAAACAGTTGTGCATAATAATTTGTAATACTGTGTTTTGTAATAATTGGGCAAAATAAAAATTGTAATCGTTGTGGTTTTGTTCAATGATATCTCAGGATGAGTGAGTAACTATTCAAGGTATTTGTATTGGGGTGATATTTGCCTTATTTTAAGGTATCAGCTACTTGTGATGGCTGCTGATATCAGACACTGATAATTATGGCAAAACAAAAAACTTTGACACCAAGTCTTCAAGGCCAGTAGTTGGCCCCGCACTGCAGTAGTTTGACAGATTGCCAAATCTGACAGAAAAAAAGGTACTTGTTTACATTCATCCATGCATTTTCTGAGTTACTTATCCTCACAAGCGTCGCAAGAGTGCTGAAGCATATCCCAGCTACCTCAACTGGTTGCCAGGCAATTGCAACTTGTTTACAATTATGTCATTATGTTAATTTAAATTTTATGTATCAAAAGCACTCGTGGTACCAGTACTCGGCACTTTTGAGTACTCAACAGTGACTACTTATACTGCTATCAGTCTGAAAAAAGTGGTATCAAAACTCACTTATAATATCCCAATTACTAATGAAATTGTTGATCATCACTGTCAATCATAAATACTACTGACTGAAACCGAAACTGAAAAAAAAAAATAAAATTTAGAACAACTTGTAGTTATTAATTCAGCCATTTTCTTTGCAGTCCCTAATCCAGTTGATTCTGGTCAAGTACTCACTGGACTGGTCGTCAGCTAAATCACTCGGCGAACAATCATAATAGACAATCATTCACACACATTCACACCTATAGCCAATACAGAGGCTTCAATCTTGACACTGATCATTTATTCAATGATTTCGTTTCTTTAATTGCTTTGATTTGGCTCATGAAGTTGTCTCAGATTTCAATGTGGGATCTGTCAGTTTCTTTGTCTTGCAAAAATGGGCCCGATATTGAGTTCATTTCACAACTGTCTCACAGGAATGAACAACAGTAGCGCTAAATATAACTCTGATAGAACTAGGGCAAAGAAGTTGTCAAATAAGTGCCCCCAGGCTATCCATCCATCCATTTACGGCAGCTTATCTGGCATCGGGTCGCAGTGCCAGTCGTCTTTTGCTGAGGGAAGGCAATCCAATCACCCCGAATGTCTACAGGTGCAGGGGGGGAAAAATGGGTCACCTCCAGGCGGTTTTTGTCCTATACTGTTCACAGTAGTCATTACAAACCATCAGGTGTACAATAGATTGTCCCTGGTATGGCTTTTGAAGATTATTTGACCCAAGTCTGGCTACTATTTTTTTTTTCTTATCAGACAATGAGCACCACTGACAAGCTGAGATGTTGCGGATATCTGAAATCAAGAGTTTACCGCCAAACAATTTGAAACATGGATAGGGATAGTGTTTCCATCAAAGGGTGAGCAGGGGTGTATGTAGAAGGTGTCATTCTACCACCAACCATAGTACAGTCTAAAGTCCAGTACACACATAGAAATACAAATTTTCCTGAAGTGGATCTCCAAAGAGCAAATTGGTCTTAAGAGACAGCAGATTAAGACAGACTCAAATAAGGTAGTCAGTTTGGAGAATTTGCGCATTTGTCTCCCTTTGATCAAAGTCATCATAGGCCCAAGTATTGGATGTCTTCAACGATTATCCTGTGTGCTCAAGTGAAGTGTGTTCAAGAGTGATTTTTCCTCCCCAACTGGCTCCAAAAATAGTCAGACCAAACAATTGCAAATATTAAACCAGGTAGTAAAATGAGATACATTAAGAGTTAGCCTAGCTTCCTGAATTTCTTCAGCTAGCTCTCTGTCTAGATTTTCCGTTTTGGTGGAGACTTATAATTGTTGGGTGGGTTAAATTTATCTGGTGAGCTGTGTTGGTCATTTTGAATATGCCGCAGTCTATAAGAGCAATAAGAAACTTTTTTTTTTACTCAGATGTAGGATATCTCAAATAAAGAAAAAGATTAATTAATTAATTAATATTTTAAACATTGCCCAGCAACTTTTGTGAGTCTGATATCCAGTTGCAACAATTGCAGTTAAAAAATATCAGGCATAGAGTTATGATTGTGTGTTGTTGGAAATAAGTATTTATGAACTATGCTTAACTGAAGAGGAAAAGAGACACCTAACTGAAATGAGGATGAAAATCGTGGCAGATTCTACTAGAAAACAAGCATTGTGGAAAATGTGTCCATCGACCAATCAACATGGATATTAAAAAGGATATTAGGCTCATTGTGTTTGGCATATCTATGATTTCAACTATTAATAAAGTAAATTATCAAGTGACTTCCATAATACAATCTCACACACACTGTACTTTATATCCTAACGCACATTCACAATGACCTAATATTGATATGTCACATTGAGGTCACTTTTACATATCATTTCTTATTATTTTACCTTATTTTATCTATCCTTTTTCTTCTTGTGAGGGATGGTGCAAATAGGAATTCCATTCCATACCATGGGGTGAACCGTACTGTTGGGTGGAAATTAGGGCTGAGGAATACCATAACTGATATTTATCTGATGGATCCCTCCCGAGAACAAAGAAAAGTTATTTTGTGTCAATCACTGTACCTTTCCAAGATTGCACGTTAAAATTACCCACCATTACTATCATCAACTTGTCCAAAAGTTAATCGTGCTTCTGATATCTATGAGCACCCCACTAATTACAAATGTGCACAAGTCTCAGTTGACTTCTTAAGACAGCTCGATTCCGCAGTTACTTTTCCACAAGTGTGTGTGTGGCTCAAAGCATTTACTGATGTTAATAGCTTTTAATCGAGAGCCAGTAAAAACAGGGAATAACGCATAAATCTGCTGGTGCGGGCTTCACCCGGTTTGTAATTACAATGATTGCTCTCCACTTGATCGATTAACTGGCAGCTGGTGTGATTGGAATCAGCTGCTGTCTGATTGGAAGAACCTGTCATTTTAATCAAGATGCCGGATGGCTGCCTCCTGATGAAAATGACGGGTTCTCTGCTTGGAGTTATCTTTCTGAATATTAAACACAGATATTGTCAGCACAATTCCCGGGTGGGATAGGGTGAGGGTATCACTTTGGAAAAATTAAAGGGTACTTGTAGTTTCCGCATTACATCAATATTTACCAAGATAAAGTACACATTTGTGTTTGTGTTGATTTTGTATTTTTTAATGAGATGCTTGAATGATTGTTTTTCGGATGTCTTTACTCTTGTGTTAAGCACCAAAGTTCTGCATAAGTTGTTCATTTTGACAATAGACCCTTGTGAATTCTTGAAAAACTGCATTTGGAATAGTGGGCTACGTTATAAACAGCCTGTCATATGCAAGAAGGCTCACAATGAATTCGATCCTTCGCATTCCGCTAATTCCGTAGCAGGGTATATTATATTTCCATTACACCAAGCTATTTGATAATAGTCATCCTCTCTGTGGAATTATCACTGCAAGTGATGTTGAGATATTTTTCCTTCCTTTTGTGATTCCCAGGTCTTCACATCCCGGATATCCGCATACCAAAAACAGGGTTGGATTTGAGCATTTTGGATAGAAGAAATGGGAAAAAATAGGGACTTTTTAAGATGCAACACAATCATGCCAACATGAAGTTTCATGAAGAAAAATTCTGAACTAAAGCAGGGTGCACGTATGAATAAATCAGACAAGTCTGAGCACTTTTTTAATCCCTTCCAATCAAAGTTAGTAGCAAAGGCCTTATCAGATTTCTCTGATGATTATTTGGATGCGAATTTCTGCTGGTTTTGGGTGTGTTCAGAGGGATGTTTATCCTCTGATCGTTAATGTTAATCATCCAGTTAAGGAGAGAAAACTCATGATTGTGGGTGCTGATATTGTTATGTACATGAATCTATTATGATGTTAAAGATCGCTCTGTGTGTTGTACCGTGCTTTAAAACGGACATATGGAGTTGTTATCCTGCCTGTTGTTGGCGAGAGGTGACGGTGACAGTTGCAGGCAGAGCCCCTTTGTAGTACCTTTTCTCTGCTAAAGCATGTGGATCAGTTGATAAATTGCTGCCATCTCATACGCAAAGAAAAACTAAAAAGTAAAAATGTATGGAAGCATCTTCGTTAAACTACTTTTCTTTGTGTGAGCCAAATTCATTTTGGCCTGACATTGGCAAGTCCTGTAAGGATGGTAATTGGATTTCCAGAATGAGCGAAAGTCTGCTTTTTCTCTATGCCCCACAATAGTAATTGAGGTTAAATGAAATGGTCAGCTGTGCACCAAACCTCAGCGGATGTTCAGTCACGAGAGTCTGCTGAAAAATGAAAATTTCTCATCTAAGCTGTTACTCTTCAAAGACCTTTGAATTACACTAACAAGGGAGAATATTGATGGATGGGAAGATGGACGTGGCGTTATATAAAATGTAAGTCTTTTTGACTTTGTAAATCAAAAAAGGTGTGTGCGTGTGGAGATGACACACTATGAAAATTGAATATGGCGATTATAGCGACTAAAAGGCTCACAGTCATCAGATTCATCACGCCAAAAGAAATGTTAAAAAAATATTGAAATAACAGAAAACCTTCACCTCTTCTCTCAGTGGTCACAAAAATGTTAACAGAAACACAAACAAGCTTTTGGAGTACTTTTGGTTTGATAGACTTTGCGAAACGCATTGTAACCCTTTCCCAACAAAAATACGTTGTTTCCCATTCGTTCATGAATATCTTTGCATCGTGGCACAATGGATTTCTATTTCAGAACTTGTAGGTTAATACGCTTTGTTTTTTTTCTTTGAACTCAGCCTTCCAACTCATCACTTAACAACCATGGGGGAATTATTTGTTCACTTTTTTTTCACTCATACAATATGTAGAGAAGCCATTTAACAATAATTAGAGTATCTGTCCATTTTTGTCATCTCTTGCGAGGCAACTTACCAAACATCCTCTGCGTCCACGTCACACTCAGCCCCAAACTGGCAAATGTCGCAGGTGGATGTTTCCTTCTGGCCCGCTTCAGCCGAGCCCTCTCCTCCTGAAAGTAAGAAATGTGAAAAACAAACAAAATAAGATTACTCTCTCTCTCACCTCAGCGTCCATGTTTCTGTGCATAGCACTTTCTAACAATGGCATCAGTGTTGAAAGACAAAAGGAAAGATTTTATGAACAAATAAAATGTAACAAGATTTTTCTTTGGTTTGTTGTATTTTGTAGTTTTACTATCAACACTTACATGTCAGATTTTTTTTTTTATTGTAATCACAACAAGTTGGACCTTTGCTATGGATTAATAAAATTACTAGGTTAATTAGTATTCTTTGTACAAATTACTTTCCTGGTGATGTATGTATGTTAAGGGTGCAGAACACATTCGTCCCAAATTCCGTGGTCCCCCGATAGAAAAGAATGAGTCACTGATACCAATTCCAGCGATGAACACAAATTTAGGCAGACATGTATACCATAATACGTCTCATAAAAATGTCTCAAAGACCCATGGATGAAATCAAATGGGAAGTAATTCATTTTGTTGTGAAGCCATCATTTTAACTAAGTTCCAGGGCCTGTTCTTTGACTCAACTCGGGAAGTGTTCCAAATGAGCGCCGATCGAAAAACAGATATTCTAGACAGATGGGTGACACTAAATCGCATAGCCTTCTTTTTCCTTAAAACATCTAATGTAGGCGGATTATGGTGTCAAAGTTTATTCATCCTTATAAGGATGTGAGGGTGTGTGATGGCAAAAAAAAATTGCTAAACAAAAAGTATAAACTGTTGGAGAGCCTCCCGAAATGCATTGTTTGATTTTAATATTTCGCTGTACAATTTTCAGCGCCTACTCCGACCTTAACAAAAAGTCAGAACTGTAAACAAGCATGGCCTTTATTTCCCCCTTATTTTTTACCAGGTTTTCAATCCCAGATATAGTTCTCTAGTTGACCTAGAGGAATACAAAAAAAGAGCGATTGAGAAAAGCACTTCATGCGATGCAATGCAGCAAACTCTCTCGGTCTGGTTTGAGCTGGAAATATCTGTGCAAGACAACTAACTAGCTCATGTTTGTTCTCATGCTACCCATCAACGATATACTGTACGGTAAGTTTACATATGAAAAGATTTCTCCTTCATCCATTCTCTCCAAGCCCATTTCGCACTCCACTCTACTTGCCGACGCTCATCTATCACTCTCTAAATCCCGCTGATCTTTTTGGACTGCCTCTTTTATTCCGTCCTGCTGATTTTCTCACAGTGTGGGTACTGACGTTGGGTTTACACTGGCTTAGGGACTCTGCCAGTGCATATGAGGATTCGCAAGTGGCTGAGGTGGAGGTGGAGGGGGGCAGCAGGGGGATAGCTGAAAGAAAAGGCAATTTGGATGATCTCAAATTGCTTTCTCCCAGCGCAGGCGGTTCTTGCCAGTCTCCGTACACCTTCCTTGCGGGCCCACTCCTCCTCAGACGCGTTCTATTTTTAAACTCACAGGGGGGACTACAGAAGACGGTGAAGGGGTGGAACTTGGCATCATTTTCTCATGTATTTAATCTCCCTGACTTGCGGGCGCCCACGTCGCTGCCGCCATCGTGCATCGCTCCCTCGTGTCGCTTCTTTCATTTTCTCCTTCTGAAACAACTGTTATTTCTTGTGATCCCCTGAGAGACACATGGGATGAATACGAACAAAATCTTGGTGGGAATGGGTGGAATGTATGCACGACCTTATTTTCCACCATCGGTTTAAGTTAGCTTTGACTTGGAATTCAAAAGGTCAAAGTCAGTTAACTTTCTTTGCTTTCAATGTTTTCCTTGCCGGCAACCCAGTGAAATACTGACATTCATGCTTCGCAGTTCACGTGTTCTGGGTTCAAATTTTGGCACAGGTTATCCTGCGTTAATCCATTCCGTTTCGATGGCTGTGTGATGCGCCTGGAAATTTGGCAGGAACTTAAACAAGCTGTCGTATACTCTAATCCAGAGAATCCCAAAAGACATGTCAGATCAATATGATGGCCATGCAAGAACTAGGTTGTTTTCATCTTTCAGGGATTGTGTACAGATCCTTGCAACATGGGTCTGTACATTAAAAAAAGCTGCAACATGAGTTGATGTTTGTGGATGAATGGGCTTAACAATGGTCTTTAGGATCTCATCACGGTAGCTTGATTCAACATCCCATCAATGAAATGCATTTTTTGTCCACAACATACTGTATGCTTTCCCATAGCATAACCCCATCTCCACCATGGGACTGTCGATCTACAATATGGAATTCATAAAACCATGCACCCACAAGGGGCCATTTACATCACCATCAGATCTTTACAGTAAGAGTAGGATTCATCCACGCAGAGAACACCTTTCCAAAGTGCCGAAAGCCATCGGATGAGCGTATTTACCCACGTAAATTACACACTGCCGTCAGGTCAACACCCCAATGAGGATGACGAACATGCGGATGAGTTTCTCAGAGAGTATTTCTGGCACATGTCCCGGTTGCTGGTCTCGGACAATCATGGAGGTGAAAATGCTGTATGTAGAGATTCTGAGTAAGTGTAGTTAAATGTTAGGATGATTAGATATACTTCAAAATTCTTTGAAATACCCTTGAAGATGGCTTATTGTAGAAATATTAACATATGAATGGGCAGCAACTCTCGTGGACACATGCTCCCACAAAACATGTAGTGGCATTGTATTATTTGGTAAAAGTGTACATTTTAGACAAGGCTTTTTTTGCGGGAAGCCTCAGGAACACTTGTTCAAAAACGTCGCTGAGTGCAACATCACTCCCTCTCGCGTGATATTTGGTTGTGCATTTATCAAACAACAATAAGTCAACAACAGAGAGTTAATAACCATAACAAAAGATTATCCAATAAAATTCCAAATATATTTGCATCTAATTTTTCAGTTAAGTAATGGAATAATGCATAGAATAATTGATCAGAAAAATATTCAGTAGCTCAGGCTTATACATTAACGCAACAAAAGAGAAGCGTTCACTAACAGATTTGGGACCGCTTTTTCAGAAAAGTGGGCCTTTTGTGTACATAGAAAAGTCTTAGATCTTTGAGTTCAGCTCATGAAAAATGAGAGCGAAAACAAATGCGTAGTGTTTCCATTTTTGTTTTGGAACAAAGTCATTCAGAGTTGGGTTACGCTCATGGGTGATACAAACACAACACCCTCCTTTCTCTGAACTGCAAAAACATCCTATCTCTCTCTCTCTCTCTCTCTGTCTCTTTCTCTCTTCTCCTCCGCTCCCTCGCTGTACTATCCAAACAATTACCAGTGGTGACAGGGGTGGGCATTGTTTCCCACTCCTCAAATCCCTGATAGAGTCTCATTCCCCCTGTTCTTACGTCTTCTAAATCCCTGGAATCAGGAAACACACTGGATAATGACCGAAATGATTAGGTCTGATAGTGCTCTCACAATAACATTTGCTCACACAAGCGCTACATCATGTAGTATTGATCCACACCTGGGCTAGCCCCATCTCCATCTTTATCGCTTTGTTTTCCTTTAAAACAATGAGAAAAGGCAGAGGGCTTTAGGATTGGGGTGGGGGCTTGTGATCAACTCTCTTGAGAAGACAGAACATCAGATTATGGTGACATGACACAAGATTAGAGGAGATGAGGAGGATAAACATTCAAAGGACAGATGAGCAGCAAATGGTAATCAGACACCAAGGTGGTGTGGGGGAAACCTGTGGCGGTTCAAGACCGTCTCTAATCCCCTCACTCCCGTCTGGGGTTTGGTCATCCTGGGAGCAGGATGCATCCATGCAAAGACACTCATGGTGTTGGAACACTCAACGTGTGACCACGTAGACTCTGTGCTTTGTTTGACTTGTTTTCACAAGGGACGGTGTATGACCTTGGAAAACCCTAGAACAAATTACTCTGTCACTTTGAGCCCACTGGATTGGTCAAATAAACAATCTTGTTGCTGCATGACATCTGCACATTTAGAACAGACTTCATAAGACTTTAAAAAAATATTCCCAATGCATATGTTTTTTGCAAAAATTTATTAAAATGAGTATGTTTTTGTTTTTTGGAACTGTTTTTTTTTTGTATGCTTTGTATGCCATATGCCCAATAATTTCGTATTTACATTTTCACTGCATGTTTCAAGTGACTCAATTCGATTTATTTGCACTTTCCTTTCTCACATCATCCCACATTACACTACCTCCTCACAGTCGCTTTACACTGGTGTTACCTTTTTCAAAGCAGAGTTCCCGATATTGCCAGCCGTTTTACAGCATTATGACTGATATTTTAAGACACAAACAATATTGTCATCTGTGATTACATAGACAGCAAATTGACCAAACGAAAAAGAACCCTCGTCACCAGAAAAAAAAAAAGTCTGTTTCTAGCTTTTTCAATTTTTTAGTCATGAGAAGTAGAACATGTATTTTGGGTGAAAGAAAAAAAAAAGATGAATATATGCATCTGCTCAAATGACAAACTCATTACAAAAAACTCAAATCTGAACTTGTCACGGTTGAGTGTAATAAAGGCAAGGAAGGGAAGGAAAACACAGGGAGGATCCAAGTGCAGGGAAGCGGGGACGCAAGCTAGGAGTCCAGGAATCTAGCAAATGATATTTCATTTGAAAAACAGTCCATCAAACAAATAAACAAAGTAGCAAAGAAAACATTAAATAAACCTAAACTAGAAACAAGACATGGTACAGGGAGACAATGGCAAGGGCATAGGCAGACATGATGTCAACAACGCAATGGACCGACAAGACCTGAAGAAACCAGGCAGTTAAATACACCGGTTTACAAGACAACAATGAACACCTGGACAAGACACGAGTGGCTGAAGGGAGCTGATTGGTCAACACAAGAGAGGAGGGTAAATGTGAACAGGTGGACATACCTAACAAAATGAACAGGCGAGACTTGGAATACAGGAAACAAACAAAACCAAACCAACCAAAAAGAGACAATGACAGAAGTACAGCAAAAGCATACCCCATCCATCAAATAGGATCTAATTATACAACATTAGCAATCTCGAGTTCTGGATTTAGACTGCAGGTCAAAGTGGCAAATTCTGACTGTAACACATTTAGAAGAAGCCTTATTCCAATCATATCAACTTCTGTATTATTTTTCTGTTCATGCTGCCAGTGTTTAAATTACTTGAACCATTCTTTGTAAATCCAGCATAACAAACGGGAGAGGAGTGAGAAAGAAAAAAAGCTGTTGATAATTGTATGCGTCAAAAAACTTGTGTGTGACCTCGCAAATGCCCTTCTGGATGAACGGCCTTAAAATCCTGCACACGGCCTTGAAATCCTGCACGCTCGCTCATCTCATACCTCAGTTAGTGACTGTTTGGGCAAATGTGCTCATCCAAATTCATGTCATTCGTTAGAGTGAACATCATATGCAATTTCCTGCAGGAACCATAAAAACAAGTACATCTGAAGGCCTAAACATAGGGCGAAGAATTGGAGCACTACGGTGCAGGGCTCTCATACAAATGATGAATGAAGGCCCAAAGAGCCCTGGGAAACAGACAAAAAAAAAGATTACTATGACCTTGCTTGGGAACTCACTGGGGAGCGCCACCGAAAAGAGAGGGATGAGTGATGAATCGTGAACAGCAGCTGTGTGGGGTCTCTAAAGACAAGTTCACAGTACATTCAGGTAGAATGGGGAATCAGTGCTATAAGTGTAGTACTGTAGTAGTATTAACCATCCTCATCTGGTTATTAGTTAGAATGCCACTAGACAGAATCGGACAAATTGTGTGTTCACACAGCAGTTGCAGTTTTCCCCACTCAAGGTAGAATGTGGAAAAGTGGCAATTGTTTTCAACGCAGAGGGGTGGACTATCAGTCTCACACGCATCTGACACTGTGGTGTCAAAAGCCAGCAAATTACCGGTTCGAGTTTGACCTTCGACCTCGTTGGCAGTCGTGAAAATGCCAGTCTGGACAGTCAGACTGGAAGAGGCTTTGAACCGCACACGGCGTCGCAAAACATGCTGCACTATCTTACCCTATGATTTTTGAACATTTTGACTTTATTCACGATGGATACATTACATTGGACTTCAAATTAATTGTGAGAAATGAATTTGGTTTGTTTGTACATGACAAAGGAGAAAGGTTGTATTGTATTGTATTGATCTAATCATATAGGAAATGCATGACATTAGATAAAAAGTGAAAATAATTTATATCCTCCTACATAAAGTTAAATTAGAGCTGAAGCTACCAAATACCCTTAGAATCGATTATTCTGGGTGTATGAATGCGTGTATGAATGGATGAATGTAAGCCCTTTGGGCACCGTAATGGCGTGCAAGTAATTTACCATTCTACTAATCATCCCATTGACTATTCTGGTAATCACATAAAAACGTTTTTCATTGAATAAACAACAATACCATTCCAAAACATGTATATGAGGTGCAGGTATTATGTTTGTCCACTCACTTTTGTTAATGTTTGGTCAGTAAAGTGATTGAAGGTGCACTGGTAGTTGTGTCTACCTTGACCACCTTTGAGAGCATTACAATACGTTCTAAATTACGGTGATAGGCTGTGTTAAATTATCAAATGATTTTGAGGTCACCTTTTCTGTAGACATACAATTCTGAAGTTTTGCTTTCCTTTCGGGACATTGGATATTGTCACTTTCCTTTTCAAGTGTAAAATAATAACAAATTTGGGCACTGGGGATAGGTTCCATTAGGTGCATTTGTGAATAGCAAAGTGAGAACAGGCTGACTCACTACATTTTTTTTCAATGGGATATTTTTATGTCAAATTTCATGTGGCTATTTTTCCACGGTGCCTCCAAACTGCAGTGAATCACTCTTATTTGCGAGAGTTCTTCTTGGTACAGTTTGATTCACGAAGGCATAATTTATTGTTGAATTGTATTGTTTACGTCATAGCTGTTCAACCACAAGATGCAATAATAACTCCTGAAACAATGAACGTCCTTTAGAACCACCCGTGAGCTATTGAGATAAAGTTGTGTCTGTAAGGAAGGTAGGATAAACGTTACCCGGGATGTTATCTTCCTGTAAACTGACATACGATCCGTGAAAGATGATCTGTGAAAAAATAAACAGGAGCCCACGGGCTGATAATGGTCTCGAATGACGATGCCGAATCAATGGTTACAGTCACATTCCTTTTGCATCATCCCGCAATCCAAACGTGGCTGCCTTGCGAAACCCGGCCGAGATATAATCCATTTGTTGTGTAGGTGCTCCATTAAAAGAAGACCGCGCTGACAATTAAACAATGAAGCCCATCAATCAAAGTGACATGATCAACAGGTCACTGCCTCCAAGCGGCTGATCCAACAGGGCAAGAAAAGAACACGGCTGAAGGGGGGAAGAGGAGGAAAAGAAATCTCTAACTATAATAGATATCAATATTGAAAAAGATGACGGATGAGACTGCTGCTAGAGGCCAGGATTCAATTTCTATTCCTTTTTGTTCCTCCAGGAGACCATATCATAGCTCACAAAGTCATTTGTCAGTCGCTGGGCTAAATGAGGAGAAGGCAGCAGCATCCAAAAAGTGAGCCAAGGGCAGTTGTTCCAGTGACGCAAATGGCAAAATGAAGTAGGCACTAAAGCATAATGACTGACATAAATAATGATATCATCGGTGATTTGGTGTGCACTGGATAATAGAATAAATACTATGATAAGAATAAAAAAATCACAATGCGGAAAATTCAGTGGACAGGCCTGGCATTCAAACCCAATTTAAAAAAAAGAGTATAGTTGTTCATGGTCAACCAAAAATTGAAAGATGAAGTGGACAGATCTCTATTGATAAGAATTATTTTTTTAAAAGCATTCTACTTTTATTATTAATATAAATACTCTGTGCTGAAGCAGTTTTGCTGTGCAACAGGGGAGTTTGAAATACTCCCTCTGCATGAGCCCCCATTGTGAACAAGCAATGGTCTATGCATTTACTGTCATTTTGATCCAAATGTTTGTTTTTGTTTTTTTTTTTCTTTTCATGATGGAAAGCTGGCATTGACAGGCTAATTCAATTCTCGGCTTTTAGCCTGCTCTCGCAGACAAAAGATACACAAATTGTATTTTTATTCACATTTGGAAGAATCCCTATTCTGATCTTATACCTGCTTCTTGTTTTGTTTTGTTTTTGTCTATATCTGAATTATGCCAATTGAAAGTAAAGGGTTTGGATTTAGGGATCGTTTGTGTGGGTGACACCATAGGATAGGGCTAATGTTGCCATATTCACTGCCAAATTAACAACAAAAACATCCACAATTGTTTTCTCAAGTTAGAAGTGGGCAGTCACAATTTAAGAGCTGCAGGACAAAGCAGTTGTTTTTTGGAATATGTAAAGTAAACGCTTGCTCGAGGCTGTCGCCCCCACAAAAGGAGTCATTTTGATTGGTTTGCAAAGACTATATGTGCAGTCATGTGATTGGTGATTGTCTGATTGGTCAACTGGAGCCAAAGGACACTAGTGATCACGATGGAATGGCACAACGGGCACCCTATGCGGAACCCAATGATGGAGTCTAAAAATAGAAGTGCACGGGCAACAATGGATAAATAAAAGTAGCAAGTAGCATGTCAATAATTGTAACAGAATAAAAGTATCAATCCTTCTTCAGATAAAAACACAACTAAAAGTAAAATGTATTCTGCATTTTAAGTACTCTGACAAGTAGAATGTATTGAAAATGTTAGTTGAGAAAATGTAACAGAGTAAAAGCAATGTATTACTGCGCAACACTGTTTCTCCATTAGTGTAGGCTACAGATAAACTATGCTATATAATGTCTAACATATAAATTTAGATTACATTGTGTCAACTTCCCGATATTCAGCGCAACTGAGACAATTGAACCAAACTGACAAAACTTAATCACACCTGGGGAAACATTTGTAAACTATGAATGTTTAACTTTTTGAACGGAATTATGGAAATGAACTTTTCCATGCTATTCCATCCTTTTTGAAAGGGCCTTTATGTATGTATGTGTCAATTTTCTGTGATTGTGATAACATAACAGTAATACAGTCAGCAAGATAACCAAACAAAAGCTCCTCTCCTTGTATCCTCAATTGACACTGCATTTTACCCAGAACCATGTAAATGACGGCCCAGTGTGCCTCACTCATCTCTCGTGACAAATCCCACCCATAGCTTTAGCCTAGCCAATGCCAGGTGCAACATAACACGATAGTGCCTGAGGAACCGCTAACCAGCCCACGAGCAGGGTCTTCAAGCTGGGTCAAACCATTGCTGAATGGATTAAAAAGAAGGAATTATAGCTTTAAAAACCTTTTTCCCAGCTTTGCAGGGATTAGTCACTGCATTATGTTTCTCTTTTCGCCTGAATGGCTCAGCGGCTGGCCTTCAATTCAGGCACCTCCTGTATCTACAGTCAGCCAGAGTGCTGGAAAAGACCATGCATGTTGTGTTTATGAAAAAGAAGACAAGTTTCATGACCCTTCCTTCAAAGTCAGACAAAGTAATGGCAGTGTGGAGTTTTTGCAAACTTGGTGATGTTGGGGTGGCTATGTAATTTATTGCTTTATTGCGATGCACGATTCTAGTGTTGGTACAATATGCCTCACGTGACATATTCATGCCCACTAATCGGCTGACGTGTCATTACATCATCAGCATAAAATGACGTCCCCCATCGGTGACATCTTATCATTAAGTTCGGTTGTTCCCAAGCGAATCAGCACAAAGGTAAACAAAACAGCAAAGAAAATGCCCTTTATGGTCAAATAAGCTTTGCTAAATGATCATTATTTGGATTTATTCCTGCTTGAGTGTTTCAGGTCAGTAATATATGTACATTTTATTTTTTAAAACCGTGTCTGTAAGGAAAACAATGATTTCCATCTGCATATTTGAAATTCAATCAATTTTCCCTCTGAGCTGGCACTCGCTAGTTTTGGTCAGTTTCCTGAGAAATCCCCATCGCAACGCATTCATTCTCAAGTTTTCCAAAATATATATCTCTAATCTCAAACATACCATTATCTTTGTGCTTTTAAAGATAATCTGTATGTCACAAAGGTATTTAGTCAATCTAGTGACTGATAGAGTTTATGTATGTCTTTTCAGTTAAATAATGAGGGTGTCTTTTTTTGACAGTAAGTGACAGGCTTTTGCATTGTTTGAAATTCTCAATGTTGTTGGAGTCCACCTCGTAAACCATGCTTAACACCTTTAGTTTGAGCCAATTTAAGGTGTGGCAGTCCTAATCCCTGGTTTAAGGGCAATAATGTGGTTTCTGGTCAGTTTAATAAAGTAGATACGGTACATACACAGTATATATACAGTACTGTACTGTCTTGTCACAGGCAAGAGCATTTCCCAGGATCACCTTGTGCAGCTGGTTGAAGGGTGTGGAATAATAACAAAATGAATAAGTAATCCACTGGTGAAGGATATCAATTGGAGAGGGCTAAATGGCAAGTATGGCTCTGAGCCACTTGACTGTCCTCAGCACATACCTCAAGTTGACAGCCGTAGAATGCGTGTGCCGGCAGCAAATATGAAAATAATCACATTCTAAGGCCACTTATTGTAGCATTACTTTGCTAAAGCAGCAACTAATTCATGGCAAAAAAAGAGGGGGTCTGAAATTGCTTTTTAAATGTCTTTGTGGATGAGCTGATTGAGATTTGTGTCTTTGTGAAAGAATGAATCTTCCCATAAATAACTAGAACTGTGGAGACTACACAACCAGCCATTTTTCGAATAGTTTATTATATATATTATATATATATAATAAATATTATATATTATATATATATATATATATATATTATATATTATATATTATATAGTAAGATTATTATTCTGTTGCATAGATTCAAAACAACATCTGACCTTGTTCTTCTTGTGGACATCCAGGTCTGAATTTGTTCAGACGGCAAATTAGATGAACTCAAGCACCATTATTACGATACAATGACGTTATCTGAAATGGTGGTGGTGTAACAGTCTGACACAAACCAGAATGGAAAGCCTAAAAGGCAAAATTACAGCCATCTTTACAGTTACAGTCATTTCCTATGAGGACTTGAAGGACATTTTGATAAAGAAAGTGATTGGAACAGATTTTTCTGTTCAAACTGTCTTCAACATTCAAGCATTTTATTCTTTTACTCTCTTGATAGCTACTATTGAGAGAAAGCAGACAATGTATGGCCGCTCACAAGAAATGAGGACAATTCCACAATTACCATAGCAACTACGGACGAATTCTCATTAGTGTACGTTCTATAATGAAGAAATTTTGAAAAAATACTCACCCAGATCTACAAAACCTCATCATAACCAAAGCCTGTTACATACATTATGGGTTTTAACAGCTTGACAGTTTTTTTTTTAAACATATACAAAACCCCACTTAAGGAAAAAAAATATTTGTCTCTCACTGCTTATAAACATATTTCATATCTCCACTGGCAATCATAAGTCTAGTCGCCCAAACCAGAAGTTTGCCGTCATCGGTGGCCTGGCCAAATGAAATCTTGAAGAAGGTTAAAATTTATGATAGTTGGCCCTGAATCTTTTCTGAGCAGAATAACCACAAGAATCACAATAAATTAGAACAACACTGCAGAATAAATCAGTTCCACAAATGTTTTAGTAACTTAGGTTAATCGGGCTTTTGCTGACTATGATTGAAAAGAGTCAAATTGGGCAAGAAATTTCCCAGATCAGTATGTGTGTGAACTGGGCATTTGGTAAAACACTAGATTGTGATATGACAATTTTATGTCAAGCATAAAGAATACAGTGAAATCCTGGCTTGTCATGGTTCATTATTCACAAATTTACCAAATTGCTTTACTCCTGTGAAAGCTTCTCACCTGTTTGGATTTTTGTGCTATTTCAAGAACACGCTATAATCCCACGAGCTAGGGAAAAAGCCCTTACTGATAATGGCTGAGATATTAAGGCTAATGCTGTAAAACGAGTTTTAAAGTTTTTAAGTCTTGCAGGGTTATAATATGTGTTATATTCAGTTTCAATTATGAATATATAACATTTAAAAAAAATGAAGTATTGAGTTGCTCTCTACAGCCAATAGCGAGGGTTCAATCTATGCCCGAGTTCAACAGAGCAGATTCTCCAAGATGATGTCGCTCTCTGTCAACAAACAAAATTTGGCAAACCCTCGCACCTTCTGTCCCTGTCACCTGCTTGCTCCACTTTGCATAAATTCTTAGAAAATGTCAGCCTCAGACCTACATCCACGCGGCACGAACTTTACTGGTGTCAGCTGGTTGCTCGCTTAAGCCTCTCCATGCCACATTTTATCTTGCCACCAGCCCGAGGGGCCAATCTCACGCCAGTGAGAGCTGGAGAGACGCCTCAGACCACCCGATGCTGGATGAATGGTGGCGGGATTTGAGCTCAAGCAAGGAGGAGGAAGTGAGCTGGGAGCTGGTGGCAAATCCTGTCTGCACACAAGCACCAGAGTGCAAGGACAAGAGCTGGAGGGGGGAAGATAAACATGTTTTTTTCCCCCATCTACTTTATACACTTCTTACACACTAAGGTATTCAATATTTACTAGTTGTGATCAGGAGTCACATTCATATCATCCGCCACCTTTACAATTTTCTGAGCTATCTTGTTATTCAGTGGTACACTGTGAAATGCTAAATCTCAAATGCTGTGTATGTGTTCAAGAACAAACAGCAAAAAATATTTTAGTCAGGAAAATAGTATCCTACTCATAAACATATAGTAATGATTTAAAAATTATAAATAGTTTATGGCACATGTTTTTGCTTCAAGTCAATGGACATCATGTACGTCTTTGAGTAGACAGCAGAAAATACACAGAAGAGTTTCAGAACTGGCTCAGCTGCAGTAAAATTGGGAGTTTTTTATGCAAAGGACAAAGGATGCTATTTGTAAACTCGTGTATAGCTTTTTGAACTGTTTGTTAGCATTAAGCTAAACTGACTCTTTTGGTGAGCTTCAACTTAGAGTGGCATCAAACAGCTAGTAGTTTCTTATACGTACTCCTCACTTGCTGCTATAATATTGCTTCTTGTAAAACTGAATTTTGTTCACTACTACCATACATCACTCGGATCTCCAATGAGTTTTTTTTTTTTTTTTTGAGGACAACCATAACTACAAAGTGTCCCACAACCAAAATGAATTAACGGATATCTCTTCTGTTTAGCATGCTAACATTTTCTTGAGGATTGTGTGTTGGAGTCAAGGGCTTAAAGTGGACCAGGCTATATGCAGATGGCTTGCAGCCCATTATATCGTCCAGATAATTAGGTATCAAAGACTTACAGTTTTGCTCCGCTTTGTGTTTATGTTGCTTTATTTGCAAATCATCCGCTGCTCTGCAGAGCAAAGATATCCAGTTTACAGGCTTGAGTGCTTGATACTGTTTACATTTTTTTAGACGTATTACAATAATATGAATAACTGTTCAGCTTGGTCATTATCGTCAATTATAAAATATCTGGGGGATAATTTGATCTCTAGATGTATGGGGTCGGTATTGTAGTTTAACCAAACTGGGAATACAACTCAATTCATTCAGGTTAATTTTGCAGCTTTTAAAATAACACATTTTTATATTTTGAAATGAGAAACCCCACAAGTCAACTTTGTTGCAGATAGAAGATGAATCTTTGTAGGTTTGCTTCACAGAAGTGCAGAAGTTCCATATTAAGGCTTGAATAAAAACCTCTGACTGCATTCTGCCACTTCATTAGACAAGGCTGTTCTTGGTAAAAAATCTCTCTCTTCCTCAAGGCTGTGGATGAGAAAAATGAGCAATTGCAATTTTCCAAAAGAGAAATGAAGCACTGAGCCAAAAGGGAAGGCCAATGATGATTTTCCATTTCCTGCAGCTCTTGTGATAGTTGAAGCAGCTGATGGAGACTGTTAGTCAAAAGTAACACACACTGAACTTGTGCTTTTTTAACATCCCTGCACAGAAACAGGGGGAGGAAAAGTCAGTCAGTCAGCTGTCTTTGTTTGTTTCAGCCGTTTCCTCCTGGTACATAAAGCTTGCATAAAGATTACGACTTCCGTTGCATGGACTGTATTCTTCTGAGCGCAATTGCACTTGCACACGAAAGACAACTGGGAGAAACACTGACTGAGGTGAACAACTAGCAAAAAGACGGGTCACCAGTGTCATCACATTCATAGCTGTGGGCTATTTAACATGGAGGAAATTCACCTGACTCAGACCCACCGAGGAAGGCATGCTTAATTATTATATTGTATATGCCAATTCTGCCCACACAGAGCTGCTGCTCTAGTCTTGTAAGACAGCTGTCAGAAAAACTACAGACTAGACACTTTACAGCTGTGAAATCTTGCCTATCCAGAAGTCAACAATAGAAAAAGGAAAATGCACTAAATGATCTGAATGGTACCGCCTTGGTCTCAATTTGAGTCAAGAAAGATGCTGATAATGCATGTGTTCATTTGGGTATTAAAAGCTTCATAATCACTTCTGTTGCATTCATCCTAATCTTTGTATTTATTAGCACATCTGAAAGGTGGCTTTGGTGTACTGTAAATTTAAAAAGATCTATACCAACACTACTGTCACCTCCCTTACTTCGCATTTCATTCAACCGCCTTTTTACTACAAATCCCATTGAGAACTGAGAGCTCCACATTCACATTTCCCAAACACACATTCTATTAACATTAAAAAATTCAACCCAGTCCAATGAGTATTGAAACCCATAAATATACAGCCTTTAGATGTTTGAGTACACACTGAGCACAACACTGTTGAACGTCCCTTAAGAGAAAAGTCTCCAAAGGAAGAAATCCACTTGAAGTAAGAAAATATGTTGCGGTTTCAAGCTGATTCTGAGTTTGTCAAGAGCTTTGAGGTCATGTAGAGAAAACATCATGTGAAGTACGAGCTACTTCTGCATGTTTTTGTGCTATTCTAGAAATGTTTTCATAAACTTTCATGTACTATAGAGTGGCATTTTTGGTTGAAGCAGTTAGCATTACTATATTAGCATTAGCAATAGCATATTTATCGCTTTTTTTTGAGAACGCTATAACAAAAACTACACCTCTAATAAAGTTCTGTACAAAACCAGAAGACTAGCCTCAAAATAAAAATAATGTTTGAGTAGTTTAAAAAAAAAAAATATATATATATATATATACACACACACACAATACACATAATTTAGCATTGGAACTTATAATAAAAGTGTATGCATTTATTTATTTATTTATTTACTTACGCATACATTTATCCTTGTAAGGCAATTAAGAACACATATGTAAATCCACCCCGGCTGGAGACAGCAGAGTGAAATAAAGCAAAATCAAAATGTTGCGCGAAGCTTTTAGTAGATGAAAGAACGGAGCGGGTTTGAAGTCTCCAGCAAGCAGGATGAAGACGCAGAGATCACAGATGTCTCTGGTCACGATGCTGAAATTGTGATCTCGCTCTGATCATGTGATCACAGCGTGCATGAGATACAGTTTTAATGTAAACAAAGAACTGCTGTATTTTAATTAGTTCATCCGTTAGTGTCACAGAAGACACAGAGGTTCAGTTTTCCCATTGTAGTCAATATCTCCTCCGGGATGCATTCTTTGCGATATGAACATTGGCTGACTCCCCATTCAGGTGAAGCTGCTTGTGGTTGTAGCATCGTAGATGAACGACTTAGGTCAAAAAGTGGCAATATTTTCCACGAATAAAATACCACTGCCAAAAACGTCCTAGCATAAAGTAGCAAATTTAAGCTCTCAAAAAAAATATTTTTAATCATTAATGTTATTTTCTTGAAATGGGACAACCTTTTAATTCTATAGCATATAGAGGTATGAGGTAGGATTATAGTGCCTTCTCTTCCCTTCTATATAGAAGCCTTCCCTTTTCAAGGGCTCTCTGGAGCCCAAAAAGTTTTAGAACCCCTATTTAACAGACCCCATCCACTCCCGAACAGACACACAAAGCATGTCTAAAAGTTTTAAGTGCCCAACAATTTCCTCAGGTCTACCTCTAAATCCCAGTCAAATCCTGCCATTACACCAAAAGGTCATATCATCCCGTTTCTCGCAGCCAATATTCGTCCATCGTTCTTTCTGTGGGGCAAAGCAATCTTTCCCACCGCCCCTTTCCATCTCACCTCTGACGCATTATTTTCCAGATGACAAAAAAAAATATAAGACGATAAAATCCCTAATGCTGGCGAGATGGAAGTTTGGCCCAAAGGTGACCCTGCCGTTCTCATCAGGCTCACTGTCCCGCTTTTCATCCACCTCTGCTGATAGCTCTGATGCTCTTAGATTCCCTCCTTACACAGTCTGAACCACCTGAATTCATTTCATTCGAAGACCCGCTGAGGCCCGCTCCAACACGGGCAATGGAAATGTTAATAATAATTTCAGAGCGGCATGATTGGATACGTTCCCGCTGAGAGGTGAAGGGAGAAGCGCAAACCGGAAGGGTGAGCGGGAGCGAGCATGTATAGATGAAGGGATCGAACGACTTTGCTTCTATCTCATTTTCAGATCCCGTCCCTCTCGGTCTAGATTACTACATTATCCCCAAGACAAAATAAAGACTCATCTGCCAAACTGCTCTCATGTGCACTGCCTGAATGTATGCGCTATGAGAGGGATCGAGTTTAAGGTGAACTCTATTAAATCTATAGAGTGAACATTAAACCTGATCCATCCAGAGGTGGGCCAACTTCAGTGCTCAAGGACCACGTAACAACATTATTGCACATCATTCAAAGGGCATCAATACCCTTTTAATTTATTCTTTCTCTCTTATGGAGTTAACACAAGCACGCTGATCATGCAGCCAACTGTCAACTGTCAGGGGGCAGGGTACACCCTGAACTGGTTGCCAGCCAATCGCAGGGCACACGGGGAAAGACAACAGTCGCACTTACAATCACACCTACGGGCAATTTAGAGTGTCCAACTAATGTTGGATGTTTTTGGAATGTGGGAGGAAACCGGAGAAAACCCACACAGGCATGGGGAGAACATGCAAACTCCACACGGGTGGGCCAATGCTTTACCAGCTGATCCACCGTGCCGCCAAAATAAAATAAAATAAAATAAAATGAAATAAAGCTCCAATCAAAGAAAGCAGAAAACGTCAATCATTAGTTAGATTTAGGATTTTGTTTTTTGATTACCATAAACAACAGCAACATTAACATCTTCACACATGTATATTAAGTAAGCATGACAGCCTGTCAGCATGAGTGAGGTAGCAAACAATGTACCAAAGTTCAACTGTCTGCTATAAGATGTAAAACTTGAAATGAAAGAAGAGTAACTCCGGCAAACACTGAGTGAGAGGTGATGAGATCCACGCTACAGGAAATTGATGTTTTGTTTTGTTTTTTCTAAATTTTATTGTATCACCAAAGTGCTGTCCCCATAAATCTTGAGCCAGGATGTGATGTGAATGTTAGTATCAATCTTGGTTCTATGTATTGAATTAAAGAGGAGTTACTGGGCATGTCAAACATTTTAATGAGAGTAAATGGGTAAAGATTTGTGCGGCTACAAACTGGAAAGATGCCGTTAGATCGGACAAAAAAGTTGAACAAAACAACATTATTCATCATTAACCATCATCGATTTGTCCTGTTAATGTAAAATTACATATACTACATATCTTGTAAAAAAAAAAAAAAAAAAAAAAAAAAATATATATATATATATATATATAATATATATATATATGTATATATATATATTGTCTCAAGTAAAGTAATGTGCCAAACATCATGAATGGTGGTGTGATGCCCTTCAACACTTCATTGGGCAGATGCCACTGGATCCATCTACATTTTTGTATTCAGGGCAAACTAATGAGTGTGTAGCCCAGATTGTGGTGCATTGACGGATTAAGAGGTGTGACGAAATACAGTACTTCTTTTCAGTCTATATGGTGTGAAAACACTGCTGTTATTTCCAAGTCAAGTCCCCGGACCAGTGGTCGGGAAGCTTTTAGGCTGAGAGAGCCATAAATGCCAAAATTTCAAAAGAGCAATTCAATGGATAGTTTTCCAATTGCGCCATCTTGGGTGTCATAGAGGTCGAAGAAGACAGGTGATAGGTGAAGCGTGAAGTATTTTTCTATCGTTAATTTATCCGATTGGTCTTAGGGTGATGGTGACACACAAGATGGTGTAACTGGAAACCCATCCGTATTTTGAAAACTAAATACAGGTGTAGTTGACCATTTATGTAGAACCAACACTTTTAGAGTACAATAAGTCTCATAACATTGCAATGATGTGGCGGCATGGTGGGGTCAGTTGGAAAAGCGTTGGCCTCACAGTTCTGAGGTCTCGGGTTCAATCCCGGACCCGCCTGTGTGGAGTTTGCATGTTCTCCCCGTGCCTGCACGGGTTTTCTCCGGGTACTCAGGTTTCCTCCCACATCCCAAAAAACATGCAAACATAAATTGGACACTCTAAATTGCCCCTAGGTGTGATTGTGAGTTCAGCCATTTATCTCAATGTGCCCTGCGATTGACTGGGAACCAGTTCAGGGTGTACCCCGCCTCCTGCCCGTTGACAGCTGGGATTGGCTCCAGCACTCCCCGCGACCCTTGTGAGGAAAATGGATGTCTGGATGGATGGATGTTATGATGCAACATCAACCACGAATACTTTGGCGTACTCCTCCACCTGTGAATGGCGGTCCAGTCTTCCCAAAAACTGTACAACTCCCCATCTTTTTTTTTTTTCTTTGAGCGATCGTTTGGACAATTAGTGGTTACTACCTGCTCTGCGTTGAACCCTTCTGCGCCTGCGCACATCTACCGCTACTATGAACTACGGCAACCCCACTAGGACAAACTGTTTCTGCTCATTTGCGTTGCCTATGTGACAGATATTGACATTGTACCGTATGTACTGTCCCAGACCCTCGCATGCGGTTCATTGCTGTAGCTGAAATATCAGCAATACAAAGAGCAGGAAGTGAATGTACTCCCGCTCATTCCAAGAACATATAATTGACCAACAATTTTGGCAGGAACAGCTTTACAGATTTTTCTCAGGCTTGACAAGAAAGAGGGAGATTACAACTTGGTCATTTTCTTCACAGTAAACCAACACAGCGCAAATACTTTAAAGAAGTCTAACTTTTCCCCTGACATCACTAACTGCTCCCATCAGTACAGTGGAGGTCCTCTTTAAACTCGCGGATATCGGCACAGAATATCAACTTCAGTGAGGCTCAGGCTTCTAAATGAGGCTGGGAGCCCTCCGGCTTTCACCTGCCTATTAGGGTGGAACATATTGGCAAGATAGGTTCTGTGCTTGTGTGCGTCCGCGCGTGTGTGTGTGTGCGTGTGCGTGCGTGTGTGTCTTTGTGTCTGCGTATGAAGACATGTGCCATCAAATGACCAAATAGGACACACACATAAATGCACACAGACACTTGGGTGGGCTGGCAGTGGTGAACCTTATCGCAGGGCCACAAAGTGGGAAGATTAGATTACTCACTTCCATAAACCTCTAACTTGGTTACCATGGCAATAGCAGGGTGACTGTGGCAGCAACTCGTCATTGTAGAAGTCAGTGGAGCAGGAATGGTGAAGTGTGGGGGTCTGATTATGTGGAGGGATGGAGAGAGGAAGGGAGGAAGGGTTGTGAGGGTTGTATCATGGGATGGAACAATCATCTATTCTTGGCCCAAATACTTTCAATGGTAGACAAGATGAATAGCATCATTGTTTTGTCCAGATCTCTGCAGCACAATCAGTACATTATTAACAATTGGGAAAGGAGAAATATTGTGTTTGGGTGTAGCTTGTATGCAAATAGTTTGGCCTCTGGAGTGCCTGGCCACTCATCAAGTGTAAAATTTACACAACTGGGTACATCTTCAGTTATTTGCCCATCTACGTAAATGTACTTACACCCACTGGAGTTCAACAGTAAGGCTAATTTGGGTAACAACTGCCACACAATGTGTTTCTCCACTCATGACATGATCAGACAGGCTTGGTGAAGATCCAGAGCCACTTTCAAGACTAATATTAGGATGCAGACCTGCACCTAAGCAGATGCATGCTGTCATCATGTTAAAGCCCAAAGGTAAACAGAGCTGCAACGAGTTTTCTTCAATTTTTGATGTGACACATACATGATAGCTTGACTAATCGGTGACAGTGGGGTATTTTTGTTTGGTGACAAATTCATGTACAACATACACATAGTGTAACATATGAAGTGCTGCATCTACCAGTGAAAATGCTTTTGGTCTATTTATTGGTGCTCGCTCTCAGCTTGTAGAAACCACTCCAATTGTCAGAGTTAAGGTCCGGCAAATGCGTCATGGTAATTAAAGTTGGACTCACCAATGGATGAGTCGTATATGGGGTAGGATATACTGTACGGTCACTTATGTATTTGAATACATCCTAAAGCCCAGAGAGATGGGAGAAAAGTGTATTGTATACATTTTAATCCTTGGCCTATTTTGACCAAAGCACAAACATGTTATCAAGAAACCGAGGAATTATTTTAAATCGTAAAAGTACATAACGTGGCTTTTGTAAATCATGTACAAATTTAGTGTTGTATTTTTCCTGAACCACAATAATTGACAAAACGATTAGGTGCGCCATCTTACAGTGGAATAATTTCCCTGCACTGCCGTGCACACCAACAAAGGTAGATCAATTTCAATTGGATTGACAAGTGCACCACAGTTAATTAATTCAAATAAATGAAGTGCTTGCAGATCCATAGTGTCGGAGGGTCTGATCATTAGATTAACTACCCCAATCATGAAAGTGTATTTCAATTAAATCTACTGTTTATCTTTTTTTTTGTCGACCTTTAATGAAGAGAAAATGTGAAATGTGTGTGTGTCAGAGTGTGCCGACTTTGCATACTTTACATGGTTTATGTTGTTCACACTATAGACATTACAATAATGTGTTTTGTCTATACAGAGATTAGTATAGAATGAGAAACAATTAAAAGACACAAAAGACTGACAGGCATTCAGGAGAAGGCCTAATAAATAAGGGTAATTACTCTGCTCTGTTCCGAAGAACATAATAATATAATCCCCTTTTCCTGCCCTTTCAGACAGAAAATGGCTATGATAAGTTATGGGACACTGTTTCGACCTTGACAAATTGCTTCATTTAGATAAGAGTTAGCCTTAGAAGCTGTAGTGAAATAGGTCACTTTAATGCCAGCAGCCCGACACAGCATGGCAGGATTCAAAGTCAATTTTAACCTGCTGGCTCTCATGTTGTTCCTATTGGGGGACTCATTTAAGCCCACTGAAGGATTCTCATGACATCGATATTAAACTGAAAAGGCAAAAACAACCAGAATTGGCTTTGAGTGTTAGTTGAACCAACACAAATAATGCATTAAGGCTGTAGTTCCTTTTTGAAAGTGAATTTCTATATTCCGTGATTGTATAGATCCGAGATAACGCTCTGCTTGCATTGATATCGCAACGCCAGTCTTGGCTGCCCCATTTTCCCCAAATTCTACAACAAATCACATAAACTGCTATTCTTGATAAATATTCAATTATATCTGGATCTTTTGATGGGAATATTTCCTCAAATTTCCCCAGCAGGGATGAAAAATGATTAGCATACGTGTGACACCCCTTCGTGTCGGTTCAATTGCTGAACACCTACGACGGATGCACCCAACTATACAAAATTCATGATCCTCTGAAAGCAAGCACACAGACTGAACTCGAGCATTACAGAACATTCAGTTGCTCAAGCTACAAGATGAACAAGTAGGTGGAACTTGCCAAAAAGTAGGTGCTATGAATCAGTGGTGGGTGTTGAGAAGATGGATGGATGGTTTGGTGGGTGGAAAGAACTGTTGGCGCACTGGTGTTGTTTAATTTATGATGACGAATAGAGGGATTATTGGGTGGTTGTGGACAGGTGAAGGGGTGGTGCATAGTCAATTGGTGGGTGGCAGGGCTTAAACAAATCTGTTTTAAGAGTTTTAGCGGCTATTTGGCGACAGTCGGGAATAGTTGCAGCATTTCTTACACCAACCTATCCACCAAACCGATTGAGAATTACATTTCATTTAGAATAAAATAAATTAAAAGTTAACTGAGTGTTTGAAGTTTAGAGCTGATGAGCATCATGAAACCCCTCCACCACTGTCTTAACATGAATTAACATTGTCATTACATTGTTACATACAGTACACATCCATGCTGTAACACTGAGCTTATAGTAATTGAAGTTCAGTGGATTTGTTTCCAAAACCGTGGAGGTGTTTTTCTGGGTAATTCAACACAAATTCTTTGTAGATGTTACCGCTTGTTTGAAATTTATGTATTTACATTTATGAAGGCATCTCTTGATTGTACATTTTGACCAAAGTCAGTCTACTTTCTCGATATTTCTGAATTCTGTCAATGCATTTTTCTCTTTCATTCCCAAAGAAAGAACTCTGCCATCAAGACCTTTGAAATACATTTTTAAAAATAATTTCTCCGGCCACTCCAATTTCCTTCCGCATCCCAAACACTTGTATGGTCGATTAATTCAAGACTCTAAATTGCCGTAGATGTGAATGTGAGTGTAAATGGTTGTTTGTTTAGACACGTCTTGTGATTGGTTGGCAACCAGTTCCTGGTCTACCCCGCCCTCTGCCCAAAGATAGCTGGGATATGTTCCAGCACTCCCATGACCCTTGTGAGGATATGCAGCTCAGATAATGGATGGATGGCTGGATAGTGAAGTCGGTGGTCTGATCAAAATCCAATAGAGGATGCTTTTGACTGAAAGTGGAGACAGAGAATCCCTGTCAAATAAACCTCAATTTGGTGATGGGTTTGAGAGTCCGTCCCAGACTTCAGACAGTTATTGATTAAAAAAGTTAAATGTCAAAAAGGTCAAAGTTATAGTTGCATTCCTGATACCCAATGCCCAAATACTCCTATCACTGAAAACGGATGCAGTAGTTCAGATAGGTTCCTGTGTAAAAGGAAATACTGTATATAGACGGATGCTAGTCCACGGCTGTTGGTTCTTTAGTCCTGAGCTCAAGGACCCGTCGAATTCATTCAGGAAAGAGACCTCGCAGACTAAGCTAATACCAACCCATGCAAGCGAAGGAGCACAACCTTTCAACAACTTCCTTAAAATAGACTCACTCAAAAGAGCTCTGGTCTTCCTTTGTCCTTTCATGCCCATGTGAGTTCCGTTCTACCGACCCTCCAAGTGTACAATTTGATTTGAACAAATGTCTGATGCTGACTGTAGGGGCCATGTGACCAGACACATGGCTTAAGGGCATTTCCCTGCACAGCTGACTTATGTTCTTGTATATCCGATTAAAAAAAACCAACCACACACACACACACAAAGCGACACACATTCTCACGAGCATGAATGCATCCACTTGTCTGTGTGGCTACAGCACTTTGACCACACAGATGCATAAAGTATACAGCCAATAAAAATGCCGACTACCCAGCTGACCAGAGCTTTATATGTGCAAATTTATCAGTGGACATTAAAATGCGTTTGAGTTTATCCTTGGATGTCCCTTTCATGTTGGTTTCTTCAACACCAGCCCTGCCTGCTTTTTTTACGACCACTTTCTTTAACCTACACCTCCTAGCCTGACATATAAAACAGCAGCTCTGATCTCCTTCCACCTTTGCCATCTACACCCTCTTGCCCCCCTTCACTTTTGTGTCTAATACTCTCTCCCGTTCTACTTCACTGGGAAACACAATGGACTCTTCTCTTCAGCATTGTTGTCATTAATAATTCACATGCATTATTTTTTTTCTCTCTTGCAGCAGTAAAATCTGACTTTTGACCCAATACATGTACACTCTATATCAAATATGAAGAGGAAATAGAAATAGGATACTGTAAATTACTGTTGGATATTATAGGACACTGTAAATCATCCATGCTAAATGCAACATTAACAACATTTATTAAAATGGTATGTTATCAAGTACAAAACGTTTTTTTTTTTTTGTCCCAGCATTTTTTTTTTTTTTGCATGGGAAAATCTGACTCTTGACATAATACTGCGCACAAAATATGAAGTGGAAATGGAAGTAGAATACTGTGTATTCAGTGATTCCCAACCACTGTGCCACATTAGTGTCATGCCTCGTGAGAGATCATGAGGTGTGTCACAAGAAATTTCATTTAATTTGCATGAAAAGTATTATTTCCTCTGAAAAAAATGTGTTCTTGTTCCTCTATCTATGCCAGCAATGTACCATGACAGGCAACACACATCAATTTTCTACAAGTTAGAGGGTACAATTAGTCTGTGTATTCACCTGTTGAATGAACTGCTTTGTGTTCAATTAAATAGCCTTAGTTATTGCACAGTGTGAGTACATTTTTGAGAAAATTGAGACGAGGTCATGTATATTCCACTAAATATATATTTTGGAACAATTTTGTTTGATAGTGTACGGTGAGATTTTTCAACACTAAAATATGTGCGTTGGCTCAATAAAGCTTGGGAAAACATTGTACCACCGAGTATAAATGAATAAATATAAGAAATTGTGATGAACAAAGGCTTTATTTTAACCCTCAATGTGGGCTTGTCCACTGAGTTCACTGAATCCACGCATCCCTCATCTGTCAATCACATGCTGTGTTCAGAATTCTCAATTATTGGTGAGTCATTGTTTTATCCATGCCGCTCATCCTCACAAGGGTCACGGGATAGCTGGAGCCAATCCCAGCTAGCTTCGGGCGAAAGGCAGACTGCACCCAGAACTCAGTTGCAGGGCAGATATCGACATAATCACTAAGCGGGAATCGATCCCACGCTGCCAGCATCAAAGTCAGGCGCGTGTACCACTACACCATCAGTGACTCCCTCATTGTAATTTGTTTTATTATTTGCTAGTTATGTTACTCTGTTTGCTGTAGTGTGATCATTTTAGTTTTGATGTGACACCGTGAATGTGAACAACATCGTCAGTAATAACCTGCCTATACAGGGTGTATGTGGGGCAATGTAAGTTTCTTTGGCTTACCAATGTGAAATGGAATGGTTCCTCACTGCCTCATGAGTGCCATCATATGGTAGCCTATATACATGCTAAAACACTTGCTAGCATGCATGCTCACAGTGTAACCAGTCTGTGTAAGTGTACCTTAAGCCACATAACATTTGCAAATATTGGAACTCAAGTGTGCACATAAGGTGCCCCACAGTGAAGGTGCCATGTGGAATGCAGTGCCTCCATCTATTTAGAAGAGAATTTAAGACCTTTTGATCATGAAAATATGGTAAAAAAGAAAAAAAAACTTGGAGCCCAAAACTCGTGAATATGAGGGGTTGCGAACGGTGAAGCGCAAATGGGGAAGGGCACATGTATCTTACTTCCTCTAACATATTATTTATGCCTCCACATAACTATATTTGAGCAGCGAAAATAAATCTGCTTAAAGAATTCAGTGACTGGAATACATTAGTTTTTCCACGTCGCAACAAAGAGGGGCTCTAAATTGAAATTAGCATTTCTTTGCTTGATGCACATATTTCTATGGCCGACAACGAGGTACCCTTAAGCATTCACACCATCGCACTATCCGGAGGAAAGATGCTTTTTTTTTTGTTATTGGCATAGCAAGCTACCTAACTGCAGACTTCAATTAGTGTTGATGCTAAATAAGGGGCTAGTCCTCATAGTGGGGAAGTTAGGACTCATGGCAGATGCCCCCCCCCCAAAAAAAAAAATCAGGAGAAGTTTAAAAGTGAAACATTTTTTAATGATACAGCTCCATAATTGAATACTCCAAAGTTGTCATTCTTTGAACGATGAAAGCAATTATCTTCAAACATGTATAATGTATTTAGATACATCTGTGTATTTACTTTAGTTTTTAACATTGCCATTTATGAGGTGGAGGACCAATGATCAAAGAGAATTATTTCCATTCACTGCACGGATCACCCCGAGATATATCTCGAACATGTATTGTACAGAATAACAAATGTACATATTGTGTTCAGAGGCCACATTGCCTTGTCCTCGGTTATCTCGTGTTGCCTCACTTCAGTTTCTTATCGCTGTTTCACACTTTCCACCCTCATCTCTCTCTGCCTGTTTCCTCAGTTCCGTTATCTATTTTCGCCATTTTCCTCTGGCCATTTTCTTTTGTCCACGACACCCCACCCTGTGCTCTCTCTTGTCAACACTCTACCTCTCTTTCTCTGGTAGATCAAGCACTAGTTTCATTCCAACTCCTTCATCTGCCATCTTCCATTTTTTTGCAGGGGGGGGAATAATCTCCTTTCTAATCTGATCCTTATATGTACTCTAGCAGGCGCTGATGGAAGCGCTTCTGGACATAATGAAGGAATTGGAAACACACAGAAGGGGCTGCAAGAGATGGACAGCCACAAATATATGCATATGTGCAAACATGCAGACAGATGGGCTCGATTATTGACTGTGCGCGCGACAACGCCGGCCTTATGAACAGCTCTTTTTTTTTTTTTTTTTTGAGTCGATTAGCCAGCAAATTGAGGACTTAGTTGAATGACACATCAGTAATAAGAAAAGCTATCAGATGATTAGCTACCCTTCTAAAATGACCGAGACTTAATCAGTCTTAATCATCAACAAATTGACACCATATACAAATGCCTTACAATTTTTTACAAGATATATTTGAGTTACAGATGCAAAACTTTCAACCAAAGCAATATTGTAGCCTTTCAATAGTTCAATTGAGTAGTTAAAAGTTATTCATCAAATTTTTAATTGATAAGACCCTGTCATGATCAGTGCCAAAAGTTTCTCTTTTGGAGCTTGGGTGGTGCTTTGTGCCCCACCCTCCCCGCTCTCTCCCCCCCCCCCAGCAATTACCAAACCCTCGCCTGTGCACCTGTTCCCAATCAGCACTCATCACTGCCTGCACACCTGTTCCCAATCAGTACTTATCACTCCCTGTATTTAAGGCTGCCTGACCTGGGGATCCGGCGCCAGGGTATTCACATGTCCATGGTACACAAGGAGACTCTTGAGAGAACTCCTTGTGTTTGTAAGTTGTTTACCTGGCACTAGTACCTAACCTCTTGTTTTATTCTGCACTTCCGGTATTCGTTTTGTGTCTCCCGTTGCACTGCCTGCTTCAACTACGACGTCAAGCCCGTTCACCTGCTCACACTTACGCCTTCTGGCAGTTTCTTGCTCCTTCAGACCACCCTGATGTATTGGAATTACTAGTATCTGGAAAAAACCTCTGAGGAAAGTATTCTCCCTACTCACTCCGCCTCCCTCTGTTTTTGGGTCCAGTCCAATAATATACCATTATATATTGTGACAAACCCCACCCCGTCTTTGCTCGCTGCTCACCTTTCATACCACCACCCACACTTTCCATGTGAGCAGTTTAGTCACCTCTTCATACCCACAGTGTGCACTACTTTTGGCTAATCCTTTAAATTTCTTGCTAAATGGGGGGTGAGAGGCGGGATAAACCCTGAACTGGTTGCCAGCCAATTGCAGGACACATATAAAACAAACAACCATTCACACTCACATCCATACTTAACTGCAATTTATAGTCTTTAGTTAACCTACCGTGCATATTTTTGGGACGTGGGAGGAAAATGGAGTACCTGGAGAAAATCTATGCAGTGAGAACATGCAAACTCCACACACAGTTGAGGTCGGATTTGAACTTGGATGTGTAGAACTGTGAGGCGAATGTGTGAACCAGCTGCCGTTATAATGTTATAAAATCAAAGCATAACGACAGTATATAGTACAACCAAATACAGTCGAGTATACAGTAAAGTGTATTTCAGAGATACAAACTCAATATTGTAATACTACAACTTTTAAGATGGAAGACACCTTTATTCTTTAAAAAAAAAATTAAATGCATCTTTTGTTCCTGTCATAACTTTTTGTTTAAAAAAAAATCCTGTAGGGATGTCAGATTTCTGTGAAGATGGGTTACAATCTTTTTATCGTTTTTGATCGGAGAAAAGCTAAGGTCATGAGGAGTAATTAGTTTAGCATGTTTGTTTTACTGGCCACCGGAGCCCATTTTTGCAGAACTGCAAACAATGGATCAGGGTTTGTTGATAGAATAAAATATTCCCCAGTTTTTATAGTTATCAATTTGAACGCTTTACGCCAAAAAAAGGGATATGAGAAAATCATTTCAACCCTTTAAAATTGCATCTAGTTTACAGCTTACAGCAGCGGTTTACATGCTGCTGGGGGCTGTAAGTTCAACTCCGCTATATGAACTATAGCTTCAGTGGGCAGTGAGCAGAATGTCATAGTGTGTGGGATAAGAGCAGCGGAAAAATGAAGGTATGAGCAATCTTACCATCGTCTCCGGATCCAGATCCAGCATCTGTAGGTGAGGACAAAAACAGGGGTTACAAGGCATACAACGTGGTTCTATCAATTTTTATCAATTCTTCAAAATGCGCAACACAGAGGATAGTAAATAGACCCACATTACATTGTGATGTAGCCACATTATTTTCAGGTAAATTAGATGATTCTGTTAGTTGGAGTTAAATATGAAACAGTATGAACATTTCAGAGCATGGTGATTGTGACTAAAATCATTATGATTATCAGGGTGATTGTGATCAGATAATACATTTAAGAAATAAGAAACACTACGAGAAAAAACATCCAACATCTCTTAGTTCGAAAACAAGATACATAAATGTTGATATTTTACGATTTATATTATTTTACCTCTTCTTGTCAGCCCTGTCCTTTATCTACCAATCACTTCACTTTCAGGTGTGCCTCCTTGTCTCGTCTGTTTGTTTGTCTTATTTAGTTCCTTGCTTTCTTTCAGTCTGTTTTGGCAGATTGTCATCATATATGTTATTACTAGTTTAGTGGTGGTATTTTGTTCACCCATTTTTCTTTATTTTCAACCTCATTTCTTTCCCCTTTGTTAATGTAGTGTTTGCTTCTACATGTCGTCTTTGCCTTTTGCCTCAAAACCTTTTTTGAGTACATCCTAAATTGATGACTGCTTCTGTGCCCGTGGGTCCACGTTTTGCCTCAACACACTGAAAGCCTTCATTTGGGAGATATAATAACAACAAAGATAATCAATATTGCTGGAAATCATCTAATTCCTCATTAAAACAAGCAAAGCAATTAAAGGGTTAGTAATGAATTACTGAAAACAAACGAAATTAAATCAATCAATATGAATTTTCCATCAGGCGACAACATCATGCGATTGCAGGAATATGATTCCCGATTTCACCCTGGCTGTATTCAAAGTTTTTATTGGAATTTTTGTCAACTTTTGCATTTTCCCATTCAGCCGTTCTTGTTTGAGGCTCCAGATAGGAGTGGGTGACATCCTGAAATTGGTGGAACCTCAGCTCATAGCTGGTGGAGTTCAAGTGAGTTTAGCACCTAGCCTACCAATCCCCCCGAGTTCGAGAGCAGCCGGGAAAGCAGGCAGGATGTGTGACTGTTGGAAGTAGATGCACAAATTGCTGACAGCTCCCCCAGCTCTGAGGCAGATTCGATAATGTCTCAACAAGCTGTATCAAATTTGGTCGGTACAGTTCAATTCTATATTGTGGGCAAAATTTACACCATTGAATGCATATATCGAACACCCCAAGCTCCAGACTGAGCTGAATGACACTCGAGTGCTGATTTCAGTGGTAATTTCTCATTTTCTCTTGAGTGCAATCATGAGTGTGATTCCACCTTCATTGTTTATGTGCAACATGTAAACACAAAGAGTAGCTACAAGAGTGATGATTCACTTGCAGTTGGGACGTGGAGGGGGTGATCATTCATCCTGGAGGGAGTTTCAGAGTCTTCAAACATTTCCAATTACACTGGAAAATAGTTTCAAGATTTTTTAGATTGTATCTTTTTTTGAAAGAATTGGAAGAGGGATCTTTTTAAAAAGTTCAATGTTTGTCAGACACATTATGCAAAATACAGTACTGACAAATGAAACAGTAATTTTGTAGTTATCACCGCTAACTGGTGTGCTGTAACAGCAAAATATAAGAATATTTTATGAAACCTATGGTGTGAAGTGCAGCACAGTGGGGGAACTAGTTAGAGCGTTGGCCTCACAGATCTTCCGAGGACTGGGGTTCAAATCCCGGCCCCACCTATGTGCATTTTACATTTTCTCGCCGTGCCTGCATGGGATTTCTCGGGGCATTCTGGTTTCCTCCCACATCCCAAAAACAAAGTAGACTCTAAATTGCCCCTAGGTGTGATTGTGAGTGCGACTGTTGTCTGTCTCTATGTGCTCTGCGATTGGCTGGCAACCAGTTCAGGGTGTACCCAGTCTCCTGCCCAATGATAGCTGGGATAGGTTCCAGCACTCCCGCGACCCTTGTGAGAAGCGGCTCATAAAATCGAGTAGTTACTTCTTCCACCACTGACCCAGGAGAATGTAAAGATCTGTGATTAAATCTAACGCTTGGGCAAACTTGCATCATTTCGTTTGATGTGTATCCCAGCCCATTTCCATATATACATGGTCAGAAATTCAGACTCTGTCCAAGGTAAGAAAAAAAAAGTCCCCGTTGATTTTTAGTCAGTGCAGTGATGTTTCAGCTGCAACCAAGTTTTCCCAAAATAAATGTAGTCAATCGCTTCTTATTTCTGAAACACAAATACCAGAAGACAGATGCTGTCATCACAACTACGGAGGTGAAAAAAATGTGGTCTCATCAGTCCAGATTGACCCTGAAAGTCTTTGTCAGGGCAGTAAAAGAGGAGGATGAACCGTTTGATGGTTATTTCTGTACAACCGATCCGACAGGAACACCAGAGTTCAAAAGAAACAGCGAGAGCATGAGGGCTAAGAGGATAATAGTGAGATGTGGCGAGGTCTGAAGCATCTTCCCTGGTTTACTGATGATAACACATCCAACTGTGAACCTTTTGTGGCCTCCCCATGGTAAGTCTCGTTGTGTCCGGTCAATGCTTTAGCAAGTCAACAACGCAGTCTCCATGGCTTCTTTCCACTAAATCTCACTAAAGCCCCGACCTAAAACACTTTGAGCATTGGACTGTACGGCTGTATGGCTGTGAAAAGGATACTGATGAGCACTCTGAGGAACAGCCACTGTAATATGAGCCGCAGCCTAAAGTGCAAGGCCGAAGACCGTGCCCTGAGTCTCTGAGGACAGTCGAAGGATATTGTGTCAGCTTCATGCAACCGGTGCTGTGCGGCGTTTAGAACTGCGGGTTATCTACAGTGTCTTGAAGCTGTGAAGTACAAGGTGTCGGATGCGCTCATGCATGACATGTTCAAGAGCTTGAATGCAGACATGTCATCACGGGGTTCATATAATATTTTTCAATAAATAATGATGTTGAATCATTTAAAAAAAAAAACGTATACCTACGTTTTGCAGGTTTCACACCAAATAAAAAAAATATATGGAACCAATTACACAACTTTACCTTAGCTTTCATCTAAAACCTCTGATATGATTGTGATGTACCATCACATGAATCACATGACTTTCTTCCTTTGATACATATTTCCTATATGTAATATCATAATAACTGGACTTTGTCTTAAAAATTACAACTTTCTCTTACCTTTTTCTTGTAAAGGTTAGCATGTTTTTTCTGAATGAAATAAAAATGAATCCTTGTAAGAAATCAATGTTATACCCCCCCAAAAATATACATTTGTTCTCACAATGTAACTCCTTTTTCAAAAATATCTAACTTAATTCTTCTGCCATTTCGGGGCATACAAGGTAGTTATGTTTAATTGGCAGACAAATATTAATTGTAATTGTGACCTTGCTACTGCATAGCAAACCTTTCCCACTTCCGACAAGTTCATTGTAAACCAAGCACTGCCTATTTTCGAACAATTAAAACTGCTAAATGTCTTTGCTTACTTTCATATTTGGGTTTTGACTGTGAGTAATATTTGCAAATGAGGCAGCTGAGATTATTTTCTTCCAATGTCCCATTTAAAATCCCAAAGGTGTAGGGATTAAAAACGGGCCTATTTTCAAGAAAAAAAATCTTAATGTTATCTATTCATCCATCTATTTTCTGACCCGCTCTTCCTGACGAGGGTCGTGGGAGTGCTGGAGCCAATCCAGCTGTCATCAGGCAGTGGGTAGGGTACAACCTAAACAGGTTGCGAGCCAATCACGGATGTTATCTAGCCATTCATCCATTTTCTTTACTGCTTGTCCTCACAAGGGTCATGGGTGTGCTGGAGCCTCACGCAGCTATCTTCGAACAGAAGGCAGGGTACACCCTGACCTGGTTGCCAGCCAATGGCAGGGTACATGTAAACCACTCACAGACGCATCACACCTCAGGGCAATTTAGAGTCATCAACTAACCTACCCTGCATGTTTTGGGGATGTGTGAGGAAACTGGAGTACCCAGGGAAAACCCACACAGGCATGGGGAGAACACGTAAACTCAACACAGGCAGGACCAGGATTTGAACCCAGGTTCTCAGAACTGTGAGGCAGACGCTCTAACCAGTTGCTTCACCATACTGCCTCATAATGTAAAGATACATTTTTATTTTTCTCAGACAAAAATATACTGTTCTGACAAAACAATCACATGTTTTAAGAAGAAAAATTTTAATCTTCGCAAGGAAATTAATTTTTTTCTGTCAGGGTGAAAGTCGTAATCTAACGAGAATGAAGTTATTGAGGGAAGAACTACATTTTGATTCATAATCATGTAAAGAAGTTAATTTCTAAAACACAATATCAGTCTCGAAAGATTACTGATTTTTTTCTGATAAAGACTTGCACTCAAAAAATAGGACTACACTGGAGGAAATTAATCTTATTTTCTTGTCTTTTATTCTATGAAAAACTGAGACTTTATTGCTGTCGTAATACAGTCTTGCAACCAACACACAAACCTGACGGTTTTTGATTTGTGAAAAAGGCAACATCAATTTTCAGACGTGCTTGTAGTCATTAGGGTGAGGTGGAGCTCAATCCAGATGACTTGGACAAGAGTCACACCAATGAACAATTTGCAGTCCTCACTTACTAACCTAACCAGAATGGTTTTGGAATGTGGGCGAAAGATGCCATACTGTATCTATAAAGACTCACACAAGCAGAAAACACAAACACCAAACAGGAGGGCAGAGATTCAAACTCAGAATCTCTCTGCTGTACTGTGTGCTAACCATTAGTCCACTGAGCTGCTCAGAAAACAACCAAATATCCAAAAATCAATGTGAGCCATTGAACAAACCACTACACACAACATTGTGGAATGTTCTGAAGAAGAAACAGACCCACTGGTGTACTAAGTAACAGATGTTGATGGGTAGACTAAGGAAAACAACAGCAGCTGACCACCAAAACAATTTGAGCGTTGTAAAGAAAGATCCAAAAACAACTGCAAATGACATCAGCGACAATCTCTAGAGGGCATGAAGTGCAGATGCTAGGACTGAAAATACAAACTTCTCATTAGCAAAACCAAGAGGAAGGATAAGCTGGCCTTTTCCGAAGAGATACAATGGCGAGCCTTCAAAATTTTTAGAGAAAGTTCTCAGGACTGATGAGATGATCCAAAGGATAAAGTCTGCATATTTTTCTCAACATGCATGCATCTTCATATGGAATTCGGGCATTGGATACTGTATATCACGGGGCTTTGAAGTTTATTACAAGTCCTAAGGCTCGAAGATATCATTTTGACCTGTATTCTAATTTTGGTTGGCCTGCATTGTCAATTTCCTTCCATTTAACTATTTGTGATATTATCAGGGAGAGAAAAGGCTGAAGTTACAGTCATTTGTTCTGTTATTCAGTCATAAGATCCCATTTTTCCCGTCTGTTACCAGAGTTTGTCTTGAAATGGAAAAAAAGAGTTTAGAGATGCAGCTCCTGCAGCATGGAACCTCTTGGAAAATTTGTGCCTTACATGTTTTTAAAAATAAATTGAATGGGTTGGACAATGATGCAACAGGTTGTAAATGCTTTGATGGCTGATCTTTATTGATTTCATTGTATATGTGGATGTGCCTAAGGTATTTATTTTTTATTGTTTATGTCGTCTGTATGTTGTTTACTGCTTGCCTTGGACAGGGACACACTTGTAAAGGAGAGTTTTAATCTCTGTAAACTAAACTATTTCAAATTACAATGGATAAATCATATTTTAAAATCCGGTGTGGCGAGTGGCGGAACCTTGTGTCAGGGGTGCGTTAGAATAATGGTGTTAATTTTGTAGATCAGCACAGTTCAGAGGATCCAATAGTGGGCATGTTGTGCTACTGTGGGTGTGTTTACAACCAATTTCATCCACTCCCAATCAAAGCGGCTCATCTGATTTCCTTTAAATTTAATTCTACTGAGAGTCTTGATGGAGATATCTCCGTGTGGAAGAGGGCGATGTGCAATTGCAGAAAATATGTGTGTGAGCAGCTCATTATCACTGCTCTAGCTATGGTGTGGCAACAGATAATGTAACAGGGTACCTTTCTTAAATCCAGAAGGACCTGGTGATAACCACGAGTGATTTAAATGTCTGCAGCACTCAGTTTTTGTCTGCCTGTGGCCCAATCAAATTTGCCAAAATCGTATTGGTCAAGCGGTCTACCTTCTGTCAAGGGTCTTAAGTTTAGGCCAACGTCCTGCCACCAACTTGTTACCCTCGCTTGGGACAGACCTGTGTGCACATACTGTATAGCATAAAACCATGTGCTTGTAAAAAAATGAAAAATTGTCGGCATTTACCCGCCACTTCGAATGCGCTGGCTCTGAAAACAGAGCCCACAATCTCATATAACAACCAATAAACAGACTTCAGACGTCCAATATATGCAAATATAGGGGAAGTTGACAACTGTACTATAACCGAATGATCGCATAGAAGTATCAATTAATTTATAGACTAAGTACGTGCTCTTAATCTTCAAATAGGCATGTGTGGGGGGGAAAAAAAAAGCAGGTGGAGGCTTTAACAATGACATTTTGATTAAACTGTGACACAAATGAGCAAGGCTGGTACTCATTCCACTACCATGTGCTTCCATGGAGTACGGCAGCCTAACATATCCATTCTGTTCCACATACAATCTTTGGTTGGATCACACAAAAAACAGTGTGTTCCTCTTTATATACCATTATGGAACCAGCATCATTTCCATGCATGTTTTACCTTTGTCAGTTTAGGAAATTACCTTCTAAATTGGCCACCAGAGTGATAATAAATGAGCGCTTGAATATATATTGATGTCTTTATGTACCATATGAGACATTGTTGCACAACGTGCGTTATAATGCATTGATGCAGTCACGGCATTCATGGTTTACAATGCATTCTGACCGCATAGGCAGGCCTTTTATTCACCTTCGGGTCTTGAAAGGAACACAGGAGTGCTGCAGCTTGCCTATAGTGCAGCCTCACATTGCACATAATGCCTCAAGTTTACAATCCTGTGCACATTGTTGTTTTTAATCTTCCCGTTCAGTCTCCACCCAATCAATGCTTGTGCACACATATCGACTTTAAACATCTTGAACAACTTTTAATATGTGAGAGTCCAATCATTCTGAGGCAAAAAAAAAAAAAAACAAAAAAGGAGAGTGCTGAGTTTTTGGAGACACAAGCCGTCAGTTGAATGATTTTTTTTCCCTGGGGAATTCTTTAAAAAGGATACTTAAAGCTGTTTAATGATACACTCAGTTAAAATGAACAGACAAAGTAAACAGTAGACCTTGTCTATTTAACACAATCACATAACCCTGCTTTAAAGTTCAATAAATTCATACTAATATACGACGCAAAATGCCAAAGATGGGCAATGAACACAAATGATGCACAACACGTTTGTCTCCATCATGATATTAGTTTGACACCACATCCGATAAATGGACTTTCGTTGACTTGAACAGTTGTCAAATGCTCGTATTGTTCTTACTCTTTACTGAGATTATTATTATTCATAATGATTGTGTGTACGTTGTTTAACAAATACATAACAGAACCGCCACAATTACCCCTACAGTGGAGAAAAGTATTTGAACAGCCAGCTATATTGGAAGTTCTCCCACTTAGAAATCATTGAGGGGTCTGAAATTTTCATCAAAGGTGCATGTCCACTGTGAGAGAGATAATCTAAAAAGAAATATCCAGAAATCATAATGTGTGATTTTTTTTAACGATTTACTTGTGTGATACAGCTGCAAATAAGTATTTGAACCCGTGTCTATCAGCGAGAATTCTGACACTCAAAGACCTGTTAGTCCGCCTTTAAACATCCATCTCCCCTCCATGTATTATCCTGAATCAGATGCACCTGTGTGAGGTCGTTAGCTGCATAAAGACACCTGTCCACGCCATACAATCAGTAAGATTCAAACTTGTAACATGGCCAAGACCAAAGAGCTGTCCAAAGACATCAGAGACAAAATTGTACAACTCCACATGGTTGGAAAGGGCTATGGAGAAATTGCCAAGCAGCTTGGTGAAAAAACCTCCACTGTTGGAGCAATCATTGGAAAATAGAAGAAGCTAAACATGACGGTCAATCTCAATCAGAGTAGAGCCCCATGAAAGATATCACCTCATGGGGTCTCAATGATCCTGAGAAAAATGATGAACCAGCCCAGGACTACACAACAGGACTTTTCAATGACCTGAAAAGAGCTGGGACCACCGTTTCCAATGTGACTGTTGGTAATACACTAACAGGTAATGGTTTGAAATCATGCATGGCATGGACGTTTCCCCTGCTTAAACCAGCACATGTCAAGGTCCGTCTTCAGTTTGCCAATGACCATTTGGATGATACAGAGGAGTCATGGGAGAAGGTTTTGTGGTCAGATGAGACCAAAATTGAACTTTTTGGTCATAATTCCACTAACCGTGTTTGGAGGAAGATGTCACGACCCATCGATATGAAGGTAGGACCCAAATGCAGGAGTCGGGAGACGCAGAGGTAAATTAGGAAAAACGTTTATTATTCCAAGGTTGGGGATCGGGCAGGCAGTCAGGTGCAGCAGCGGTAGTCAGGACGTCGGGTGTAGAGAGCAGGTCAGCGGGCAGGCAGGAGTCGGTACACGGGAGATCGATCAAAGCAGGCAGGAGTATCAAGGGAGTCAGGCTTTCGGGGTCGGTCGGAGAACAGGCGGAGGTCGTTACTAGGGATCGCAAAAAAACGCTTACTTTCATAACCGGTTTTATCCGAACTGCTGTAGCAAAAAAACGATTAACCGGTTTTAAAACCGGTACCATTGTGGTGTTTACATAATTCACCCACAGGACCTCGAGTTGGGGTGCGGGGTTCCGCACGGACTGTTTTTGTTGTTGCTCCTCCGGAGTGACGAGTTCACAGAATTCCCCCCGTTATGCGAGTAGTGTTTTGATGTCTGCCAATAAAACAAGTTTTGGTCCTGTGTCCGACACTCCGCCTCCGACTCCTTTTCTCCGGCGCTACACCATTGATCGTTAATTTACTCCGCGGTAATGGGGTAGTTTGTATACAATATTGACAAACAAGCTTGTTGAATGTGGCTTTCAACAACGCACTCGTGTAAGTTAAATTTTTGTTATTTTTTTTATAAAAATGTTTTAATGTTAGCATTCTTCTTTCGAACTTTCAGAAAGGGCATGAAAGTATACCGAGCGTTTCCTCGATGCCATGTTTGATGTTTCTTTGATTTAACTGAATGTTCTTTTGAGTCCAACTTTACTCTAACAGCGAAACTTGAAAAAAGTGGAAATAATGTTGAAAAAATAGCGCAATGTGGAGTACCGGAACCGGAAGAAATTATTGGAAATTTTAACCAATTTCGAAAATCCGATTATGGTTTCGGTTTTAAAAAGACCAAAATCCGGTTATAACCGGTTATTTGTAACCCGTTGCGATCCCTAGTCGGTATACACGGGTTGTCGATCAGAGATACGGGAGAGACCGAAATCCGGTTATAACCGGTTATTTGTAACCGGTTGCGATCCCTAGTCGGTATACACGGGTTGTCGATCAGAGATACGGGAGAGCAGGAACGGGGCACAGCTAGGGTTGGACCGGCACGACCATGACAGAAGACGAATGATGAGTTCCATCCCAAGAACACCATGTGAATCATAGGGGTGGTAGCATCACATTTTGGGGGTGTTTTCTACACATGGGACAGGACGACTGCACTGATTAAGGAGAGGATGACCGCGGCCATGTATTGGGAGATTTTGGGGAACAACCTCTTTCCCTCAGTCAGAGCATTGAAGATGGGTCGTGGCTGGGTCTTTCAACATGACAATGACCCGAGGCACAAAGCCAGGAAAACCAAAGAGTCGCGCCATAAAAAGCATATCAAGATTTCTGCCGTGGCCGAGCCAGTCTCCAAACCTAAAGCCAATAGAAAATCTTTGGAGGAGCTGAAACGCCGTGTTTCTCAGTGACGGCACAGAAACCTGTCTGATCTAGCGAGGATCTGTGTGGAGGAGTGGGCCAAAATCCCTCCTGCAATGTGTGCAAACCTGGTGAACAATTACAGAAAACATTTGACCTGTGTAATTGCAAACAAAGGTTACCATACCAAATCTTAACATTGGTTTTCTCAGGAGTTCAAATACTTATTTGCAACTGTATCACACAAATAAATTGTTAAAAAAATCATACATTGTGATTTCTGGATTTTTGTTTTTAGATTATCTCTCTCACAGTGGACATGCACCGATGATAAAAATTTCAGACCCCTCCATGATTTCTCAGTGGGAGAAGTTGCAATATAGCTGGGTGTTCAAATACTTATTTTCTTCACTGTATATGGTATTCCAGTAAAGTGCAATGGAATCATATCGTGGCCATTTGTACGTGATTAGTGTTGCTGAGAATGCCACTCTGAAACTCTGGCTCCCATTTCCACTTACAACTACAGTACCTAGCACTACAACAGCTAATTAGGGGTTCGCGAGGCTACTTCAGCATGGACATGCACGGGAAAAAAAAAAAAACGAAGCTATGACAAGACACCTCCTCTGTATATTTCAGTATCTCAGCAAGACATGCGGCCAGGGATATGGCTTTCATGATATTTCCCGGTACAGCCTGTAAACAAGTATTGGCACTGTCGAGCTGACATACATCTATTACATTCTCCACTGCTGCCACTAATGGGATTTTAGATGAAGGGAATCGGAAAGGAGGCCATGGAGAATTGAGGGAGAAGGAGAAAAAAAAATGAACAAACACAGAAGGCTTCGTTGCAGTACGTGCACCGAGCAAGGTGTGAGGGAGTGGATAAGACGCACCGCTAGCTGGGCTAATGTGCTGCTGTTGGAGTGAGTTGAACATATTCCGCGTTCAGTTAAGCTGGCTGCAACCGACTGAATACCCGAGCCGTGAGGAGAGGGAAGACTTTCCAAAGTGTGAACTGTCTGCCAGTTTTTTTTCCACATGAGTGAGCTCCGTTTAACACTAGGTTACATAAGGGCCCCGCGTCAGGAATTCCACCCATTAAAGTTTTACCATCAAAATTGAGCAATTTCAAACTTTAAGGTGTCCTTATGGATTTCTTCAACCACTGTAATCACATTTTAACCATCTTAAGAATCTCTTCCATTGGTAAGAATGGTGGGCTATTAACGGATGTGATGGATGCTAACAGGAAATTAAACCTCTGGAGTCAAATTTGTCAGCATTATTATCTTCTAATGACCCGGACTGATGATTATGATCTATAGCCGAGGTGTCTTATTTGGACATATTGAAAGCCACAGAGTAATTGTGCAGTTATTAAGTACATTAGGAACATTACTTTCGATGCTTAATTTTTGTCTCACTGGAAACTAAATATAGTTTAGCAATTATTTTTTTGAAAAATGAAATGAAAATAACGACTTTGGGCTTGTTAAACTCCCTGTAAAATGAAAATAAATAGATAATGAAATTAAATTCAAACACCTGTGAGAGGCGTCTCGTTAACAACCCTACAAATGTGAATTGGAAAAAATTCAAATTGTGAAAAATCACGCCATCAGTGCATGTTGGAGCTATGAAAATATAACCGGTGGCTGGAATTTATTCCAGAAGGGTGTTGTGGGGCTTTTTCAAGCCACGATAACGAGGCGCCCTAAAGCAGCCCCGTCGATGCCAAATCCCGATCCGCGTCAGACTTTTTTTTTCCTCCACCCTTACTCGCTCTTCCACCCTTCTCTCTGTTACATTATGTGCCAGACTCACGGCCGGCGATGCACACAAGTGTCGGCGTTACCAGCAGGAAATCGATAGCATGGGACAATTTAGCGTGGGTGCGCGGCGCCCCGAAGCCGAGCTTGGAGCGCTCTAAGCAGAATACAGGCCGCACTCGTCGTTGGAGACCACTTCGGAAATCAGGGAGCTTGAAAAGAATAAAAATACACCCGAATGCAAACTGAAAAACCCTTATTACCCAAGTGGAGCAAAAAGGTCCCTTTTTGAGTGTCGTGGCGCCGCATGAAATGAAAAACAGTAATGCACTGTCTGGGTGCACAATGCATTGTTTATGATGAAAAATATGAAAGGCAGTCAAATACAAGAATACTGCACTCTCATAGCGAATACAGTATTGCATATGAGGAAAAGAAATTATGTCTATATATATATATATCTATATGTCTATAATAGAAATGTTTAATAGTCATGGAAAAATATTAGACCCATTGTTTCTGCAGTTTCTTTATTTTTTCTAATGAACTAAAACTTCATTTTTTGGACAAGGTAAGAAACTCATAAGAGTTTGATATAGGATGTCAATGTTTTATTTTTTAGTTTTTGATAATAACCTAAATTACATTTAAATAATACGATTAGGCATTTGTATTCTTCAGCTAAAATACTTTTGGTGGTACGAGGCATTAAAAGGAAAAAGAATTGAAGACACAAGGGTCGTGAAATATTTTTCTTACATGATTGTATACTTACATAAACTGTATATACAGTAGTTGTACAATTTTATATGCACATATACACAAAGACACAAACACGTATATAATCATTATACAGTATAGAGCTGATCATGCTTTTATTAATCTAATTATTTTTTTAAATTACTATGAACAGCCTACTTTTATTACTATATAATTTTTAAGTTTATTGTACTATTTTCATGGACAAAACCATTTATTTGTATTTAAGAAGTTGAAGTTGTTTTGTCAGTTTTCATTCTCCCGGTTTGATCATGTATGAGACCTTTTGCCAAGGCATCATTTCATTACTGGTATCGAGGTGTACATAGATCATTTTACATTTGAGACCATGTGAGTCCCAGCATGGAGATTTTTATTTGTACTTTTGTACAGTATTTTTCTATTATCCATTACATTATTCCATCTTGCGCTCTCTCAACATACGTTTCATCATGCCACGATAGCAATATTTTTTTAAGATGATGCATTTTCCAAAAAGCTACCATGATTAACAATAATATCCTTGATGTTTATTTATGCCAATGATATCATGATATTATAGTGCATAATAATTCAAATACATCCTTTTCAAAAATGATTAAAATATGTGTATTTTCAATATATACCCCCAGTAGATATGCGTCCCCATTATTCCCATCACATTGTTCCCAGGTCGGGACTCATTGATTCCTGCTTGTTCACAAGAATAAAGTAAAGTGATCTGTGTATGCATCTTTAGATTTGCATCATATTGAGACAATGGTGCTTAGAGAATTTGGAATTGCTGTAAATACTTGGACCAAGAAAGGGAAGCACTCACTTCTACCCATTGACTCAGACGTTGGTCTTTGATTATGTTGTACCCCGATGAATATAACCATGATGTTATGAGGCACATTAGGAAGGAATCCACACATCATGTAATTCTGTCCTGCTTCACACTCACTTTTATAAACTGGTTTGATTGGCTTTGAACTAACCTTCTTTGACCCCATGTCACTCCTCCCCGGTGTCCTTATTTAAATGCCATCCACGTGCGTCTGAGTGTAACACGAGACACGAGAGTGCTAATAGAGCTACAGTCAAAGGCTGTTTATTCCGATGCTGACCCATAAAAAACATGATTGTTCAACTCTGCATAGGAGCTCAAAGGCGGATTTTCCCCTCCCCTGATCATCATTTTCTCTGGACCTGTTAACCTGCTTTTTGAGTCATCTGTGTCAGCAAATGCACACTTTATGCTGGCAGTACTATGAAAGCTTGGCCAGTGACTCATATGCTATGTGTGCCTCATAAGCAACTCCCATCGCTTTTCATCAGACTGACTCATTTACAGCAAAGTGCTGGCATATTCAAGAGGATGCACTGCACACTCATTGAATTGGCTTCAAAACATGAAACGGTGCTAAAATGATTTGTGCAATGTAAACAACAACGGACATACCAAGTCTTTCTATCCACCAGTGAATAGAAAGACTGTCCCAAGGCCAATCCTACATCCCAATTCCTTAAGAGCTGCTCTTGGATAATGCATTACAATTAATTCATTAGAATCTTGTTTTTTTTTACCTTTTGCCAAGTTGAGCCTTCCCGAAATATAGGGTTACAACATAAAATGGGTGTCTGATACTAGTGACTTGCCAATTCCATCCATTTTGTACACCTCACTTCACTCCATATTTGTCAGATTTTTGGGGGCGAGAGGCAGGGCACACTCTAGACTGGTTAAAAGCAAGTAACACATAGACAAATATCCATTAGCATTCACATTCACGGCAGCACGGTGGTGAGTGGTTAGACCATTGGCCTCACAATGTAAGTAGAGGGCTGAGGTTCAAATCCCACCTGTGTGGAGTTTGCATGTTCTCCTCGTGTCTGCTTGGGCTTTCTCCAGGCACTCCAGTTTCCTCCCACAATCCCAAACATGCAATCATTGAAGGCTTTAAATTGCCCCTAGGTGCGATTATGAGTGCAATTGTTGTCTGTCTCCATGTGCCCTGTGATTGGCTGGCAACCAGTCCAGGGTTCACCCTGCCTCCTACCTGATGATAGCCGGGATAGACTCCAGCACTCCTGCGACCCTTGTGTGGATAAGCGGCTCATAAAATGGATGCATATATAGTTGTGCTATTCGAGGGCCGAAGTCTGGGATACCTGCACCTCAGGACTAATATGTCATTTCACTCCACCACTTGAACATGGACTCTGGTTTTGATTTTCTCTACATTTCTACCTTTTTGTTAATGTGCAACTACTGTACATAGCTACATACCGTGATTGTTTTAGTTTGAAGGAGTTAAACAGTGCTGATTTTAAGTGGCTATAGAGCATTTGAGGACTACGTATAGTCAAAAGTAAAATACAAAAAGTTATTCACAAAAGTATTTCTGCATTGGTCGACTGTTGGCAGCTCACAGGAAAGTGCTATTTTGTTGGTGACACCTGCCCTAGAATATCTTATATTACTCACAGAAGGCCTTAAAAACTGTCAGTAACAATAACAATGTCACTTCACCCCACCCAAAAAAAAGACACTGGCACAGTTGGTGACAAAAGTTGCAATGCACCAAGGCAGTTCAAACATGGCACTAAGCCTCTTCTATCATGGACTCCACTTCTTTATTTTTTTTCTTTACATTACTGAAATTTTGTTCTCGTCCAGAATCCTAATATTTACTTATATTTGACGTTATGTTCATGTACTGTATTTTGTCCTGGTGTGAGCATGAGGGACTTCTTGTTTACATTGACTGAAAAAGCAATAAAATAAATTTACTTACCCACAGGACAAGCACCCTCCGACAGAATAAGTACTTCAGACTGCTGCTTGCAGGCATCTCTACGCAGAAAACACTCATTCTGGTAGTTTTGATTGTTGGAGCCGCAAACTGGAGCATAGTCATTGTTGCACTGGAGAGAGGGAACAGGTTATTTAATGTTAAGCTAATCACAATTTAACAAAAAAAAAAATCAATAAATCTTTGTTGAATAGAAATAATCAAATAATTTAGCAGTGATCTGGTATTGTATTATCATCATATTGATTGCTAAAAGGTGTTAGAGGAAAAGAATCTAATTCTGAATACAAAATATCTAAAATCATAAACCCTGTGCAAGTGGCAAATAGCATTTTTAATGCGTGCAAGACGCCAAAAAAAAAAAAACAGAAACTTTCCTCTTGCCCAAATTAAGTGTTTGGATACAATCTCGACTAGACTATCTCAGTGTTGCGTGAATTAAGCAGCATAAAACGGGCATCTATTGATAACGTTAAAACTTAACTGGATAATCTAGGATGCCAAGCCCATTTGAATAGCACAAGTTGATTACATTACCCTCGTTGGCAAGGTGAAACGACAACGCTGGCATGCTGAACTGCAAATCAATACTATCCTTCACCCTGTTACTTGGCGATGCTATCGTTAATGTTGCTGCGCTAACTGAGCACACGTTGTATCAAAAGAGGAGCCTGCTACTTTTCTGTTTACTCCATAGACATTAAATATCGTAAAAACAAGTGACCATGTTTGAAACAGGTTTATACTACTACTACTGATGATGAGAATAATAGTAATAACAATAATGACAACAACAATAATAATAGTAATAATAATAATGGGTGCAATAGTGCACGACTGGTAAGAGCACCTGCCTCACAGTTCTGAGGAATGGGGTTCAAATCCCCTACCCGCCTAAGTGAAGTTTGTGTGTTCTCCCCATGCATGCGTTTTCTCCAGGCACGGCCGGCTTCCTCCCACGTCCCAAAAACATGCATGGTGGGTTAATTGATGACTCTAAATTACGTGTAGGTGTTAATGTGAGGGCAAATGGTTGTTTGTTTATATGTGGCCTGTGATTGGCTGGCAGCCAGTTCAGGGTGTAACCCTGCCTCCTCCCCAAAGATAGCTAGGATTTGCTTCAGCATTGCTGGGACTCTTCTGAGGAAAGGCTATTAATAGTAACAATAATGCAAGGTTCTTAAAGACACGGTAGCCTACATTTTAAGAACAGAGTGACAAACTTACAAAAATGTGTAACAGTAAAAATGTCATGATCCTGCCGCTTCAGCACGAGCTGTGCGGGATTGGAAGGTGCACACCTGCGCCTCATGCAGCCTGATTATGGTATGGATTTATATGACCGCGATGACAACTGGCCGGCGCCAGTTCGTATGATCTTCATGTCTCATTCGTGTGCTCCGGTATCCCTGATTGAACCTGTGTGTACCGACCTTCGTCCGTTCTCCGACCAACCTTGTAAGCCTGACTCCTTTGATACTTCTGCCTGTGTTGATTGTTCTCCCGTGTACCGACTCCTGCTGCACCGGACTGCCTGCTCGATCCCCTACCTCTGCATATAATAAACGTGTCTCTTCTTGAACTACCTTGCGTCTTCTGAGTTCCTGCATTTGGGTCCTACTCTCGTTTCCGATGGGATGTGACAAAAAAAAGAATAAAACAAACACATTCATGGAAACAAACAGAACGAAAAATATTAGAAACCAAAACAAAAGATTAAGTCGGGGAATAACAAGATGACTAGGCAACAAATGCAGGGCAGAACAGGTCAGTTTTATAAGATTTGGAGCTTGTTGCCATCTCAAATGTGCTGCAGGAGAGACTTCTAGAGGGCAGGGGCAACAACAGAGAAGACTCTATCCCTGCAGTTTTTGTGTTTGGCAGTGGTCTGGAGAAAGGGTTGTGGTGGAAGTGCAGAGGCTGCATGCAAGGGAAGTGTGGGGGGTTGAGGGGTAACAAGGAGGTGTTTGAATTGAATACATTTGGGAATGGCGAGCCATGAAGTTTCTGGAGGACAGAAGTGAGTAATGTGGTCGCGGGAATGGGTGCGAGAGAGGAAGCGGGCAGTGGAGTTCTGGACGGGCTGGAATTAATTGAGGAGATTGGTGGTTGTGCTAGAAAAAATTCCGTTGCAGTGGTCAAGATGAGAAGTGATGAATATGTGAATCAGGATTCTGGATAGCAGTTTATGATTGTGATTGTAGAGCTTTGTGGTATGGAACTACACTATATAAAGTATCATGATCGTTCATTACTGCAAACTAAATTAATACATTTTTAACAATGCTTTAACTGAATATTGTCATCTTTTTAAACAAGTTTGAGATACAGCTTTTATAATTGATGTACTGTTATTAGGAAGTGAAACCTAAAGTTACTGCACAGTGTGAATTTAGCCTTAATGTGAAGACAAACAACTTAAAACATTACTTGATGGTCATAAGACAGAGATCATTTATTAGTTGGCAGGCTTGCACATAGCAGATTATCACAGTCCGTTCTTCTTTTAAGCAAAGAGTCTGACAAAAAAGATGATACTCATTAGCAGTTTCTCCTTTCTTTTCCACTCACACAAACCACAATGTTTTAGATGGAGGTCCTTGTGTGAGAACATGCAGAACTGTTTGGACCGGTCTGTCCCTTTTCATAATAACTTATTGTTAGGTTTCAAGCAATTGTGGACAAAATGGGAGGGATGTGTGACAAGGTGGAGGTGATGTGGGCAAACGTGACAGGACATTAGTTGTATCAATACTAATTCATCAAATTAATCAGCAACTATTTTGAGAACTCATTAATTATTTAGAGGCATTGTTTTTATTAAAATAAACAAAGCCTCTCAGTAAATATTGTATTCCTTTATTTCTTGATGAAACCAGACTCATTACTATACTGCATGTTTTTCATTTAATCAAAATAAGACATTTGAAAGAATCTGCTTTTAATGTGGATAATTGTAAACAGTTTTCCCCTTTTTCAGATCAACAGAGTAACTTGCTCTTAATCAATTCATGGGAAAAAAAATAGTCAATTTAATCTTTTCTGATAGTAAATGTTATTTTTAGCAGTTATATGAATAACCTGCGATTGACACAGATGAACCTGAAGTAGCCTAGAAACAAAGTTACCTAATTGAAATTGCAGACATGCAGGATGGAGTTTGCAAGAAGACGGGGCAGAGAAAAGCAAACAAAAAAAAACCCAACAACTACAATAATATATGACATACTTTTTCAGTATGTGGACTGGGAAGGAAGCACTATACACTGAGAGGAAGGGGTGCAACGGGTCGCAGATACAGGACAGGACAAAATGAAATAGGATAGAACAGGACGAGTGAGGAGGGCAGTGCCAAGTCATTTCAGGAAGGGTCACAATATGCAATAAGTATGATGAGACAGGACAGGAAAGGGCAGAACAGTAGTGAACCATGCATTGAGGAAAAGATGTATCATCTAGCCCATAGGACAGGATGGTACAGGACAGGAAGAGTGAGCAGGTTGTGCTGTACAGTAATGTCAGTATCTCATTCTCCTAACATTGAGTCACTGGAACAGGTGGAGGTTAAGTGACTTGTACTGGAGATCTGTTCATTTCATTTGAGGCTGTTGCCTCTGTGGAAGCTCGAGATTTTTCATATGATTGATAACATTTTTCTGCATCTCTATTTTGTTTTTCTATTTTATATATGTGGGTGGAAATTTCTCACAGGCAAGATATTAATATGATTTGATATTGATCTGACACTGCAACGCTTGCATGAATAGCAAATGCGATAATTCGGCAGAAAAATGTTCCAGACTGTTTGCCAGGATTAGAATGGTTATCAGCGGTTAAAGAGAAAAATGTAACTTCACAGTCACAGACCGTGGCATGATTAAATGTAACACACTGAAGAATATCGCAGTGAATAAAGTCTCTGGTTGGGATGTCACTGTAACATGAAGGCTTATCAGAGGGTTCCCACTGGAAAGAGACTCTGGATTGTCTCTGTCTTCACTTGTGGGTCTTTTAAACCTCTAAGGTACTGACCTGAAGTCTGTTATCTCTGGGACAAATTGTCTGTCTTTTCCCCCCACAGACCATCACATGGTTCTCAGGAAAGAGCTGGGCACACCAACAGCAGTCGAAAATACCAACCAGCTTTAACAATATATATAATAATATATTTAGTTTCTTTTTAATAAAAGTTCACCAAAATCATTGTGGTTTAGTAGCTCCACTGTATGGGCTCAAATGATCAATCAATCCTCTCATACATATTTGTTTGGTTTAATGGAACATTAGGCATATACAGTTGAAAAGTCATAGTTTTCCATTTTCAAACTACTGAGACACCATCTAATGGAAGAATCACTTCCTCCATTAAATGTGCGATAAGCTTGGTTTGTGTAATTCAATGGTTCAGTGCTGTTACTTTTCAAGCTCAAATCCCATCAAAAGGTTTTTCCCTTATAAAGACGAGAAGATAGATCCTCGAGTCAACAATGTTCTATGCTCTGTTCAGTGATTCATCTCGGCTTTGCGGTTTAACACATTACCCGAGTCACCCAGCAATACAAAGGAGATGGAAAGGTGATATTCACTAAATCAATTTCACCATCACAAATAATACAAGAGTTAGCAGCTATCGAAGTTCACTGCCCACTCTGCGAAAATTGGCTCAGCCAACCAAGCCAGTCGGATCCTGAAGATCCTCCCTGTAGTACATACAAGTCCTGATTACAGTTATATTATTGGGTTTTATGTATTCATAACCCAATTTTAGCTGTATCTGCACTACACAATGACAATAAAGGATTTCTACTCCATGCTGAGTCTTTATATACATTTTATTCCGGTGTGGTTATTTATCAAATTGCTCTATAAATTTGAAAAGTTGGTTTGAGGGTTTAGTGTCTCAAAACATTTGAGATGCAAGTAAAAATACAATGGCCTTGCCATCGCTATCACTACGCGTTAACCTTCCAACCGGAAGTTAATATAACTCCTTATCCCAAATGTAGAAGTGCTGCGTGTAAAGAATCCATTGTCTGTTTTGGTACCTCTAAAAGTTGAAGTGTTAGTACAGCTAACTTACTCGAGGATGCCGACTGAATATAAAGCAGTGAATGTGCAAATATGTGACAAAGCAAGATTGCATGTCTTGACTTATTACCTGTTTAACCCGAGTATGTAGTGTAATGACTTGACATAACTTGCTTTAAATTTATCCATCCATCCATCCATCTTCTTAGCCACCTATCCTAACAAGGGTCGCAGGGAGTGCTGGAGCCTATCCCAGGTGTCAATGGGCAGTAGGCGGGGTACACCCTGAACTGGTTGCCAGCCAATCGCAAGGCACATAGAGACAAACAGCCGCACTCACAATCACACTTACGGGCAATTTAGAGTGTCCAATTAATGTCGCATATTTTTGGGATGTGGGAGGAAACCGGAGTGACCGGAGAAAACCCACACAGGCACAGGGAGAACGTGTAAACTCCACACAGGCGGGGCCAGGATTGAACCCGGGACCTCAGAACTGTGAGGCCAACACTTTTTAGCTGAGATTCGGTGCCGCTGCTTTAAATTTAGTGGAGACTCAAACAGAGATTTTTTTTTTCCACAATTAACGTTGGACTTGCTTGAGACTTAAAGGTTGAGACTTGAGATTTAAATCATATGTCCATTACTTCGACCACTGCACAATACAAAAAGGAGCCAGTGAGAGAAGCGTTGACTCTCGGAGATGGTGTGTGTTTCTTTTGGCTTGTCCCTTTCGGGGTTGCCACAGCGTATCATCTCAGATGGACGCATATATATGTTTGGCACAATTTTTATGTCAGATGCCCTTCCTGACGCAACCCTTCTCAGGGAGTGGAGGCCCCAGTGAGATACAAACCCACAACCCCTGGTTTACCAAACCACTGCTCTAACCACTGAGCTACAGGAGATGGTAAATGCCGTTATTTAAATCCATCCATCCACTTATTTTCTTAGCCGGTTATCCTCAATGAAGGTCACGGGAGCGCTGGAGCCAACCCAGCTATCAACAGGCAGGAGGCTGGGTACACCCTGAACTGGTTGCCAGACAATCGCAGGGCAAGTATCAAGACCATCACAGAGCGGGAATCAATCCCACACTGCCCACACTGAAGTCAGGCGTGTGTACCACTACTCTATCAGTGACTGCTATTTATATAATTACAATTTAAAACAATAATGTGGTTTACTGGTTTCATCCCTAATTATCTCACATTCATAATAATAATAATAAAGTAAAAATTGAGAAGTTTGAATTATATTATTTTGGTTATATTGAGTGTTGGGCCTATAACGTGTATCAGATTACCCAGCACACAAATAAGTACACTTGCGTGCACACGACCGGGACACGAAGGGGAAAGGCAAACACAAGCATCGATTCAGAACCCCCGGAGCATCATAACGATCAATTGCGAACACTGTTTTCAAGCGGCACGGCGGCAGGAAAAGACGAGATGAACTGCACAACAAAAGACACTAAAAGCAGTAGGAGGAGTGGAAGGAGTGAAAGCGAAGCAGCACACTTGCGTCTGATCAAAGTGACTGGATGCAGGAAGGCGCGAGGCTGTAGGGAAGCCAAGTACAACGGGAAAAAAAATGCTGAGCAAAATGGGGCTGAGGGGAGCAAAGTCAGAGAGAAGGGAGACAGAAGAATAAAGGCTAATGAAAGTAAAAGAGAATATCAAATGTGTGCTGCAGGAGGCCAGAAAGAGAGCGAATCTGGCTCAACAAACTTGGCATGATAAAAAAAAAAAAAAGCACCATGAGGCCCAAGGCATGCAGGAGAACAAAAAACAGAACCATAGCATCATGAAGAAGGGGAAAAAAATGGGGCCACAGAACGAGCTAGAGAATCAACTCAGAAGGAGAGAGGAAAAGAACGAAATGCATGGCAGCCCCACAAAGACACTGGGAATAGTTTACTGCAGGGCTGGTGTTTTTCTGCTAGCCTCCGCCGGCTCACACGCTCTCCCATCTGGCTTGGGCTGCTCTTAACCTGAAGACGGGGGCTTCATGCCAGGCATGATGCAACGCAAGGGAAAGCTGCCCAAAAGAAGCGAGTCTTTTAAGACTTTCTTGCGAAAATAAAATAAATCCACCACCACCATCTTATCCCTTGATCTACGCAGGTACTTAGTTTGCAAGGTGCACCAGAGGAGTTGGGATTTTTTTCAAACTGGGCCAAGACAGGAGCTTGCTAATGTGTGGCTTTTGTGGCTACGCCTACACGTTGTTTTGCGTGTCCTTTTTAGGCAAATCTGAGCGACATTAACAGAAGGACTGTCAACAAAAACAAGTCCATACAGTAATTTCTATAGAGGGGTATTATTAAGAACATCAGCATTGATCATGGTTGAGATTCAATTTGGTTTAGATTATGTAGGTTTTGATTCAATTCAATAGTGATTGAAGTGCTTTGATGCTGATTCAGTAAGAAGTAGAGATGAATGTTTAAAAGACCTGTTGAGAGTTTCTAAATATAAATTTTTGGACTGGTAAAAATGTTGGGTATGTTTGGTCATTTTTTTTTTAGCAATTATCGTAAGTATATGAAACTAAAAATGGGAACAAAAACAAATGTAAAAAAAAGGAGTTTTATCCATCCATTTTCTTTCCCGCTTATCCTCACGAGGGTCGCTGAGAGTGCTGGAGCCTATCCCAGATGTCAACAGGCAGGAGCCAGGGTACACCCTTGAGCTGGTTGGCAGCCAGATACAGACAAACAGCTGCACTCACAATCACACCTATGGGCAATTTAGTGTCCACTTAATGTTGCTTGTTTTTGGGACGTGCGAGGAAAATGGATTTCCCGGAGAAAACCCACGCAGGCAGGGGGAGAACATGCAAACTCGACACAGGTGTGGCCGGGATCGAACCTGGGTCCTGAGAACTGTGAGGCCAACACTTTACCAGCTGATCCACCATGCCGCCCAAGAGTTTTATTAACAATGAAAAAGTAAAGCGCAAGTCAACTTAAATTGTGTTTATTTCCTCTTAGAAATTTAATGGAAATAATAATGCTGACAGCTTACAAAGACCTTAGTTTTGTCAATTTCCTATGTTTCAGATGAATGCAAAGTGTCCCTGACAGTCCAGGAGGTGAATCAATTCACATTTGCTGAATGGAAATTGAATTGGGGAGGGGATTATTGCAATGCATCATAAATCCATCCATTTTCGGAGCAGCCTCGTGCCCGGAGAAAACCCCCTGCAGGCACGGGGAGAACATGCCAACTCCACACAGGTGGGGCTGGGATTTGAACCCCAGGCCTCAGAACTGTGAGGCCTCTGCACTAACCAGTTGCCCCACTGTTCCGCCTACAATGCAATTAATTAATATGTTTTACACACCGTTTTGTAATTACACATCTCATGTTGTCATTTATCATTGTTGTTTGTGTTTGGCAATGTGTCCCCTGCATGCGCCATACACGAGGATCTGCAATGGACACCACAGTGGTGGATGCCTCTTTTTTGTGGCTATCCAAAACCACCCATGTTAGATTACTTGAAGAATGTAGATTTTCCACAGGTACATGTGAGGCTGTTTTTTCTGTGTCTACTGCATTTGACGTTCGACCTGTCTACGGTGTCGTCTCTTTTCCCCAAATTATCTTCTGCCCATTGCGCACCAGCCAACGTGGCTAAAACCACTCACGCCCACACATTGAGCGATTTGATCATTTGAAGTGCTATGATGGAAAACTGTGATCTTGTTTTTATCAAATTACAAAAGATTTTTATTTTGACAATACCATAGTAACACCGACAACTATGATAATTTTCACTCGAGATCGTCATCCACAATGTGGAATTTCCATACCATTTTTTCTCTAGAGCTAGGTAATCCTTTTGCTCTCTTTGTTTGTTTCCATTTATTTGTGTTCATTGGCACAGCCTCGCCTTGTATTGTTGTACATATATGAAAATTCCTACCAGTTTTTGACTCGCATGCCCAACTTGTACTTTCTTGCCATACACAAAAGCATACCTGCACACATGGCCTTGCCTCCTCTCTGCTATTCCTCTCAAATACCGTTGACCTTGTTATCACAGTATTCATTAAGCTGCCCTTTGTTCCCGGTCTTTGTTCTCCTTGTCTGTGTTCTGCGTACAGACCCCAATGTAGTCGCTGCACAATACGGAAATAGAAACAAAGGTGTCTGTGTAATAGTCTGTGTCAGAAGCTTCTGAGTCTTTGATTGCTGCATTTTTCTTGATGGCAACAGAACATTGATTTCTTTTCACGTTGTCATCTGATAGCCTTTATCGCAAAAGTGTGAGTTTTGTGATGGAAATGGGATAAGTATGCACTTTTCTCCCAAGGGGTTTGAAAACAGAGAGCATAGCTGCTTGTCAAGCAAGCGCTTTTGAGTTGACTTTAGCCGAGTTTATGATCTGATCACGACTTAATGGGTGCGACAGATGCTGTGGATGTTCAATCATCAGACCGCCGTTTTAAAAGGTCACCCTTTTTTTTTACCTCAAGTAGTTTCTATCAATGCCATTTGCTTCACAAATCCATCAGAAGAATCACAACAGCCTATTAATGTACCGTGACAAATATTTTTTACTGATGTGACCGTAGGACAATCAGATCAACCACCCTGGTCTTGACATAACTTGTTTTTCATGGTAGATTTGTGGTAGCAAAACCTAGTCATTTTTGAACACTCATTTATAACATTGATACCAATGAAAAGAGAAAGAAAAACAACAGCATGAGGTTGAAACAGTTTATCTGCTACGGCCAATATCCCTCAGTTCACCCTTTGAGGAGCTGACAGAGCTCAGTCTGGAACCCCGTGTTGGAACAGCTAACCCATGGATAACGCGCTTGAGTAAAAAGTCATTTAAACTTTCACAGTGGCCAAGTTGAATTCATGAGTTAGAGCCTTGAGAATATTGGCAGCTCAATAAAGAAGCTTGAAATCACAACACCGCAGCTTGGTTGATGAAGGATATGTAAAATGTATTATCTCACTGTAACGCTCCGTTGAACTGAACTTTTGCAACCAGCTATGGGAGTTAGCATGTCACCATAGACACCAAAATAACCAGCATGGCTAACCACTTCATTTCCTCTCCGACGTTACGCCACAAAGCTGAGAAGAGCAGAGAAGTAGCTAATTATTTTTCTGAGAAATAAGTACTTTCACTGTTGTACTACTTTTTTTTTCATTTAGAAAAAATCGTTAATTTAGTTTTAATTTTAATTACTTACAGTGTTTGGGGAAAAAATTATTTACCCACTCATTACAAAATAATAGATTTTAAGAGCTGTAATTGCAATAGTAATTGTTAAAGTCTTAGTTAAAAATAGATTAATAATAACAACAGTAATAATAACAATCTTATTTTGGCCAATGCCAACTTTAGTGTGTCAAATGTTTTTATTTGCCAAAATAAGATTATAAATATATATGTAATTTTTTAAAAAGGGTTTAATTAGGTTCATGTTTAAAGATAGCCTAACCACTTTTCAAAATACCCCTCTCGGGATTTGCATAAATTTGGTCAGGTTTTGTATGGATGAAAATTAATTTTGGATTATGCTGTTCAGGTTGCAAATGTTGAATGTTTAGCATCAACACTAAAACATGTTGTGGTTTGTGTATTTGTGATTCTTTTTATTTTGATTACATTTCATTTAGTATTGTTAATGCTGACCACTTATTTGGATCATGATAATCATGTGAAATTTCAATGATAACTGTCCAGTTATTATTACTCCTAACACTTCTACTATTTCTCCTACTACTACTAAAACAAACTGATGACTGCTCATTCCAGAACTGAACAATGCTAATTCATCTCAGTTACACAACACGAGATTGCAAATGGACAAACGTAACAACTAAATGACAAACTATTGGCTCGTGCAATCTTCAGCCATGTTGTGCATGTTTGTGTGGGAAAGTGGGGATTAGACAGGAGGGAATCGACACAGGGCAGGAGAATTTGATCTTCCATAATTCTCTCCAGACAGGGAAGTGGGGGTGATTGGTCAGAGCCATATGGCATGGCCTTATGCGCCTGCTGGCTCAGGAGCCGCAAAAGGCGCACACACATAAAACGTACACGAGCATGCATTGATCCACACTTTTGCCATGACAAAACCTGGCCAACCGCACAGCTACTTCTCTTAAAACATGGCAGGTGAAGAAGATGCATGAACACAGCTGTTTGCTCGGCTAGTGGCTACGCTGCAAGGTTTTTTTATATACTGTATATCCTCGAGGCACACACTATGTTGCATTCTTTTGCATGAGTTATGCCATTTGTTTTCTTCATCGAGTCTCCTGCAGGGGTTGCTGTGGTTCTACCTTCCATTAACAAGTTTGCATCGATAATATTCATAGATTAGATTGTAGCTCAGACACAAAAGAGTTGAATCACAGCATCAGTGCACATAAGGAAAATTCAGTTGTGCAGCGCATCACAATCACTGCTCAAAAAGGAGAACCTGAAATCACAATTATGTGGCTCAAAAGCAGCAAGTACCTGCATTGTGTTTCTAACAAAAACACCACTCGCACAGGGGTGGGCGAAGGAGGATGAGATTAAAAAAAAAGGGAAGCGGTTACTGTTTGTGGAGAATGTGATGTGTAAAATGAGTGCAAAAGGGAAATCCCACTGGAGTAAACAGTGTTTCAAATACAGTTTAGGGAAGAAGAGAGCTGCAGGTACAACACAAGTGAGAAAATATGGAATCAGATTTGTGCCAAAAAAACAATCACAAAACTTATGAACAATAAAAAACAAGGCTGTGAAACAAAGTGAATTGCAAGCAAAAAGAAAAACATTGAGATATAATCTGACAAAAGCAAAAAAAAAAAAAAAAAAGACCAATCTCTGTCTGTGCGTTTTCTGACTTTTTGTGTTTAATTTTTTTGCACAAATCTCACGGGTTTTTCAAGGAATTCATCCTTGCTGGGCGATTCAGTTTAAGTGACGGTTTAATTCAGTTTAAGTGACAGCTAATGCCCCCGGATTACATTCTTTTTTCATGTCACACTAAGTGAGCAGAGGCAGCGACAAGAAAGCAAGATTCAATTTTTGATCACCTTAAGGAAGGTTGAGTATCTATCATATATGTTGTCTATGCTGGACTAAAAAAAGTGATGTTGTGACATTATGCACCTAACATGTCAGAAGAGCACAGAAACAGTTTGTCAACAATTTACCAGCTAATAACCGTTACCTATATTGTTAACATTAGCTACAACACTGACTCGTCTGTATGGCCATCATCCATATTTACCAGCTTTATTTATCAATTCATGACGACCTGAGAATTACATCACTGACTAAAATGAAACACGTAACTAGTATGGTTTAAGTACACCTCAACCCCATCACTGGTACAACTCGAGGGAATTCACCTAAAAGTAAATAATTGGACATTTAATAAAGTACAATGCTAAAATTCCCCCCACAATGGCTGCTTCATATCAAAATTGCTGACTTCCTGTTTATTGCTCAAACAAGTGTCTGGGGCTGTCCCCCAAGTTTATAATTAAATGCAAGCCTGAAATTGACCCAAAATATTTGCTTTGAACCAAAACTGTTGATTTCCTGTTTAAAATGAGGGATGATTCCATCAGACGGTTTTGTACATCCTGTTTTGAGGGATGTACGAACGATGTCATGTGTACTATGTTTTGGTTAGTGTAGCTGACCAATCAGCTCATTCCACCGACCCGTGTCTTGTCCAGGTGTTCCTCATTGCCTCATCAATCTGTGTCTATTTAACTTCCTGGTTTCTTTCACTTCTTTTTGATCCATTGATTGTTGATGTCATATTTTTCTGTACTGCGTCTTGTCTTGCTTCCAGTTCAGGTTTGTTTGTGTTTCTTTACTTTGGTTATTAGTTGTGAGATGCTGTTTAGTTTAGTTTTTCTGAAATTAAATACCATTTTGTTGTAATTCCTGGACTCCTGCCATACCCCCCTGCTTCCTTGCACTTGGGTCTTTTGTCTTTCCTTCCTTACCTTCACCAGCCCCAACCGTAACAGTGTAGTCAACATGAACTACCAGATCTGTGCATGGGGGAAAAAAAACAAGCAATTTTACATACAATTTTACCAGAACATACCTGCTGGCATTTTGAGCCCCAAGGAAAACTTTTTTTAAAAAGTGATTTGTCTGAACCGGTTAAAATAAGCATTCCATTAAAGAAAGCAACATAACACTTTGAAATAGGGAGGGAAATAAAATAGCACAAGTAGAGGACAAGGGAGAGGTGCGACTCGTAGTGACGGGGAGTGCGTACATGGGAGCGTGGCAGTGTGGCGGAGGGAATGAGCGTGCAGTTTTAAGAGGTTAGAGCTCTGCAAAATGGCTGCAAGACCAAACATGACAACATATCACACTCCGTAAGTGAAAACACAAATCAGTTTTATAGCTGTCAGACGCAGCCTCGCTGCTTTTGCCCAAACTGCACTGTAACAATAGGCTGCTCATTCATGAGAACCCTGCACAAGATTTTAAGTCCCTCTTGTAATTATGGGTTACTATTCTTGATTCAAATGATTTTGTCTTACATCTTCCTCTCGTATTTTTTCTGTATTTATGACACTGTTAGTGTACCAACTGTTAAGATGTTAGCATTTGAGCTCTTGTCAAAAGAGTACCTGACAGCAGGGCACAATGTCAAAATCCTCATCTGCATCTGAATTTTCCTAGTCTTGTGTGTTTTGTGTTGTTTGTCAAGTGTTTGTCTCAGTTTGGGGGGAAAAAAAACAAAAACAAATTATGGATTTGTAAGCCAACCCCTTAAAACTCAGCCACCAGTATCACCTGGAAATTGAGAAAACTCTACCCTTCTACCAGTTTTACAAATCGATGCAAAAATGTGTACACATCAACACAGCCATCCTTTTGCAAATTTTCCAGCTGATTTGTTACACGATTCAGGCCAAATTCAATCAATCTATACATTCATTTATCCATTTTCTATTGCGCTTGTCCTCAGTCTCGCCAATGACCTAAAGCCAATCCCAGCTGGCCGGGCAAGAGCTGGGGTACACTCCGGACTGGTCGCCAGCCAACTACAGTCCAGAGTCAAACTATTTTTATAACCAGCAGCTTTTACTACCAGAGACACATGCAGAACAGATATCTTGCCAAGCAAAGCATAGAAACAACAACATGCTGTGCGCACGCAAATATCAATCAAATTGGAAAGAACACAAATGTCTCAACATCTTATAATAAACAACGACACGCCCGGAAGAAGTTCACATGACTCTGATGTTCTACTAATCTGTGGGTATGCGCCTCAAAGAAGAAGCTGCTGGAGACCCAGAGCTCATTAGTACACATACATAATTATGAATCCCGGCAACCATGGGGTGACACATCCTCAGACTCGCTGAGAAGGAGCCGACAATGAGCAGCACATTTATACGCACTTTGGCGTGGCGCGAACCTTTTGGCTTCATACTGAGGGAATTTTTAGAAGCGGCAGGGAGATAAGATGCACAACAAAACAAAATGGACGTAACCATGACTGAAGACTTGTGTTATCACAAAAATAATTAGGGCTTCAACAAACTTCCTTTCATATTCGAATGAATGTTATTAATGTGATCCAGAATTTTTATGTTCGTTCCAATGGCCTGCTGTGTCTTTTGTGCATCAACTCCATGAAATCTATTTGTTTTGAAAAATGTATTTTTGTGCTCTGTCTGAAAAGCCGAAAGATGCTACAAAATGTTTCCATAGCTGTCTTAACAGGAATTTGTGGTACAGTAGTTGGCGTCCATGTTGAAGTGATGCATCTCGAATGAGAGTCAAGCTTCATATGGTGAGGAGGACTTAAGTTTAGCCTGGGTTGTTAGTGCAAGGTACAGCGTGTCGTGGTCACCGTGGTCATGGTGCATTTTTCTAAATTAAATAATTGGTAAGCAGGCAGACTTTCTGATATGGACGACATGGGCAGCCGGCAGCGAGTGGGGTGCACTCGATGACCTTCATACAGGTTTGGTCAGGTAAGCTATTTATTTCTAAGGCTCAAGTGGTAAATGACTTTGGAATTCCATGTAAGTGTTTTGGAATCCCAGTTTGTGGTATTTTTATGGTTTAAACGACTGATGGGTAATTGTCAACATTTTTGGGGAGTCATTTTATAGTAACCTCAGTCTACTGAGAAATTGGCAACTAAAAATAGAGAAATGGCTTTTTCTTATCTAAAAAAAAAATCTGGCACATTGTTATTTTTGTTAAATTTAAAAAAATAAAATGTCACTTTTCATTTTTGCATTTTTTTATCTTGCCAATTGAAAATGGAAAGAATGACAGATTCAAGTAATCCAACGTAAGCGGATTTGAATTAAAAATGTTTACAGATAACCAGATAACACATCAATGTGGAGCGCATTGAAAAACGTAAACATTTTTAAATGAGTTTTTGAGAATCAATGTAACATGCCTGGTATTGGGAAAAACCCACAGATGATCCTCATCATTGATTAGATGGATTGAATTAGATAAACCATTACTTTAATCAACAGGAACAGAATGTGGTTTATAGTCACAAATTCACAATAAAGGTAAATATCTAAAAGTATGTTTAATTTTCATCATCATCATCATCAGAGGTCAAATGGAAAAAAAAAATAGATGAACATTTTTATCTGACGTGTATTTCCCAACAATGACATCCCATCTGAACTAACATGAATTCAAATGTCTAAAGAGACATGAGCCCAACATCCATAATACCAATAGAAAATAAAGTATCAACTGAATTGAAAACAAACTCGTCTCGGACTAAATGAATCGAAATTTCACAGGAGGCTTATTGTGCATGTGGGCCCGCTCGCGATCCGCCTCCGCATCGAGAGCCAGTGGCTCAGAACTGCTGAAAGGAGATTTTATTCAGCTGAAGGACACTCTTGGGAACTTTCCTGCTCAAGCTTCCCAGGCTTTACCCTGACATAAAACGGGGGGAAATGAAATGCTTCGCTGCGCTGTTATCGCTGCATCAGCATGTGTGGCATATAGCAAGAATTTCAGGAACAACTTTGGCATTTTCCAACGTTGCAGAAAAAGTCTTCAGAGAGGATGGGTACCCACTCATCCCTAAGTGATACACAACACCTGATGTGGCCTTCAAAAGAATCCTTGAAATGGATGTTCCGCATCGAAATCACAGAGACTCTAACTGGTACCCTTTTAATGAAGCTGAGAAAGAAGAGATGTCATTTTATGATTCAGTTCAATGAACAATCACTTTTTCACTCGGAAACTGATTGCATCGTATGATGTATAACTTTCACAAGAACCTCTGGGCACCCAGCGGTTCATGAACCTTTTGGGTCCAGAGAGCACTTACAGGGTACAGACTTTTCCAATGTTCCCCATGTTTACTTCTAAATGTCATAAAAATTAAAAGTTGACTATTTTGGGGAAAAAAAAGTTGTGGATTTATTACCCCCCCCCCCCCCCAATTCCAAAGAAGTTTCCTTTTCGGCCCAGAGGACACGAAGTCCACACTTTGCGAAAACAATTTGAAATGGAGACTCTTCGGACCACAGAACACTTTTCCACTTTAGATCAGTGCATCTTGGATGCTGGCAGTGTTTCTGGGTGTTGTTGATAAATGGCTTTTGCTTTGCATAGTTGCGTTTTAAGTTGCACTTACGGATGTAGCACCGAACTGTATTTACTGACATTGTTTCTTTTTTTTAAGTGTTCCTGAGCCCATGTATTGATATCCTTTCCATGTGTAATGGTCTGAACCATGAGGCCACCCTCTAAGCAGTTCCTCCACCGTGCCACCAGGTGGCTTCTTTATTATATTATTCGAAATTGATAGCGACAATAGTGTTTTCGTCAGGTTAAGTAGAATAGCAACACAAACCAAAGCGACGAGAAGCAGTAAACACTATCAGTGAAAAGCAAATCTGTCTCCAACCTTAAGTTGTACTTCCTTTGGTCAAATGTTCAGTAAATCTACTCCTATTCGTTGCTCTATTTCCTATTCACGTATTCCCCTACACATCATTTTCCTGGTGAACCTGTCTTTAGTTATTTATGAAAGAACTCACCCATGACATGATGCTACAAGATGGCTACAGCCCTGGCCAAGAGAAAAGTTGTAATTGGTGACAAGGAAGAATACAGAACTGTGATTCATGCTGTTTACTGTATTGCAAACTCTCCAAGAATGTTTAACTTTTAGTTCAGTCTTCTTCAGGGAACCTGTTTTTTTGTCCCCCTGAAAACACGAGTTATGTTTATTGAAGACTAGATATGCCATCGGTGTGAATGTGAGGTTGAATGCATTTTTTTCCCGTAAGGTCTTACTCCAGGGTGAGCCCCGGTATTTCACTGAAGTCAGCTTGGACAATTTACAGTTAGAAAATGGATGAATAGATAGATTCATATGACTGATGTTAAGTGAATACGGTTATGTTTAATAAAGAACCGTCTGGAGGAACACAAATTCAAGCCATTAAGACCATGAAATCTTTGATTTGACCCTTTGACAGAAGGCTCAACTGCGCTCAAGCCTCCTATTAGAGAGCCATTTCACACTACAGCTATGGCATATTCTTTTCCCTTTGAAAACGCCTAAATCTTCCTGGGGGTGGGGACACACACCATAATCCTTAATGTCCTACTGGTTCTTCATAAACGTGATTACTTTCATATTTTTACACTAAATAATGAACCAAATGGCATATCAACCACTGTGAGTGACTGACTCCATCTGTTGCTGCCAGAACTGTATAATTTCACAAGCTTCATCCAAACACATACACAGCGATTCTCACACACACACACATGTTCCTTATTCACACAGCAGCCTGACTGACAGCCCGATCCATTTCCTGGAACCATTAGAGGGGGCTCTAGATTATGCAATCCCTCCCATGACTATCATCCGCCTCTATCAATAATAAATATCTCCTTAAAACTGGGCCTAGCCTCGTAGGATTGAAGGCGGCACAACCAAAGCACGTTCTACTTCCGATGAGCCCCTCGGTGTTCCGTTTTCTTTTTCACTCTACTCGTCTTCTTGAGTCACCTCGATATCCCCTTGATCTATGCTTCATTTAGGGCTCATTGCAGTTATGAAACTGAGAGTTTATGAATTCTGACACAAAGATGTCTCAATATTTCTGGTGGTGGCACAACTCACCTGTGGCTTAAGACATGAGATGGCCACCCTTGTCCGAGAGTTCCCGGGTCGAAACATACCCTAGGAAGGCAACTCAGGAGGCTCTTTTGGAGTGTGGTTTAGATTCAATTAACCCATCATTCGTTTGAACCATCAATGCCAACTAGTCTTCTAACAAAGAGTGATTCTCCACAGAGTCTGGATTTACACTGTTGGTCCAAGTGTCTAACTCCTACTCAATGACTACGACATACAGCAGAACCTCGGTTTGCAAGCAGCTTGGTTTGCAATGTAAATATATACATTTTTTGAAGAAAAGTGACCTCAAATTACAGGCTATTTTCAGTTTATGAACAGTCTTGGCAGAACTTTGTGCTTTAAAAAAAAAAAAAAAATTCTCACACCCCATAAACATCCTTGGCTCCAACGGTCCATATCTGTTTTTAATAATCAACACACCTCTCTAGCATACCACTTACCATTTGACTCGTGTAGTATAAATCCAACCAGACATCTGCATCAAAACTGACTGTTCTGGTACCTTGGCTACCTTTAAATATAGACTAAATGACATTCCATACGAGTTGAGATGATCTGTGCCTTTCTACCATCGTTAATTTTAACTCACTCGCCCCATGTATTAAGTAACTATGTGGAATATAATGCATGAAGAAAGCAATAAATCCTCCAATCACAAGCATTGTAATGCTCACATTTCGACACACCTCTACTCTGAAGTCACATCTATAGCCAGAGGTGTTTTTTTTTTTTTTTTTTTTTTTTAAAGACTGGACGTCCATCTGTCTCAGTCTTGTAAAAGCCTTCAAGGTACTCCATTAACCTAGAAATAATGTCCATTTAAACTGATTAAAGTTCAAGGACAGAAACTTTGCCATGCGGCTGAATTTGTAAAATATAGAAATAAATACACCCAGGAAGTTAGGAGGTATCAGCTACAGGATCTGTGTTTCTAATTATTTCCACGCAAAGGAAGTAGTTTGTCCTTCTTTTGGTTTTTATTCTGATTGAGATACTATATCTTTTTTCCCCCAAACAAACTTTTCCCTTTTTCTAAAAGAGGTTCTAGTAAATCGTTACTTGGTCATCCATTTGTAAACCTTTTTTTATGACCCTATCCAGGAAATATTCTTTCATCCAGGTCATTTCATTCTTAGGGTATCGAACAGATCGCAACTGGAGTATTGTTTTTCTTAAGACGTTTCATCTCTCATTCGTACAATCTTCTTCAGTTTATGCACCGAGGTTTAGCTCGGGTAATCTGTCCCATCTAATTTAAATAAGGCTTAGTTAGGCTAGTTAGAAGCCTCGTTGCATGAACTGATGATCTGATGAAGCCTGCTCGGGTGAAAGGCAAAATGTATTCTCAGACAACTAGAACAGTCCAGTTCTGAGTGATTCAATTCCCTGAGAAACATAAGGCATGCATATCAGGTTAGCAAGGACACCACGACCTGAAAGAATTCATTTTGGCGATAACCAAAAAAATTGGGTGCAATACCTCACATGTCTCATTTTTAAAAAAAATGATTAAGGATGACTTTTCATATGAGAAAGGTCAGTCAGTCGTCAAATTCACTGTGAAATCGCCTGCCAAATCACCTTTTTATGGAGGGAGCACCAGAAGGGGAACGACAACTTGCCTGTGGCGAAACAGGAAAGTTCCTTGAAATACCATCGCATTGTCCAAATAATACAAAATGTACCAGACAGGCAGCCATAAATGCAGAATGGAGATGGTCATTGATCAATATAATCTGGATGTATGGAGGAAAGATGCATTTACTGCTGTTGGAATTACAGTAGCTGTATAATTCAAAAGTATTTGTCTCTATTAATTTTTGCCTGAGGCATGGTGACGCGGCTGTAGAGCATTGGCCTCACAGTTTTGAGGACTGAGATTCACATCCCGGCCCCTCTTGTTCGGAGTTGGTCTGTTCTCCCCGTGCCTGCCTACTATTGTATACTCTTACTCTGGTCCTAGTTTGGTCCTCATGAAATGAAAACACTTAAATAATCGTCTAAGTGTGAATGCATGAATGATTCTTTGTGCCCAGTGATTGGATGGCACCATTCCGCAGTGTAGTTTGTTTCCCTCAAACCTCAGCACGGATAGAGTCAAGTTCACTCGTGATGAGGACGTGGATGTATGCATGGAAGCACTTGCATACAAATAGACCAGTAAAGAGAGAGGAATCAATTGAACGTGGTGAGAAAAATGACTAAGCATTTCCTCCCTGTCAACAGGATTATGGCTATTATGGGGAACACTAGACTGCTTTGGCATAGTGTTCCTCTCTATCAATGCTTCTTAGTTTCATTGAAGTGCTTTGGCGAGAAATATATGATGGAAATGTTGGAAAATGTCTAAAAAGTTGTATTGGCTGTATTTCTGAGGCTTGGCCTTCTTCCATCTTACCAGTGGGAAACAAATTATGCCTCACAGAGGGAATTCTTTCTGATATAATGGTCAGCAACAATATTCATCTCACTCTTCTTTTAGTTCCAATTATTTCTGACTTTGTTCTACAGAGAACTTCAACCAATAAAGACAAACACCGTGCCTCCATGGGCCCCGTTGTAGAGCTTAAGCCAAGCCCTACTCTCTAGACAGAGGAATTGGAAGTGTTGTCCGGCTAAGTGACAAACTCTTACTCTGTGGTGTCTTGTTTCCAAACACTGATCACAATGGATGCAAAGACAAAGTCACAGCAGCCGAACACAAGAGACCAGGGAGAATGAGACGCTTGTTTGAGTGAGGCCAAGGAAAAGACAGGTTCGGAGTAATGGGGGAGACAGACGGTAGGAGGTTGTCTGGCATGTGCCTTTGCTGTTTGATTGCTTTGGCAGTCTTCTCTTGATTAGGACCTGGGCCGCATGTCCCAGTGGACTCTCCTGAGCCAAGTCACGGGAGACGGGCTTTTCTGTAATGGTGTCTGACAGGCGAGCTCAGAGTCACGGAGGAGCTGACACACTTGCTCTATCTTTCAGGAAAGACACTAGCTGCAATTTTCTCCATCTTCTCAGGCTTTATTGTCGCCCCTATCCATCACTGGAAAATAATTACAATCAAAGTTGTAAGGCAAGCACTGATTAAAAAGGGCCATCGCATGCACTGTTTTCGTGGCGAATCTTTGAAATAGTCAACCTTTGACATTATTCTCCACCCACATTTGATGTGGAAGGTAAAAAATACTTCAGGATTTAATGTCAGCCATCTATCTGGGCATGTTTAAGCTTTTCAACTTGTACCAGTGAGCTCTCTTAGGGTGAAAACTAAGCAATTTGATCAGAGGGAGCTCGTAAATGAGTAGTGTTGGTGACCCCTATAATACAGTATGATGGTACCTTGGGATTTGAGTTGAATTCATCCAGTGACCACACTCGTACTGTAACTCAAAACAGTTGTATCTCCAGTCATATTTCCCCTTTGGAATTATATCAAAACATTATTAATCCATTCCAGCCTCTCAAAGTAAATCAGCAAATATTTTGTCATATGTTTTAATGAGAAAAATATACCACTAAATAATTTTGGACTTCATGAAAACACCCCACCCATTTTCAACACCACTTAAGATGGTTAGGATCGTGGGGTGCTGGAGCCTATCCCAGCTGACTTCAGGCGAAACGCAGACTACACCGTGGATTGGTAAGCAGTCAGTCACAGGCCACATATAGACACCATCACTGAGTGGAAATTAAACCAAAGCTGCCGGCACCAAAGTCAGGGGAGTGTACCACAACAGCATCAGTAACCTTCATAAAAAAACAGTCATAAAATAAATGGTGGCATGGTGGAGCATCTGGTTAGATTGTTGGCCTCACAGTTGTGAGGTCTGGGGTCCAAATCCCAGCCCTGCCCATGTGGAGTTTGCATGTTCTCCCCGTGCCTGGGTTGGTTTTCTCTGAGGACTCCGGTTACCTCTAACATCCCCAAAACATGCATTAATTGGAGAGTCTAAATTGTCCCTAGGTGTGACTGTTGTTTGTCTCCATGTGCCCTGCAATCGGCTAGAACCAATTCAGGGTGTACCCTGCCTCCTGCCCAATGACAACTGGGATAGGCTCCACCACTCCCACCACCCTCGTGCGGATAAGCGACGATGGATGGATGGATAATAAAATAAATGTGAAGGATTTTCTTTAGTGCAGTAGATATTTTGCTGCTCCTTTTGGTGTGCGCACCTTAACCACAAAGAAACAGTATAATAAAGTTATAGAGAAGTATACGAAGAAGTGACTCAGAAACTGTGCCCTGCGATTGGCTGACAACCAGTTCAGGGTGTACTCCGCCTTCTGCCGTTGACAGCTGGGATAGGCTAGAGCACTCCCACCGACCCTTGTGAGGATAAGCGGTGAAGAAAATGGATGGATGGACTCAGAAACCTACAGTAATATTAATATTTTTCTCCAAAGATGAAGATATATTATGGCTTTGTGTATTGTTACATTGTCTGGTTACTGTAGTCAAATCCATTGTTTAGAGTTATAAAACAGTGACACTGATGCTTCATGTTGAGCCTATGGAGTTTTGCATTGTTGTTAGCATTAAATTATACAGGCTATCAAAGCAAAGTTATGGTTGTTTTGAATTCATGATATGTAATTATTTAATGTTTAGTTTCAGAGTATATTAGAGTGGAGAGAGGCAGCTTGAAGCTTTTTTTTTTTTTTTTTTTGAAGATTTGCTTAAAGTCTGCTAAATGGTAATAAGAGGAATGGCATGTTTGTTGATTCAAAATTTGGAGCTTTGTGTTTGGCTCTTGAGTGGACTTTCGCATAGCTATTTACAGAAGGAATTAATCACGGGAGAAAGGGTTTAATCAAAGACCCAAGTAATGATAATTGCACAATCAACAGCGGGAGGAACCAGTGAGAAGACAGCGATCTGCCAGAAGGGGTTCACTGATGAGAGACAGCTCGCTGTGCTGACCACTCATCTCGCCTCGACAAACAGTACACAATGATTCATGAGTCAACGCAACGCCTCTCAAATGCAGTCATGTGCTTAGTTCAATCATGTTTTGCGAAGTGAACTAGATCTAATAAAACAACTGCTGATTAGCTCTCTGAGATTTTTTTTTATTGCATCATGTCAAAACAAAATAAACACTTTTTACATGCCCTAACTCTTGACTTTGAATATTGTTGCTGCAAAGAAAAAGGGGTTATGGGATATGCTAACATGTTTTAATTGCTTTTATAGTAGCTATAAATACTGTATTATAAGATAAATCTATATAAATTCAAACCTTTTCTCCAAATGAACAGAGAATATCAAAAACAAAATAGGTTTTCATAACTTAATTCTAGATTTCAAACACAGTGGTGCCTTCAGGTAAGACAGACCCAATTTGAGTTTTTCAAGGTATGAGCTGTTGTTTGAGCCATTTTCTGCTTTAACCTGCAAGTAAAATTTTGAGATGCGAGCTGTAGGGTGGCTGTAAACAATTGTCAACCCACTTTACAATGGGGAGCAGTTTGGCAGATATAGAACACTTCATCAAAAAAAAAAAAAAAAAATAGAGGGGCTTTAAGCTTTTAATTAGAAATGACACATTATGTATTTAACAAATCCACAACACCCACATTGTTTGGCATGATTTTAACAAACAATGCATCACGCCATAGATGGGCTAACAAATAGCACTGATGGCAAGATTTATGTGCATATAAGGAGCCTATCCCAGCTGTCAACGGGCAGGAGGCGGGGTACACCCTGAACTGGTTGCCAGCCAATCGCAGGGCACATCGAGACAAACATCCACACTCACAATCACACCTAATTTTAGAGTGTCCAATTAATGTTGCATGTTTTTGGCTTATGGGAGGTAACCGGAGTGCCTGGAGGAAACCCATGCATGCACGGGGAGAACATGCAAACTCCACACAGGCTGACCTCAGAACTGTGAGGCCAACGCTTTACCAGCTGAGCCACCGTGTCCCCATGTTTTATATATATATATATATATATATATATATATATATATATATATATATAAGAGAGAGAGAGAGAGAGAGAGAGAGAGAGCACAAACCATATAGACAAGGAAGGTAACAATCATTCCAAACATCTGTAAAGAATGCTAAATATTAGAATAGCTTACTCAAGAGCTGTCTTCATGTCTACCCATTGTGTGTATTATACTGCCCTTAGGTGGCCTATTCACACATATAAGAAGGTGAAGCTCAAAGATTTGTTAAAATGTCAATATCTCCCTTTACAATAACAATGCAGTGAGTGGTGCCTCGAACCAGAGAAGTGGTTTCCAGCCAATTGCACATAGAGACAGACAACAGTTGCACCCAGAATCACACCTAGGGCCAATTTAGAGTCTTCAATTACTGCACGTTTTTGGGATGTGGGAGGAAACTGGAGTGCCCACGCAAGCATGGGGACAACATGCAAAGTCCACAGAGGCAGGGGGCTCAGAACTGTGAGGCCATATACATACACGTACATTACATTTTAACAAGTGGTAAAAATAATTTTAAATATACTTCTATGTTTATAAGAGCAATTATGAATTTTACACACTTGTAATGTCACAATTTGGCTACTTTTCACAACAAACACCCCTACAACAAATTTTTCTGACTGTGACCTGGCAGCGACACTGGCCAAAGATCCATCACTTTTACGCAAAAGCCGGAAGACACTAATTGTCACACTATTGCGTCAAAGGCAAGTTGCAAAGCAATGTCATCTGAGGTGAGTATTTACCTTACTCCTTGCCATTACATCGATTCATTTTTATTGGCCTGGCCCAGGTAATAAATTCCCCACCTCACAAACACTTTGTCCAGATAAAAAAAAAAGATGAAAAATTAATGCAAATATATGGAATGAGGTCTGCGTCAGAAGCTGCTATCCCCACCAGCTAGGCCCGTGTGAAACTGTTTAATAGGACGTGTTTTATTATTTCAAATTAGGTGTTATAAACCCACCAGCTTTGTGTGGATTTTTTTTTTAAAATGAGGTTTGGCATGGCCCCTGAAAATATTACTTTTTTTTTTTTTTTTTAACTGAAGGACATGCTGCCCTTCCACTCACACCCATCAGCATCAGGTGAACCAATATGGGCTCTTTGAAGTGCAGTGAGCTTTGGTCAGCCAGCCATAACAACCCTAACATTAGACTGCTTTCAGAGAATAATTTGAGACCAGACCTCAGAGGGAATCGTGGCCAAACCTGAGCAACAAACAGGGCCATACTGACCAATATATGCGCTTCAAGACATTTTTTTTTATCTATCTCAGTTAAAAAGGAAAAAAAAAGGACTGGCTGACTGAAAGTAGATTAAGATGCTGAACGTGTATTAGGATGTCAGGGAGGACATGTGGAGTGATGTTGAAAGAAGCTCCGATTCAACTTTCCCTGACTGCAAAGTCGAGAGGGTTTACATAAATTAAAACTCGCTAATCCGGCCACAAGGCAAGGCTCAACGTGGATGTCTGCTATTCAAATTTGTGGAATGTGCTGGTTTGTGGACACGTACAAAAACATTCATCACATACATAAAAGCGGAAGATTCATACTCTGTACACCACACATCTTAAATGGAGTTCGTTTCTACCACTCTCTAAACTTGTTTTCGCAGTGTCCATCATTTGTAACATAGACAAACAAACTCAGTTCAGTTCAGAATTGTCCAATGTTTTGTTTTCAGCCACTCTTGGGTGTCTTTGGCTTTTTTTTAGGACGTCATTACCTGTGGCTTTGATCAAACTTTTCAATATCTATCTGCAGATTTTGCTCTAGGTTTCCTTTAATTGTCTTGAGATTTCTTTTTTATTGCACCAATTCAACATAATGTAAAGCCACCCCATCCACAGTAAGTAGTGTTATTTTATTTCTAATCTACATAATTTTTGATCTCTGAATAAAGAGATGACATGACTTTTGATCCAGTTTCGTCTCATCTGTACAAAGGGCTTTCTCTCAGACTATGTCGCTCATCAATATAAGTTCAAATAAATTCCTGTCTTGTCCATTTTCAAAACATATCACAAAAAAGGGTAGAAATCTATTATATAGAAATATATAAAAGCAGGACCCCTATGGACTTTAAACCTTATGCAACACAGGGCCAAAGTCAAATCAGTTCTTTCCTCAAATCGACAAGTTCATTTTCAATCAATGTTGAAACCTTTAAGGAATATTGATCTAAGAGAGTAATTTTAAATAGTAACAGATAACAAATATTTGTGCAAACTTGAAGTCTTTCTTTTCACCAATTTAGGGCCCATTTGTTTTCTGATCTCTATTTGGGTTGTTTATTTCTGTGCCCAATTAGAGCTTGATGATAGATTGCTGTCACAAGGTGATGTTTAGAACTATTAGTCCTGCTTTACACACAAACACACTTGTTACTTTTCCAAATCTTCAAAGAACAACATAGTATCTTTTCTGTCTATTTTGAAAGGACAGTAGAGTTGTGCTGCGACCTTTTCATCTCAATTACTGAATTGATTAGGCTAAGCAAAAACAGGCAACTGGTGCACATTCTCATTTAATGACCTCCAAAATAACTTTTTAAAAATGGACATTTAAACCACATCATAATACCTTAATTTACTATGAATTAATTTGTTTTTGGTCCATTTGTCAAGTTACTGCTCAGGTTTTCTGGTAATACCGGGGGTCAAATAAAAAAAATGACTGCACCAACCAATGCACTAATATACTGTATGAATATACTGCTCTGCAAAAAAATTAAGGACCCCCCCCCCCCACACACACACACACACACACACTGCCTCAAAAAAATGACTTAACCACTTTTTGGATATTTTCGGCACTTTGCATTTTCTGAAAATAAATGCACTATATGGCAACACTTGTTGTTGGAATTTGGGAGTTATTGTGCCAGTAATTTATAAAATAAAACAAAAATGTTCCTCTTACTCAAACATATACAAATCCAAAATCAGAGAAACTGATCATTTTGCTGCGGCCTCCACTCCCTGAGAAGGGTTGCGTCAGGAAGGGCATCTGGCATAAAAATTGTGCCAAACATATATGTGCGTTCATCTGAGATCACACGCTGTCGCGACCCCGAAAGGGACAAGCCGAAAGTAACCTCCATATGATCACAATGTATCATCACATAATTTTATGAGAATGAAGGCATCTTTTCCAGAATAGAAGACGTAACATTATGAAAATAAAGTTAACTTGTTAAAATGTGACTTTCTTACCTTATATAACTTTGACTTTGCAAACGTATAACTTTTTTTCATAATGACTTACACTTTTGTTCTTTTTTAAGTGAACTTTATCATCATACCGTTGAAAAATCGAATTTGTATCTTACAGCTTTTTTTTGTTGAAAATTGGCAGTTTATAAATCCCTTTGGAATTTAGGGATAAACATGAAGGTTGAATTATAAAAGCAGACAAGCCAGATTTTTTAATAAAAATAAAACCACGCCTACAAGCACACTACTGTTGCATTTCCTAATCCTGCAAAACCAAACAACTCTTATATAAACAAAAATAAAGGCTTTAATGCAGAAACCAAATTGTGCCATGTGCATTTTATTGCAGCAAACATCATTTCCATCAGAGATTGGAGTGGAAACAAGTTTGAAGTGTTAGGAAAAGCATTCATTTCATTTAAGGTTAACTGTTAGCTCAAACGATTGTAGTTTTAATACACTCACTTTCTATTTATTCTGACTGACAAAGCATAATGCTTAATATAATAATAATACTTGGATAATAATATTTCAGTGTCATTTTATAGTTATGTGAAGATTTTGTGGAATGCTTGGAAAATTATTTCTTGGAGTTGTCTGATTTTGCGACAAAATAACATACAAGAGCTTTTTGAAAGACTTTTTCAATAAAAATTAATTTATATCCAATCTATCCTCTTCACTCCTTGATTTATGTGATGTTATAATGCACTAAATAAAAATGATCAGTTTTAACGTGGAACCCAGAATTAAAAAAAAATATATATATATATATTATTTATTTATATATCGACTAAATTCACATAAAATGGAGATGTCTGCTTTTGTGTTTGAACTCTTCAAATAATTTCTTGGAAATATTTCAACCCGGAAGGGTTCGCTGCACCCAAAAGATTTGAGAATCCCTGAATTAAAAGATAAATAAAAGTAGTATTTTCCCTTTGCATTTACAAGCAAACAGCTCTTATCATCTTGACTCAGTGGGAAAAAGTCTTTGGAGCGTCAATGTGCGGTGAATCTAATTCATCTTTGCAATGAATGACCTCCATTGATTCCACCACAGCAAACTCACTTTCTCCTCACCGAGTCCCTCAGATGTCTCTTCCTCTGAATTTGTGTATGTGAAAGAAATGCTGCACACTCATCCATGAATTAATTCCGTTTCTAAAACAAATTAATAGTAGATATAAGGGATAAAACACTTCATGATTAAATATCAAACGGTACTGTGTTTATTACCATTGCTAATAGTTTACTTAGTGTCTGAGTAAACGGCTCTGTCAGCAGCTGCTCTTTGTATTTTGTGTGCTGATGGAGTGTTGCCCGCTCCAATTTTAGAATTAATTTTTTCAGTTCTCATCTAACGTGGGGAGCACATTGAGTTAGTGGTTTGAAGATCTACCAATCAGTCGACAGATATAGACCTTTCCGACCTGTCAATCACTCGTACAATAATAGAAATCAGATAGCCGCATTGTCTTAACCCCTGGCTTGACCCTTGTCGTCATGTCCCACGAGCAATGCCGGTTATTGGTTGCGTGCGCTTGCAAAAGTTAATGTTACAAAGAAAATGGTCCTCAGATGCGCTTGGGGAACATGCAGTTATGATGAAAGATATCCTGCTAGGTTATAAGGGGCGGGGTTCAGTCATTTTCCAAAGCCTAAAACACAGTTGAGGAAGTGTCTACGATGGATTAAAGCTCGGGGAAGAGCGCACGTACAACTAAATGTGAGCAATATCAACAAACACAAGGCTGTATGTTCAAAGATAAGTGAGGGAGAAGTATCTTCTCTGAGTTTGATTGAATTATTATCAGTGCTTCATACATTCCAGGAGAACAACTTTGACTTCGTGAGTGTGTCACAGACCTGCTGAATGAAGTGTGTCATGTTTTATGCCAAAGAGTCGGGTTATAGTGATATGTAAATGCGCGATGTCATGGAAGAAAAATGTCCATTCGCCTATTTGTATTGCATTGGACTTTTAAGATAGGGCGTTGGGTTCCATTACGAGCCAAGTCAAATGCATACACCTCCTCACTTTACTCACTTATAAAGACTACAATGATATTACTCGTGATTGTTCTAAGTAAAAAGTACTCACTCTGCTTTACATCACTTTACGTCAGACATATTTGGCAAAAAACATACCCAAATATTATCTGGAATAGGCGATTGAGAATCCAGTTCAAACCTGTTATTTTCAGTAGCCATTTTGGAAGATTGTGGGGGATGGCAACTGTAGCTACGGGGGGCGGAGCTGAAGATTGCCAGTCGGAAAGGTCCATTGGGTTCCAAACTTGGCTCGTTCCCTGATGTGTGGAGTTTTGTGTGTTCTCCAGGTACTCTTCCCAGATTTCTCTCACATATCTAAAACTTGGGTGAACAAAAGACCAAATTGTCCATAGGTATGATATTTGTTTGACTGAACATGAGCTGGGATTGGATGAAAAATTAAAAAAAAAAAAAAACAAATGCTGCTTAAATTCCTCTTCAAACACATTTGCTCTCTTTGTCTTTCAACACAGTTTTTATATGTGGACTTGTACTGTTTATTTACAGTTAATTTCACATATGTATATCATATTAATCATTCTTTTTTTTTTTTTTCCAACGCTGCTGTTTCACCAGCAGTCAGTTGAACACATATTGATAAATAGTGTGGTGGCATGTCAGAGTACTGAGGATCTAGGTAAGATAAACAGAGGCCTATCCACACTGAAAGGTGCCACAGCCCATAGTCCCAAATGACACTGCCACAAAGTCCAGTACGACCAAAGTAGACTGGGATGGACTGTCCGCATTGTCCAGAGCCCCCACTCCAGCCCCGATACAGTCGCTGTAATAGAAAGATTTATCTGGCACTTCGGAATAAAAATTCTGGACCTATATTTACCTGGTATGCTAGTAATCTTTAAGAGAGGCTAGCAACAAAAAAAAAAAAAAAAGCCCCACACGATGGAATATACAGAAAAAGACACCAGTTTCAGTCTTCCACAGCAAAAGACATTAACCCCATGGTAAAAAGTTCTACATTCTCAAATGATTTGCTTTTCTCTCTGCCTGAGACTTCCTGATAGCAATATCTCTTTAAGATCTCCTTAAGACAAATGGCGCTGTAATGTCATTTAACAGCAGCACTAGCTTAATGTTGATCTTAGTGAAGTACGAAAGTGAGATACAACAACGGTGACCAATGGGGCGTTGGCAGGCTTTGCTGTGCTGATGTGCCGATAAAATTAAAAAAACAAGATGAGAAAATGTGTCACGCTGACAGATCTTAACATTGCAGATCTATCTTCAAGGCTTTGCAAACGTTGTGCCAATCAAGTCACCAGTGTGGCTCGGTATTTCTTTTATTTTTATTATAGGTCTGGTCATAAAGTTAAGCATGAGCCATTATCAAGAATAGCATAGTTTCCAGGATTTATCTTATTAACGAGCTCTTTTCAGTCTTCGGTCTCATCAGCGTCAGGGTTGTTTACGACTGCACTAAGAATACAGCGGTCCGTGGCGGTGACACGGAGCTTCACAAGAAGCCATAAACTTGGCTTGTTTTATACCATCACCTCATTTTCAGAGGGGTGATTAGCTCCAATCAAGACGATGGCTTTCGATCCAACTGATTTCAGTATAAAGATACGTAGCTCACAGGCTCGGCTGTCAAAGACTGATTTTTTTTTTTTTTTTATTATTCCTGTTTCAACCTAGAGGATTTTTTTGTTTCATATAGCGGCAGCCTCAGAGTATTGTGATGCTGTAACTCACATGTGGGTAAACCTTTGTGCTTAAGTCTAGTGCTACATTAGAGTTTTAAAACAGACTAATGGGCCAGGTTCGATAATGTGGGGAAAAATGTTAGTATGTGGATATAAAATATGTAATGTAGATGGTCTGCGGGCTACAATAAAGAACAGAGTGAGTCATTACTGCTGCACCCCCAACATATATTCTAAAGATAAGTCATTGGGGTTGTGAATTGTAAAGTGAATTCTTCATCTCCATTTGAGTGGATATTCACTATGTTTAAATGCAAAAATGGATTGGGTGGATTGCTGACATTGTTGGGTCTCTCAAATTTTTCCCACACTTGGCTGCAAAGTTCCATTTTACATGCACTGGATTCAATGGACCTTGTGCCCGGCACCACATTAAGCATTTCTGGTGACAAGGTCAGGTGGCGTAAGGGTATGGGTTGCCGACATGTTTCAAACAACTGGGACGTCATCTGACTGAAAAAAAAAACCTTAGTCATTTAAAGTGTCATAATTTGGGCTGATGGAATACGTATTTCAATAGTTTGGCGCTAATACTTCAATTCTTCAATATATCAAGATCTCAGGTTCTTTCTTTAGGTAACATTCAAAGATTGAAATGACTGAAAGATGGAAGATTTATGCAGAATACATACATACTGTACATACAGCACATACAACATATATAGGACAAATACAATTACATCGGGTTTGAAGAATGTTTATATTTAATCTATTATCTAAATTGCTTTGAAATTAAGGACTTTAGTTTTCTTTATCTTTGTCTCTCTAAAAGACCACTGAGCTTCATACTATATGACATTTTTTAAGAAGAGTTTGGCTTCAAAAATAATATCCTATTTGGAGTACATATCATTATTAAAACCCCCGCAAAAACGGGGAGAACATGCAAGGCAGGATTTGAACCCAGGAACTCTGAGGCAGACGTGCTTAACAGTTATCCACTGTTCCACCTGTCTCCAATATTAACCTTTATAGAAAAAAAAACCTTAAATCCCTTCTCACGACTTAATTCCCCAAAATCATAGACTACAGGACCGAGAAATAAATGACTGCAATGTGTATATTCTACTTTCTTATTATATCACTTGTCACCCTACACTTTAACAGAAGTCATCAAATCTTTTTTGCTTGGAACAGTTGGTTCTCTCGGAAGATGACTTCAACAGACCGGTGACACAGTGTAAAGTTCTCTTTTCCTCATGAGATCCAACTCATTATATGATGCGTAAATTGAGCTTTTAATAGAGCGGTTGTGTGAATCACACTTGGGTGGGAAAAAAAAACAAGCAAAGAATACTGTATATTTGATTTTGAAGTATGGGATCATGGCAACAGAAATGTTTTGCATCTCACTTGGAAGTTGAATGGAGTGTGGAAAACAAAATGGCAAAAAATGTTGCTGATCCAAAAAGTAAGTACCAGACTTTTTAGGGTTCTTACCTTGAAGTCACAAATGCAAGTCACCATGTTTCCAATTCTTAGGCACTCGCCATCAAACTTGCACGTGTTGGTGTCGCACAAAAATAGGTCCGTGTCTCGGTCATCAAAACCTGGGAGAACGATATTCAACAGGGAACAAATGTAAGACAACTTCCTTCACAATTAGGTTCTACAAATTTCCTAGGGCTGGGTTTACACTGCATGGTACCAGTCAGACGATTTTGATTTTGTGTTACAATTGATAGATGCATCATGGCGGCCAAGGACACAACAACACATGGAATCACATTTCCCTAAAATCACAATCAGGCACCTTCCAAAATCTGATACTAATCTGTAAATAAATACGGTAGCATGACTAAGCGAAATCCAAGATGACTTGACACATGACTTGTTTACCCTAAGTCACAGATGTCAAACTCAAGGCCCGGGGGCCAGATCTGGCTGGCTGCACGATTTTATGTGGCCCGTGAAGCCAAGTCTACAGAGTCAATTTCCATGATTCTTTTAAAAATCGGGACCAAAATTTCAAATTATCGTGTATCATACATGGTAAAGTTGAGATATTAGAAGCACTTTTGTGTTACCAAACATGAATAGTTGGAAAAAAAACTACCCCTGATTTCTGATTCCCCAACTAGTTCATAAATTGATGATGTAAATATGATGAGACAATTCAATATGTTTCTTTCACAGTCTGAGAAAAATTAGTTTGACAACCTTGCCCTAAATAATGATCTGATCTGACTTGCTTGATTTTTGCCCCAGTGATTGGGAACGTTAAGACTTGAGACTCCCTTATGAATTGCACTTGTGACTTTTTCCCAAATAATTGCCACTAGTAGCAAATGGATTAATGTGAACTTACTTCCATTTCATGTAACCTTTAGTTATTATTCTCTGTGTTGCTACTGCCAGGTGTTGTTATGTATACAGAGTCAAATGCAATAGGTGTCTCTTGAAATGTACTGCACATTGAAAAAGATGGAGAAAAAGCAGATATCAGCAGAATCAGACACGCTGACCAGTCGTGTAAATTACGACCATTGCATTTAAAAACAAGTGCAGTGCACAGTTAAATATCAATGCACAGGAAAATTAATTGCGCCCCAATGTACATGTGCAAAGTATCTTGTCAGATTTTTTCAGACACTATACTACATGTTTGATAATTTGTGTTTGTAAACAACGAGCCTCACTCTTGTGGCAGCAGGCTTGGGGGGGGGGGGGGGGGTGTGATTCACACGGCCCATGGAAATCTCCAAAGACTCCTTCAAAGAGTTCCGAGTCAAATCAAAGAGCAACACGAGTCTGAGTCTGCAGACAGAACTTGAGGCTATTAGACTACCTGAACTGATCGTGCTCACACAATCATTATTGTTAAAGCACAAACACACAAAATAAATAAATAAATAATGGTTACAATAGATACAAGATATGGAGTAGTGCTTGTTGACAGAATCTCATGAGAAAATCCTTCTTGGTGGTAATTTATAAAAGCCACCTTGTAATTATTTTTGCATTTGTACTTCAAAACCAAATCCATTATCTATATTGTCAGAGTTTGCCTGATTACTAATCGCTTGATGATAACCTAAAGGGATTCTAGCAATCCTGTTGAGATGTTGTGTCGTCCCGGTAGAAAGAGATGAAACCGTGTTTGTTTGTGCTGCGCGTTTTGGGAGATATCGTGGGAATAATCTGACACTCTGTGCATGTCTGAGGGTTTCAATTACACTACAAGACAGCAAACGAGTTTGACTGCCTTAAATTGATGTATAATGAAAAAAAAAAAAAATAGAAAAGAACATGCAAACGAATGTCGAGTTACAAAATACATGGAACACAGATGAGCTATCTGAAGCCACTTGTATTTAAGTGTGGATATTAGTTTGTGGAAAATATAAATACATTTGAGTGTGTGAAGAAAAACATGACTAATATATGTCATCACATGATACAATAAATACGTTTTAATTATTATTTTTATTATACATAGAAAATCACTTTTTGAATATGTATATTTGAAAAAGAATATATGTAAGGATATACTTTATGTTTTTAAAAATAATGTGTTCTAAAACATATTGGTTATTTTACTACATAAATAAAAATGTATCGTTAATGCCTAAAAAACACTGTAATCACGTTGAAACTGATTTACATGGACTTTTAAAGATATTTGAACACTAAAAAAAAGTTGCGATCCAGCAGGACTGCAAAAGGAGAATTGCGATACAGCAGGAGGTTTCAGTACTTGCAGTTTGAATAATGGTACCAATATTGTACCAAATGCTAGGTAACACTGGAAAATGCATACATTTGCAACAGTGGGCCAGTAACACAGAACACTTCCAAGAGCTTTTATGACAAGAAACTCATTACACAGGATGCCAAAAGCAAATTTTTGTGCCAGAGAAGGTTTGGACTTTATCACTTATTGAGTTAGTGGAGCAGTGCTGTCTTTTTTTGCACACTATGAGGCATCCACAATAGGCCAATGCACAAACATTGACTGAGTGACCATTTGAAATGTCCAAAAGAAGACAAAAACCAATGAAGGTAACTGCAGCAGAAACACATCAGCGCTGCAAAGCACATTTACAACCCATTTTTATGTTCACTTCACAGGGGGTTTTATGAATCTCAGTATTTTTGATCACCTAAAAGTCTCCTTAAAACATATACAGTACAGTATTTTCAAAAGTATTTGCTCGCCTACCTTGACTCACATATGCTTTTAGATGATGTTCTGTTTTAAATCCATATGGTTTAATATGATGTTAGTCAACCCTTGGCAGTTGAAATGGCTTCCACTCCTGTGGGAAGGTTTTCGACAAGCTTTCGGAGTGAGGTTAGAAGATTGTTTTTTGTTTGCCCATTCTTCAAGGAGCATATTGGTGAGGTCACACACTGATGTTGGGAGGCCTGGCTCACTGTCAAGTCCAAATCAACCCAAACATGTTCCATCAGGTTGAAGTCAAGACTCTGTGTAGGCCAGTCGTTCATTCATACCAAATACTTTCATCCGAGTCTTTATGGACCTTGCTTTGTGCAGTTTTGCACAGACTTGTTGAAAAAGAAAGGGGTGATCCCAAAACATTTTGACTGTCAAAACTCTCCTGGTATGCTGGCGGTCAGGGGCTAAAATTGTGGACTTTTTCAACTCTGCGGGAACATTTTTGACATGGTTGCTTCTTGTTCCGATATGACTGTGCATCAGTGCACGAATCAAGGTTTACAAAGACACGGATGACAGAGTGTAATGTGGATGAACTGGACTGGCCTGCATAATCTCGATGTCAACCCTATAGAACAGTTTAGGATGAATTAGAGCAGAAACTGAGACTCAGGACTTCTCAGGCTTCTGGAAAAATGGTCATAAATTAAACACACTCCTAAACCCTGTGGAAAGCCTTTCCAGAACACTTTAAGATGTGCAGAAGGTGAATGTCCCAAAAGATATCACTTAAATTCATATCCAGGACAAGGTAGGGGAGTGAATAGTTTTGGCAATATAGTGAATGATTTAAGTTGTACATTTAGACACATACAACATGCAAATACTTGGAAATAAATATCCAAATGAAGTTATTACTTTGACACTAAATAATATAAATTGGCCTCACTGTTCCATTTCCATTATTTATAATTGGGTTATTTTTTTTACTGAACGTTTTTGTTCTAGCTTCAACTCTAATGATCTAAATAACACCCACCAAGATATATGTGATGATCTAAGATTCATTACTGCAGCTCCTTGTGATCCGTCCAAGCATACGGGACCCATCTAACGAGTAATATGGTGATTCACCATTTTCTTTTTATAGATTTCTTCAGACAATAGATATTAACAGTCCTCGGTGCCTACTTCTACTATAACCACAGGCTCAAACCACTTCCAAAAAAAAAAAAAAAAAAGAACTCCTCCTCATGACAACCAAGGAGTCATAAACACGCAGCCGGGTAGAGCGATGGTGAAATCAACCTGCAATTTGCCAGGGCCATAAATGACCATAAAAGTGTGAGCTCTCCGAGCAAATATACAGTCGCTGAGTCAAGAGCGCACACGTAAGAGGTGCTTGGAGTGTCTGGGATGTGCAAAGCTCTTAGCTCTTGGAGGGCCAAAGAAGGGAATGTAAAAAAGCAGACAGACGACGTCCACTTTTAAGGGCCATCGACTGATTGACTATATGGAAATCTGATCCACAGGGGAGTTGTCAGCATTGATATTAGATTGCAAACCACATTTCATATTTAACCAGCGGAGGCAAACCTATTCGCATTTCACACAACTCTTGCTTTACCTAAGTCCATTCGTTTGTATTGAAGAAAAAATACTGCTGCATATGTAGAATTACTGAGTCAACATCTTTACAAAACTTTGTAAAAGTAACAAAAGTGTGATATGTACTTACATATTTTTTTTCCTACTAAAATGATTCCTGCAAGTAGAGATAACTGGAAAAAAAAACTAAATATGTCTAAAATTTTAAAAACAAAAAATACTTATGAAGAGTAATGAAATATTTATACTTTACTACCTCCGTCACTGGTTTACCCATTCATAACTGCCGTATACGAGCAAACCAAATGCAATAAAATAAAACCTGAAATTCTGTTTTGTTGTCATTCAAAGGTAAGTCGCTTAAAAAAAATTAAATGCACTTCACCTGTTCATTTTTAATTTTAAATGAATTTTTTAATTTAATTTTTGTGCAATTCTATCTATCTATCTATCTATCTATCTATCTATCTATCTATCTATCTATCTATCTATCTATCTATCTATCTATCTATCTATCTATCTATCTATCTATCTATCTATCTATCTATCTATCTATCTATCTATCTATCTATCTATCTATCTATCTATCTATCTATCCTTGTCTGTTTATTTATTTATATTATTTATGCTTACAAGTGTTTTTGTGTTCAAATATGTTAATGTGTTTAAAACATGTTTTTATTATAATCTTAAATGCATCTAAACCATGTAAGTGATGCTCGAACTTATACATACAGTATAAATATTTCTCTATTTTCCAGATTTTCAATACCAGAACTCCCGCAATGAACACCGGCTCATTTTTGGTGACATTTTCGTTTGAATATTTTCATCTTCATTTTCGTTTACGCTTCAGCTCAACAACAGTTGGGAAAACCAGTCTATATGCTGTGCTTGCGCAAGCGGCCACAAAATATATGATGCATTATTGTGATATAAACAACCATCAGTCTTCTTGCATAATGGTGCAGTCTGCCATTTAGTTATTGTACCTGTCATAGGATTTGATGTTCTCACGCACAGCACTGCAGCCTGCTGCCGCCCAGGCCTTCCCTTACATGATTATACATTGCCTGGCAAGCGCATTCAATTCATAATCAAATGTGATTTATCAACACAGTTAGGGAGCAACGACTGGGCCGCAGAGCGCACACGTAAATCCAAAATGTGTTCCAGCAATTGCATTCGTTTCACGACGATATGTAAAATGTTTTGCTGGGTTAATATTCTGAGTCGAAAATGATGATGACTAAAACATTGTGAGCGTCATGTTGGTAACATACAACTTTTGTAGAAACTAAAACAACAGAATAGGAGTCAATTTACATGGTTTGTGTTTCAGCAGAATACACGAAGATGAAGACTATGAAGACAAAGACATATGAGCGACACCGAACCTTGGACCTTGAACTCAATGATGGCCTTACAGGAAGCGGAATCAGCTGTTGCAGGAATCGTAACAGACTATTCCTGTAATATCCATCAGTGTACATGGAAATGGGAATCGAATCCAAAACAGAAACCAAATCAGACTTTGTAAAGGCCTCAAAATACCCAAAATGTTACATATCTGTGTGCAGATTTTCAGGGTTCCATTCACCCACCCCCGAGAAAAATGCCTTCAGTAGCGGCCCCGGAAAGTTAGACAAAATAAGCCATCGACATCAATTCCACCAAACGACGTGAAATTAGGGGGAAATGTCTATCATAACATGACGCTCGAAAAAGTCTCGACGACCCATGCCCTGAACTGAACAAAAGTCAGCCTGTTTGGATTGAAGCTGTCATGCCTGGTGAATTCAGGGATTGTTTTGACAATCTCTGACTGAAGAATTCACCGATATGAATGTACCTAACCTAAACAGATGGGTGATGTTAAAGTGAAAAAGATTTTAGCCTTCAGCATCAAATGTGGGCGGATGATGGCGCTAAATGTGATACTCATTTTGAGAATTTGGAAAATGTATCCTAACAGGAGGCACAAAAAGTCTCGAGGACCCATACAGGAAATTGAACAGGAACTCAGAAATTATGGTTTGAGGCCTCGTTCGTGCTTTGACAAACTGCTACAAGGGAATTAAGGCAATCATTGTCAGGATACAAATATTTAACCCTTTTTTAGATCAAAGACAGGGCAAGCACTTTGAGAATGGTAAGGGATACATTTGAATAAAAACTTGCATGCAATGAGACAGTTTAGCTCTAAATAAAGTGGCCATTTCTACTCAGGCGAATGACTATATTACTTCATGCGTACTGTGCATGCACATACGTCTTCAATTGGCCAAGTTATAAAGTTTTATGTGTTCATTTGTCAAGTACGAGCAACTCTAGCGGTGACGCAAATGAGAGCATTGTCAGCGAGTAGCCAGTCGTGCTTGTCGAACAGCGGGTGTCCATTTTTAGGATCACTTCAACGGGAGCCAAAATCATTCTTCTTTTTGAATGCGCTAGCGGTTGGTGTGTCACAAGGCCGGCAAATTTTCACTCGCCTCCTCCTGACCTGCCCTGCCAGGAGGATGTTACCGTAAACTGAATAATTAAAGCAAACAAGCCGACAAACATCAAATATTAAAACGGCGATGTTATATGCCGACGATTAAGATGGCAAGAGAAGCACTTACTTGTCTAAAAGAGAGCACTTGTCAGCCAAATGTGTCTTTCTCCGACCTACCTGGAATTTCGCAATTCCCTTCTCAGCATTGCACGGATGAATTATTAAGTGGAGTAAATTAATCATTAAAGCTGAACAACCACTGAGGCGAGGCATCCCTTTTTGACCTCTCCAAGTGGTTAGTACATCTGCCTCGCAGCGCTGAAGTTTTGGGTTTGAATCTGGACTCTAATTTGTCCATAGATGCTAAATACTTATTTGTCTAGATGTGCCCTGCGATTGGCTGACGACCAGTCCGGGGTGCACCCCTCGCTCGCAGGCAAAGTAAAATATCTTTGATCGTTTTGTGTCTCACCACGGATACAAAGTAGAGAAGTACATAAAAACGTGCTTCTAAAAGAGGAGATATATTCTTAGCCAAATAATGATTTTTAAGTTACTGTTAGAATATAAATAGAAATTACCAAGATGTTTGACAACAAATATACATGGCAATAGAAAAACAGTGGGCAATTGAAGCTGGAGTGTAAATCCAGCCTTCATGACAGATACAGTCTCTTTTAATTATACCTCTGACCCATTGCCTTGTCTTTATTCTTAAACAGTTCCCTGCCAAGCGCTGCGAGCCGGAATGCGTGGAAGCGAAAGACCTTGGAAGCAGATGGCCGATTCAACCTCTCTTTTCAAAAGTCGCTTCGTCAATATCAGGGGTTGAAACTGCGAGCCACTTCTTGGTTACTGATGAATGGGAAGGGCTATCAGCTTGATACACACTTCTCGAATCTAAAAAAAAAAAAAAAAGCCTTAATCACCTTTAATTACAGTATGTGTTATTACGCCAATCATTTTCAAAGCAAAGTTCTTCATATCGGCGGCTGTTTCAAAGAATTTTGACTCATCTTTAAAGACCAAGAGAATATTGTTTTCTGTCCGCCATTCACTCCGTGAAGTGAGTCATCTTTTCTCATGATCACAATACACACACACACCGCGACGCATGCTGTGTTTACACTCTGTTGGAGTGTGCGGGACCTAAACTTGTCCAACTTCCAAGAGTGTTGGCATTTCTCTCCTTCGTAATCAACGTGACAAACCGGGCCTAATCTTTATCTTCTCAAAAGCTGTGCTGATCTCAACTCCCAAGCAATGCAATGTCGGCATCTACAGGGATCGGTTCATCATTACAGTGGTTGGAAAAACTTGAGGTTCACAGACAAGCTGGCCGCAACTCTCTCCTCACCCTCCTGTTGAAAAATGTATTTGTTTTTTTTCCCTTGGCAGTAAATGGTTGAATTCGAGTCGACGAATTATTAACCTCCACGGCGGTGAATGAGTTAATTGTATATTGTAATTTTTAAGAATGATATTCGTTTATGTGAAGATACTGAAATTTCCCACAATAATTATAAGCTAACTACTAAATTACTAAGAATATCAATAATCGTCACTATATTTCTATAGATAAAATGAGCACTTCTACAGAAAATCACAGTATCCCATCATCCATCCATCTATTTTCCCAGCTGCTTATCCTCACAATCCCAGCTGTAGTGAGCTATTTTTACTTTTCACGTTTCCTTCGAGGATATTACAGTACTGATTGGAAAAAATATTTTATTTTGTTCCAGTCATGTATAATAAATAAATAGACTTGTTTTTTTAAATCACAATCTCTTCTTTCTATTTTGTTCCCACCACAAAAGAAAGAAGAAAGAAAAAAATCTAATCGTGCGTCAGAAATCATGATATGTATCAGAATGTAACCTTGGTTTATTGTTACAGCTCTTTCATTTGTTGAATTTCATATGTTGAGAATAATGCAGCAAAGCCCTGAAAAGTCAATAAACTGTGTGAAGTACTCGCGTTTCCATGTCGATTCATTACCGTCCTCCATAATGAGGCCTGAGCCGCCATTTCTTAATCAAACAACTCAGTGAAACCAAGCAACAACTTTTCATATTTTTGCCTGGACTCACCACACTCATTAGCATTGATTGTAGCAGCAGAAGGCAGCTGTTTTGTGAGACGGCTCTAATGAATCCATGCGCTAAATGACCAGCACCGTGCACTGGTCCACAGTTAATGACCAGCTTGTAGACATATTGGAGCATTTTGCTGCAAAAAGTCAGACAACATCTCCAGAGCTGGATCCAAAAGGAGAGCAGAATCGAGCGTAATTGGAGTTGGAATGCGTACACTTCAAAAAGCACTTCTCGGCTCTTTGCCCTTGCTCCGAGCAAGATTTTGACTAAAGAGACACAGTTTGACAACCAACAGAAATGTTTACAAGATGGTTTGTGTTGGGTTGTTTCTGCTGTCAAGTGGACAAAGTTCATTTATACAGGAAATATCCTTCAAATAGACACTGTGCATTTTTTCACATCTTAAAGCTTTACACCCTAATTGCAAATATCAAACATTTGTTGGTTAAAATAAAGAATTACTGCACCATTCATCCACCCATCCATTTCCCAAACCGCTTATCCTTTTTAGGGTTGCGGGGTGTGCTTAAGCCTATCCCAGTTAACTCTGCGCAAGAGGGAAGGTACACTTTGAACTGGTCGCCAGCCAATCACGGGACACACATAAACCAATAAACATTTGTGCTTGTATTCATTGCTAAAGGCAAATTAGAGTCTTCTACTAACCTACAATTTATCCTTTAGGGATGTTGGAGGGATACGGAGTACCTGGAGAAAACCCACAAAGGACATGTAAACTTCACATGGATGAGGCCGGATTTGAACCCAGGTCCTCCTTTTTCAGACCTGTGCCAGTTACATTTGAGTAGCAATTGATATGAATACCACTTCCGATACCACTAGTACTTTTGATGCATAAAATTTCAATTCGCACAATGACAGAAAACTGTCAACAAAGACCTTTCTTTCTTTCTGACACACAATTATTTCCCAATGTTTCAAATTGCAGCAGCCAACTATGGCCAGGAAGACCCAATGTCAGATTTTTTTCCCCCCATAAAAGGAAAATTCCGGTGGTTTGGAGTAACAATGTATCCAATGGGTCATGTAATATGTACTCTATCTTGATAATGTGATCTTAAATCTTTTCTCATTTAATAGTTTTGAGAATATTTTTATTTCAAATTTTCTGGTGTTAGGGTTAGCGGTTAGCGAAAATGGCGGCGCACCTGAAAATTCGTAATTGTCGATAAAAATCTTCTCAAAACACTATTAAATGAGAGCGGATTTAACATTACATTATCAAGATAGAGTACATATTACATGACATATTGGATACATGGTTACTCCAAACCACCAGAATTTTCCTTCACGTATCAGTGACTGATATTGCCCGGCTTCGCAAATACTCCATACATTGAAATATTTTGGTATAGACCCAATACTCATTAATATTCTTGGGACTCAAACATCCGTACATTTAATATTCAAGTTTTCGAAATCACTCGATTTTTGTGGGGGTGGCCCTACTACAAGCAAATTCTGAGGGTAGCTGTCAGTTCCATGATGACTGAGGCAGAACGAGCACGTTGAGATGAAGTGACAGTGATCCGGTGATGCAAACTTAGTCACTAAATACAGCAACAAACGTACTATTTTCTAAGCAACTAGCGACTTTTGTGGTGTTATTAGAGAGTTATATAGACTCTGACAACCCTTCCTTGTTCATCTGTACTATGTATGTCTATATCGATGGTTCAAAATTTATAATCCCAAACCACATTGTTGTTGTTTTTATTATGCCTTTTTGTAATCTTAGTTCACTTTTTAAGAGGCACTCAGAACAAAAGCTTAGCCAAGACTTTACATAATTTCCACCAACAACTTCCATCAACTGTACTCGACTGTGTAATTTCACACTTGCTCTGTGTGCAGGCGCTTGGAGAAACCCAACTATTCCTGTACATGTTTTCTCCAGCCTCGCCATTCATAAAGCACACATTGCCACAAAAGTGTATGTGCGAAATGCTCTTTTATGTTACGCTGACATTTCAAGTGCCTTTACGTTGAATATCAATCACAACACAGTCACCGCTTGATCTCTCCAGAGAATAAAATGTGTCAAGAGTAATTGACATATTTTGCTTTGCTAAGTATTCCCACCGTTGTGTGTCAATATTGGAATTGGACACAAACCATTCATTCATTCATTCATTCATTCATTTTCTGAGCCGTTTATCCTCACGATGGTCACGGGAGTGCTGGAGCCGATCCCAGCTATCAACGGGCACGAAGCTGGGGACAACATGAACTGGTTGCTGGCCACTCACAGGGTACAAGGGCACAGATAACAGTCGCACTCACAGTCACACCTAGGGGTAATTTAGAGTGTCCAATTAATGTTGCATGGTTTTGGGATGTGGGAGGAAACCGGAATGGCCGGAGAAAACCCACACAGGCATGGGGAGAACATGCAAACTCCACACAGGCGGGGCTGGGATTTAAACCCCGGTCCCCAGAACTGTGAGGACAATGCTCTAACCCGTTCTTCCAGCGTGCCACCTGGACACAAACCAAACCGTGGAAATATTCCTCAAGTCACATTTCAATCTCCCTTCATCGTCTTCTGAGAGAAAGTCTCACTAACACTTACAGCTGCTTACATTTGCAGCTAGGGAACTCTTACAAAACAAAACACTCCATAGAGCCTTGTCGGCATTGGCCCCACAGTAGAGGTAACTGTGGTAGTCAATGGCTTATTCGCATGAGACAGGTCATCCGCTTCAAATTGATTAAAATTGGAATGTTAAATTTATTTTGTTAATTCTTAGCATATTTTGACATAAGAATGTCAGAGAACTTTTATTAAGACACCGGGGAATTTTTACATAATATGCCTCCTTTACTGAACAATGGTTGACAACCTTGAAAAATGTATTTAATAATTTGAGCGGATGAGTGACAATAAGCGGTACACTGTATGATTTATTTGAGAACTAAGAACTGACGGTGATTTTAGTATAAATTTGCATTTGTGGCATATTCCTTCATTATTGACAGTGTTATAGTTTTTTTTAAAGAATTAAAATATCAAATGATCATTATTAACAACAATCATCCATCCATCCATTTTCTCAGTCGGTTATCCTCACGAGGGTCGCGGGGCGTGCTGGAGCCTATCCCAGCTGTCAACGGGCACGAGGCAGGGTACCCCCTGAACTGGTTGCCAGCCAATTGCAGGGCACGTCGAGACAAACAGCCACACTCACAATCAGACCTAGGGGCAGTTTAGAGTGTCCAATTAATGTTGCATGTTTTTGGGATGTGTGAGGAAACCGGAGTGCCCGGAGAAAACACACGCAGGCACGGGGAGAACATGCAAACTCCACACAGGCGGGACTGGGATCGAACCCGGGTTCTCAGAACTGTGAGGCCAACACTTTACCAGCGGAACCCCTCTAAAAAAATATAAGACACCGACACCAGTATCAGGGATCCACACAAAATAAGATGAGGACTCAAACAAATTCAGACAAGGGAACTTGCTCAAATGAGCGCCAACCAGAAGCAGAAACCCAAAGACGGGCAACGCTGAATTGCCAAGCTTTTTTTTTGGAAGGCCGAAGGTCAAAATCTCCCACTCTAGAAAAAACAATGTCACCACAGTTCCACTGATCAACTTGAAAATGGACATGTATGGAAACAGTTCCTAGGACCCTTGTCTAAAATTGAACAGGAAGTTCGCTATTTTGATTTGATTTGTTCATTTTGGGGAAATTCCAATCAGAAGCAAGTATCCAAGACGGATGGGTGACTGAAAGTTTTTTTTTTTTTTTTTTTGCCAATGCTTGTCCAGTCATATTTTTTTCCACCAAAAAAGGTTCCTTTTTTTGAAATATCATTGAAAATAACTACCATTTGAAAAGCACCACAATCAGTTGAATTCATGTTTTAATGAAATCTTCTAATTCTACTCCATGCAAGGGAGCAGGCATGTGCGTGCATTGTTCCCGGCGTATGCACTTAAGCCTCCACAAGGCGTGTCGGATAAAAGCTTTTGTCTAAATGCACATGAGAGTGTGAAAGGAAGTGAGGAGGGTGGCAAGCGTGCATTTGGGCAGGATGCGCGCCATTATCCTCAGTCATTATCAACAAATCATTACCACTGATCACAATCAGCGAAAGAAAAAAAATTGATTATCGGCGTGGTGATAAAGACGAGCAGAGTAAGTGAGGAAACTTTCTGTAATGGAAATGAATACATGAAAAAAAAAAAGGAAGTGCATTCCTGTTTCTCAAATGGACACAGGACCATTTTATCTCATAGCATCCTCACTTTACAGATCCCATTACAAGCTTCTGCACGTGTATGTTCACCCCCTGCATACACTGGGATAACAATCAGTCCACAGGGGAGTAGGATACGTGAAGATTCTGGCTGCAAGTCTTCCAGTCATATTGATGTGTGGCACTTATGAGCTATATTATCAATAGTGGCGTGGCGTGTAATTGGCCCGGGGCTATTTTAAGGGTTCGGACAGACTCGACCGGGGGACAGGGGAAACTGGCTGTAGGCTGATTTAAACAGGGAGCTCTGGTAACCCCCTACCCCACCCCACTCCTTCCCACTTTCTTTTTTTTTTTTTTTTCCTGTGGTTGGTTCCTGTGCTCAGTCTCCAATCTCCAACACATAACTATAGAAACACAGTGGAATAGTGGTACACCAAAAACGCTCACGGGAACCGCTGCTCATTTGTTTCTTTCACACACCAAAATACAGCAGCATGACCAGATATTATTTTTTTCCCCCTTTGGTCCACTAAAAATGTACATGGGTCAATTTGATGTGGTGTTAATTTATTTTGGACACCAAAAATGCTCACGGGTCAATGTGACCTGCTGTTATTTTGTTTATTTTGTCCACCAAAAAATACTCGCGGGTCGCTTTGACACCCTGTTAATTGTTTTATATCGTACACCAAAAATGCTAACGGGTCACTATGACCCACTGTTAATTTGTTTATTTTGTGCACCAAATAAAGATCACGGGTCACGCCAAGCAGGTGCATTTTTACAGCCGCAAAAAAAAATTATTACAAAGTATTCAACCAATAGTTCCCTCGTTAGAACAAACCCAGAAGATCCTGAAAGTAAAATATTTTACATGACATTTTACAGTTCTATTTGACCCCCAACCAAATTGCAGGGTTAAGTAAAGCGTAGTCGCAAGACAAACAGACAAGTATAGATAGATAGATAGATAGATAGATAGATAGATAGATAGATAGATAGATAGATAGATAGATAGATATAGATAGATAGATAGATAGATAGATAGATAGATAGATAGATAGATAGATAGATAGATAGATAGATAGATAGATAGATAGATAGATAGATAGATAGATAGATAGATAGATAGATAGATAGATAGATAGATAGATAGATTAGATAGATAGATAGATAGATAGATAGATAGATAGATAGATAGATAGATAGATAGATAGATAGATAGATAGATAGATAGATAGATCGATAGATGACAGGAACAAAGTCCCCGCATGCCGAGATAAACCTTGTGTTCCATTTACCAGTCAGCCACCCAAAGTGTGGACAACCGCGCGTGCATCTTTTGTCCGTCTACGCGCATGTTTGTTTATCCCTAACTTGTAATGTATGCAAGGGATCCTCACCCGAGCAGTTCCAGCCGGTGGGCGTCTGGCAGTCGCTGAGGGAAGACGGGAACGCGCGCAATTGCTCCACGGGCAAAGTGGCGAGGAACGAGAGCAGCGTGATCCGGAGCCAGCCTCCGCTCGCGACGCTCCAGCGACGCGGACGCCCGAGCCGCCGAGCCGCCGTTGCGGGGAAAACCATCGCCGCCGCTCACTGCCTGCTGCTGCTGCTCCGGCGGCGGCACCACCGAGAGACGCGCGCCGACGACAGCAACTCCGATCCCGGTTGCTTCCGCGGGGCGCTCACACGCCGACTGCGGAGCATTTTCCAAATGACACCGCGCGCCCCATGTAAGAGCCCCCCCGCGTTTCTTTGGGCCAGAGATCAACCACCTGCAGCCGGGGGAAGAGACCGTGGGGGGTCGGTTCACGGTGGAAAAGTTATCCGAGGAAGGATGATGCTCACGGGCAAGGAGGGAAGGGAAGACGAAGACGCGGGCAGGGTGATCCCACAAAAAAAAGGCGACAAAATTGTACACGTGCTAAAGATGTGATACGAATTCCAAGGCACTAATAACAATAATAGCTACAATAACCATAATTATATCCACGGGTGGAAGATGCACGCCGCTGTCCTGGGTGGATGGTGGCTGCGCTCTGAGTTTGACTGCACAATGCATCTCTCTCTCTCTTTCTCTCTCTCTCTCTCTCTCTCTCTCTTTCTCTCTCTCTCTCTCTCTCTCTCTCTCTCTCTCTCTCTCTCTCTCTCTCTCTCTCTCTCTCTCTCTCTCGCAAATATTTTTTTTAGAAAGACGGATATGAAAATTCGAGAAAACTACCCACAGACAATTCTGTGTTTTTTATGCTGGTTACACCAAGCCTGAAAATGCAACATTTTTTTTTTTTGCCCGTACGTGTCTATATGGATATGAATGCATATTATGGGTTCCAAAAAAAATGGCACAGACAAAAACAAACAAAAAAAAAGTAGCGCCCCATTTAAAATTCTGAAAACGACTCATTATATGTGGTGTCTCGCTGGTTTTCATGTTAATTAAACCAAACCCAAATATTTTCCAATTTCGCCAAGTTTGTGTAACTGGTATACATGTATTTTAACGGTACACACCCACCACCCACCCAAAAAAAAAAAAAAACAACTCATTCAGCACCTCCTGGAAAGTTCACATTCAAAATGTATGAACTTTAGGGGTCCAGAACATGATCCCTGTTTAAATTCATTCAATGGTTACATCCTGGAAAGTTGACAGAAATTAAAAAAACGTTTCTCAAATCTTTAAGTGGTTATTAGCTTTTCATTTCAAAAGGATGCCAGACTTTGCAGTTGATTCCTCACTCTGGATTCACCCGCAAAAATAAGGTTTTATTGGCTCTCATTGGCTTCATCTCCCACTCGATAAGTAATCACAAACTGCTTTTTGAGAAAATGTAACATGAAACGTTGTCAGGTGAAAAAGAATCTGCATAAAATATACTTCTACCATTATTTCCACCCTTGAAGTTCAATAATTTTGACAAAATCTTCAGCTGTTTGTCAACCATAGAGCAGAGATAATGTTAATTACTCTGCGATTGGCTGGCGACCAGTTCAGGGTGTACCCCCACCTCTCGCCCAGAGTTAGCTGGGGTAGGCTGCGGCATGCCAGAGACCATCATGAGCCAAATAAGCGGTATGGAAAACGAATGAATGGATGCGCAATGTTAGTGGGATTTTGAATTCATTTTAGGTACTGGGTATTTGTAAAAAAATCACTTTGAGTTTTGACAATCCCTTGAGGGATTCTTGAAGCTTCAGGCCATCATCGGTGGCAGATGTTTATGTCAAGAGATGACCACTGTAGAAAAGAATGTCCTGCCTTTATAACTGGCCGGGAGCATTTTCTGAAAAAGAACAAAAACAAAAAAAGTCTGTAAAAATCGATTCATCCAGCGTAGCCTAGTATAATTGGCTTACTTTGAAACAACACTTATGCCATTCCTGTTTCTATTTCTCTGAGGCAGCCCATAAGAAACCTTCATTTTGTTTTATATTTTGAGGTTCGGGGGCAAAACGACTGCTACCACAAGAGTCAGAATGTGGCTTATTGACATGCTTTTGACCATAAACATTCAAATAACAACTTACAGCTTTTGCGGAAATAAAATACGTCAAGTCCAAAATCAGGCTGTGAATGTTTTTTTTTTTTTTTTTTTTTTGAACTGAGGAAATTAGAAGTCATGTGCATGGAACAGCTCTTACATAAAGGAAACAAAGGACTGTCTGTTTGGGCCCGTCACAGCTAAAAAGACATTTAACCTCATGATACCAACTGAGAGAAGTCAAAGTCTACCATAAACAAATGAGCCTTTTGCCTGATATTCACTCCGAGCAGATCATTTCACAGAAAACGCTGTCATAATTTGTCTCGGCTATGGGAAATTTGTGACGCAGGGTTCCCTCCGTCTCCCTTCAATCCTATTGGGCAGCCAATTATCAATACACACATGCACACATGCACACATGCACACATGCACACGTATACACTCACGTCTAATGCACAATGCTTCAGCCCGTTGTCGTGGGATGTGTTTATCATACCGTGTAGCATTACATGTTGCAATCTGTGAGAATCTCATTTCTACGCTTATATATTAATTCAAAAAATGTGTAGGTTATTTTTGGTGAGACTTATATATCCATCCATCCATTTTCTGAGCAGCTCATCCTCACAAGGGTCATGGGAGTGCTGGAGCTTATCGCAGCAATCATTGGGCAAAAGGCAGGGTACACACTGAACTGGTTGGATTTATATATCCATAAAAGTGAAATGTCTTTTTTAAATTGTAAACCTAATAATAAACGAAATTTATTCCATATTGGAATTTGAGCGTAAACATTTTAAAGTGACAAGGAGTGTCAAGCATTTGAAAGTGGTAAAATAATATTAATAACAAATTTGATTATGGCTGGAACGGTAGATGACTGATAAGCACATTTGTTTCACAGTTCTGAGGACCCCAGTACAAATTCTTCCTGTGTGGAGTTTGCATGTGGTCCTTGTCCCTGTGTGGGTTTTCTCCAGGTGCTTCAGTTTCCTTCCACATGTCCAAAACATGCATGGTAAATTAATTGAAGACTGTAGATGGCCCATAGATATGAGGGTGCGTGATTATATGTCTACATGTGCCCCGCAATTGGATAGCGACCAGTTCAGGGCGTACCCCAGCTCTTGCCCAGAGCTAGCTGGGACAGGTGCCAAAATGCCCATGACTCTACTGAGGATAGGCGGTATAGAAAGTGGATGGAAAAATGGAAAATAGATCAGTTTGAAAAAGTTGTTGAATCGTTTTCTCTTTCCACAAAAGAAATGCCCATCATGTAGTAAACTGGGTATATATTGTAAAACAGGGAATTGAGATACAGTATCATGACTGAGAGACTAACATGATTTTTTTTTTTTTTTTTTGGCACAGAAGAGCTAAATGTAGCCTGGGTTGTTTGTGAAAGTTATGCAGAGTCTACTTCTATTGCCCGGGAATAGAACACGAGCAGTGGAAATCCACCTTTTGCAGCGTCCCCTAAAATGGATTTGAAAATCCGTTCAAGATGCTCCCAAATGGTGGCAAAATATAACAATAACCCATGTACACAATCATGAACCCATGTTACATAACTCTATTTATCCATCCATCTTCTAACGCTTATCTGAAGTTGGGTCACGCTGGCAGTAGCTTTAGCAGGAACGCCCAGACTTCTCTTTCCCCAGCCACTTCATCCAGCTTTTCCCGGGGGGTTCTCGATGCATCCCCTGGCCAGCCAAAAACTGTATTCAGAACATCAGTTATTCAACCAAAGAAAACCACCTTCACATGAGGCTCCCGCATAGTTCTCAACCACAATCCGTTCCAGAAAATGGTTCAAGAAGTGATTTGTTCAAAAATCGAGTCAATGTTTCCTATTACAATAAATTGAAAATTAATAATGCGTACCAAGCCTAAAAAAATGGGGTTTTTAAAGCATTTTTTTTAGCATTTCCTGATAATAAACTCCATAATAGAAATACATGTATAGTTTAAATAGTTTATATAATAACATAATTTAAGAAATATATTTATTTCTGTTTAAAATGTATGCTTTAGTAGTAGAGTATGCTTGGCCGGGAGTGCATTGCCGTATTTGTAGCAACTCGTCCCCCAGCTTTGTAAACATTTTTTATTAACAAAAGTGCAGAATAACTTTAAACAAGCAACTTGCCTTCTTTGGAGCCATGATTGGGGGTTAATATGGTAGTCCTCGATAAGAAGAAAAACAACAGTCACTACTGGGACACGTCTGTATACAGAGGCTGCTTTATACAGAATAACAAAAGTGTGCTGGTTGGTCATTTCCGTTTTTTTTTTTCAGGGGGCGTTCGAATTGACAGTAACAAAACCTGTGGGTGGGTGAGCTGCTTGGGCCGCACGCATTATGTTATTTACGTGTTTTTTTGGTGGCGTGGGAATTCACAACAAAGCGCGTCGTGGGTCAGCTGGTCTGGCTGCGTGCAATATGTTATTTCCAGGTTTTTTCGGCGGCATGGGAATTCACAACAAAGCATGTCGTGGGTCAACTGGTCTGGCCGCGCGCAAAATGTTATTTCTGGATTTTGTTGGGGGCTTTCGAGTCCCAATTTTCGCTCGAAAACAGGAGCAAAACAATCTTGACATTTTCGTTCAAAAACGGATTTGTTCGAAAATGGGGATGTTCGCGAACCGAGGCTTTACTGTATTAGCTACAGCATACTAGTGTAAAAAAACACATCAGTACAAACTTGCTTTAACTAGTTGAGAGAGTAGCCAGCTTTCTTTTACAGGATAACTTCTCAAAAACTGATTCATGGATGGATCATGATGTGTTAACCAACCGCAGAGTGTTAAGTAGTGTTTTTCAGTTTTCCTGCTGCCAGGTCAAAATAAACATGGCCAAATTATTGGTTAAATAATCTCATTCTGTCTGCATTTCCAGTAACCCATCGCCTACTCAAGTCCAGTTTGCCAACACACACCTTGAAATCTAAAATACGATACAAACCCAAACGTGATAATTATCGCCACAAGACCTGACCCAGGGCACTCAAGGAAAGGCAGTTGCTGCTTCCCTGAAACAAGTTTGTGAAGTAGTTGAAACGTTGTGATGCACTTCACACAAATAAAGTAAGTCATGCTGCTTACTTGCAGGCACAGCTGAGAGCTTGATACCTGCATAAATCACACAAGAAGACAACATGCTAATCCTCCTTTTTTGGGTTCAAATATTGAACATTTCTCTTATTGTTTGTTGTTATTGGTATCGAACACAATGAGTGGACATTATTTTCCTTTAAGGCATTGTGGAAACCTCTGAGCTATTATGATTATTGTTTTAAAAATGACTAGCTTTTTCACAGCAGCCATCTTGACACTGTAAAAGCGTAAATACAGACAAGTGCCATACAAACTGAGGTAGAATCCTTAGAATTTGGGTGCGTCTAGGGACCTTTGCTTCAGTAAAATAGATGTGAGTACAGCATAGGAAGTGTTTTGAATGATGTCTAATACTTTGCTGTGAAACGAGTTGTCACTGTTGCCGCACATCTAGTTTTTCGAAAGCGCAGAGCTGCAGCAGCCGTGCGATCACTCACTGCCAACGTGACAATATCCAGGTCTGCTGAGTTCTCTCTGAATCGCATGGGAAAATAAATGTTGACGCTTAAAATAGCGTAAAAGTAGGTGATTGATATCAATGGGTCAGTCCACCCCCTTTAAGACTTGTAAAGGCGCCGCCCATATGACTGGCACTCAACCTGAACCAGGAAGTAGCCTGTTGGCTAGTTAACAGATGGACAAACAAATAGAAATACAGGTATGGTGCATTATTGTTGTTATCTCCAGCCAGTTAACCATTTGACCTTGTTTATTGCTTGAAAGCATATCCTTGCATATAAAATAATCACAGCATCCTACTCACAGTGCAACCAAAAATCTGTTTTCCTTTAAACTTCTACAGTCTGCACATACTATTCGGATGTCTTTAAAGTATTCAAACTCCTTTGTCAGTTACCCTTTGCTTTAGAACTCCATCTGCAAATTCCATATCCCTTCACATCATCTCTAACTTTGTACCAAGGATGTTTGTCATCAAAGTTATGCACACATTCTTTCATTGGCTCACAGACAACTGTGTTTGTGCTTGTGACCTATTTTCTTATCATCCATAAGACAAGTCTGCAGCTGTTTGCTCGAATCATCACCATTTTTTTTTTTTTTTTTACAAAAAAAGCAAAATGATCAGTTTCCTAATTAGTGGTCCACATTAATCTATCAATTCCTGCAAAATGTTTTAAATACAGCCAAGTTTATGTGGTCTATAGTCTTTGAAGTTCTTGAAGGCAACTAAAGAACCTTTAATCAGTCTTGATTTTTTGCTTTTTTGTTTTTTTTGACTCAAGGTTCTGCCACTCGTAGCTTCTCATTGTGGAATCGGCTTTGACTCCAGTCAGATTTAGGACCAATAAATCGGGCCCAGGAGTAGAAATTGCATCGTGTAGTTCACGTGTGTAGTTTGGTAGCTAGGCGATGGACTGCTTTCCCCACGAGGGAAAATTCAATCCCTGCTTTGTTTGTAGGAGAGAGTTGGGTGGGCTGGGGGCGGGGGGTCGCATTACTTTATTGTTTCTACTGACTAGCTAGTGATCCAGAGGTTTGTAAGATGAGGTAACCAGTGAGTAAATTGCATGAAATTGTGCCAACCCCTCAAAACTACTTATTTTCAGCAGGACAAGAAAGATGTGTAAAATGTATTAAGATTCTTTCCAGTTTGGGTATTTTTGACAAAAGCATATGGCAGACAAGTAGGGAAAATTAATAATATTTCTTCTTATTAAAAGAGTTTTAGGGCGAGAAAAGTCCCATGTTATGCGGGATAACTTGCACAAGAAATCCTGTATCATGACAGGCAGAGTGATATTTTCGAGTTCCCTTTTGGTGTATTTGACAACTGACCTTTGGGTATGTAGCCATTAGTGTCACTGACAAGTATCCTAAGCTTGAACCCGCCAACTGCGAAGTAGTAAAATAACATCTTGTTTTCATTAACCACACGGCTTTTCCACAAGCCGTATTTTGTTGTAGCATTTTTTCTGGTAACACAATCCTTGAAGTATAAAGTCACCAAGATACCAGTCCCACGTGGACCTATTACTTTTCGTTCGTATGTTTTTGCAAACTTTACAAGATTGCTTTCCTGCCAGTATGCTGCACCATCTGGATGCTATCACTTTGCACGCTACGTAGGAATGTTTAAAAAAAAAGTGTGAACAACAACAACAAAATATGAACATTTTTGAGCAACAGTAATTTCACCCTCATTCCTTCATGTTTGTGACTTATACAACACGTATATGACTAAAAACCTTGTGTAGCATCAAGGACAAGCACGCAAACTGTGGGCAGAGGTTGCCCCAAACAGCCTCGCCCCAGGCTAAAGGCTAATTACATTTCTGACTTGCTGAAATCTACACTGTCTCCTGAGAGAGTATTTTGCCGTAACACTCAAGACCCTATCAGATATCAGATTGATTTTTCTACCTCATAATTTTGCTAATGCATTAATAAATCTTCTCTTTTTTTTTTTTTTTTTTTTTTTTTTTGTAAATCTCTGGCCTGGGAGTGTCACAGGAATTGGTTCCTGGATCTTATCACTAATGCTAGAAGTTGAAAGGTTAGAGTGCACATAGAACATGTGTGTGTCCATGTCCGGATAATATGATTTGATGGCCAGGGATGCAGAAAACACAAAATGTTACAGTCCAGGTCTGCGGGCTGGAGCTTGACCATATGTTCAGATGTTTGACCTGCCGCATAACTTTTTATCTTTAATAATTTATGGACCATCTCCAACTCATTTAGACCAGGGCATTACCCTCCAACAAAGCTCCTGAATGTCGTAAAGACCTACAATTATAAAGTGGGAGTCGAGCTTTTCCAAGTATATCAAACAGCCAAAAGTTGGGAATGATTGACATCCCTGTAAAATGTTTATACAGTATTTGTCAAGAGTGATAGTTTACATTTTAGATATACCACAAACAATGAAACCAAAAACAGTTTAATACAGAGCACTATACTGCCCAGAAGTGGTCACATTTTTCCCATGAAATATGTGACAAGTAAATTTTACATTTAAAAAAAAAATAAAAATAATGCTTTTGTTTTTTGACAAAGTTCCGCTTGATAATTTAGGCTAGCTGTTGATGAATTAACTGGTTTGCTAGCCAACATGTACTTGAAAAGAAGGATCGAGACACTCACCAAAGAAGAAGGCATACCAATGAGTGTTAATGACCACCGTTTAGCAATAATAATTAAATAAATAATAACAAAAGCTCTGGATTGGATCCGCGGGGAAATAAACAAAGATTGGTGAATCTGCAACTATGCTGTGGGAATTATTGTGCTAGGCAGGTAAAGTAAAAATCATCTATCCATCCATTTTCTTAGCGGCTTATCCTCACGAGGCAGGAGGCAGAGTACACCCTGAACTGATTGCCAGAAACAAACAACCAGTCACACTTTAGCTATTTCGAGTCTCCAATTAAAGTTGCATGTTTTTGGGATGTGGGAGGAAACTGGAGCACCCAGAGAAAACCCACCCAGGCAGGGGGAAAACATGCAAACCCCACACAGGTTGGTCTGAGATTGAACCTGGGGACCTCAGAACTGTGAGGCCAACGGTTTCCAGCTGAGTGACCTTGCCACACAGTTTAAATCGTAAAATATCCAATTTAATATAAACATTACACTACTCACAAAAGGTTCGAGACAATCATCTTTCAGGTTAATTTCAAAGATAACCCTCAAATGCACTACAACTGTTCTAAATGGACCTGATTTAACTTTTCAAAACCTTTGGACGCTCGTCCAACTGGTCACTGTTTCAATTTGCAGATCTTTCTGTTTTCTTCAAAAGAGGTGAATGGTGAAATTCTCAACAAGTGTCGGAACCATGAATGGACCAATACATTTCTGAGGACAACCACTTCTATCCCTTTCAGTGACATGGTAACACTATCTCAGCCAAAAGGTAAACAGAGCTGCATGGAATTTTGTTGGGTGCACAGAATGGTGAACTGATTGACAAGTGCATGAACTGTAGTGTATTTTTTTTTTTTCAATATTTAGAGTACCTTTGCTCACGCTTAGTTTCTTTCCAAAAGAAAAAAAAAATACTTTTAAATGTAGAAGTTGCTTGCCTAGTTCATCACGGTAACGACAGCCGTACTGTACTTAAAAAATATGGATCATGATTTTTATAGCGTTTCACAGAAAATAAGCCTTATCTGGCTGCACACATTTTCACTTTCCATATCATCATGATCGTTATAGTCTTATATTATATAGTCGTTTCATCAGAAAATTTTCTGTGTGTGTGTAATCACTCAAAGGGACTTGTCAAAGCACTGATAAGATTCCTGCCTGATGTCTGGAGGAGTAGCTGCTGTAGTTTGCAAATGCTTATTTCTCATCTGATGCGGTTGTGTAACTTCAAAGTCATGCCCTCGTGCTAAAAACCGTGCCCGGAAACAAAATCAATCAAGTTAATCATGCGGTGATGCCGTGCCTTAAAATAATAGGATGCGGGCAGACAAGGGGATCCGTTGAATCCGTTCAAAAACATCAGGATTTGGATCCTGTACTGGCTCCAGATGAGAAGGGGCCCCAAATATTGCATTACTATTTTCATTTGCCACTACAAACAGCAAAAACCAATGGAAGTAAATGGTTCATTTCCCAAAATGAGATAAAAACCAAATTTGAACACATTAGACCCTACCGTGCCACTCATTGCTCAGACTACTTTTGTTAAGCATGTTTAAACTGACCCAACTGAATTATTTGAACGTTTGAGTTTTAAATGTCCTTCTCCTTCGCAATAAACTGAATTGATTTACTTTGGAAAAGAACTCTTCAAATCCTTTATCAGGAGTCCGACCTCTCACACTAAATCAACTGGGATAGGTTCCAGCTCACCTGCAACCCTAATGAAGACAGGCATGAAAGTGGATAGATGAATGAACAAGTTCACGTTGAGCCAATTCATTGTTTTAACTAATCAAATGTTGTTTTGAATTGTCAGATGAATTAAACTAAATGTCAATTTCCCGAGAATAATCCAAACGGCTTGACTGCAACATTTTGGAAAAGAAGTCTTCAAATGTTTCATCAGCAGTGGCAGTCCAAGCTTGCAATTGACGTGTGCAAGAGCACCCTGTTATCTCCCCACACACACACCTCCCCAACACACACCTAAATGAGTTTGTTTTTATGCGTTACAACTACAGGAGTTGTATAAATAAACTGTAAACAAAGAGGGCGCATTTAAAAGCACATTGAGGGCTTTTCTTGTTAAACTTTCCGTACGCAATACGGCTGACTTTCTTTTAAGAATAATAATTTACTCCTTCTTTGATTTGACGTCATATCATTTGAACAGAAACAAGTAGAGAGAATCACAACTTGCATTTGTTGACTATTAAAAACAAATTCAGAAAAACAAGTACTGGTATGTAATGTACACATGCTGTCATAACTGTTTCAGTTACTTTCTACCAGTAATGAGTTATAATAAGCTCCTCCCCCAAGTAAAGAGAATATTGAAGAGGTCATACTTTGTACATTTCTTGCCATTGATAGAATTGGAGATACAATATAATCTTTAAATGCAGGCCCACATTTCCCATACAAACTGCAAAAAATGCCATCACTGTCGGGCCGCACATACCAAAACTGACACCAGTACTCCTCCTTTAATGACATTCTGTAGTTAGGATTCAAAAAATGAATCATCACAAAAATACATTTATATTTAAGCTGCAATATGTACACATGGTCTTCTTGGCAATTTAGTCATTCAAGTTTTTCCTCAGACTTTCCAAAAGGTGCATGCAATGATTATGCATGTTAAAAGAAATTTTCTGGTAAATAATTGAATTGATATCTCCTTGCCAGTTTGTACCCTCACAAGGCAGCCCAAAAAAAAAAAAAAAAAATCTTGTTTCATATATATGTTACACAAGCCACGCAAGTCCATGAAAATGACAAAAAAAAAAAAAAAAATGGCTTCCAGCTAACCCACGGGAACTAATAGATTTACCCAGAGGGCAATCGCCTGCGGTAAAAGCATAAGTCAGCTTGCAAGGCGGCACTTACAGGCAAGCCATCCCACTTATGCTGTGAAAAACACAGAAGAATGATCCCTGTGTTTAAAATTGCAGTAGATCATGCAGTAGAAGGAAACACTACTTTGGGGGCAGTACTCAGTCAAACATACCAAAATGAGAGTCAGCGTCAAATATTTATGTTCCTCACGCAAGTGGTTGATCTTGATCAGGGCATTTAAAATGAATATCAAGCTCTGAAAGCTTAAACCTCATTGAGCACAATTATTTCTTGGTGCTACAACCTAAAAAAAAAGTACATTTTATCATGTTTCCAGGGGGGAAAAAAAGTCCAATCATAATCTTTATGCAAAATGTTATGGTTTCAAACTCTTTCATTCAAATCCAGGCATCTAGTCATGTTTATTCCAAGCATGAATAACAAGTAGAAAATAAAACTGTGCCACAACCTTTAGTATCCATACAATAGTATAAATTTAAAAAAAAGAGAGCAATCAGACAAGAATTTAAAGAATGCTTCATCTTTGAGGCTCAACCCACAAGCATATTATCTATTGATATTGTTTTTTTTTTTAAAAAAAATGCAAAATCTATAATCCAATGACTCAAATAATTAATGGGATAACTGGAATCTAAAAATATTCAAAAGCCGCTGCGCCTACGGTCGGAGTTGTTAAAATTTGATCACAATCAGCCAAAACCACCACAGGGAGTCTTTAGAGTACACCTTGAAATGCTCTATCGACGAGCAAAGAGGAAAACTCAAAATACCCGCAATTTCAGATCATCTGTCTTTCTAGGAAATGTCGTTAAATATATTGCAAACAAAATTATTCAGACAAAATCATCCTTCATTCATCTACTGATGATGAGCAACTGGGGATTTAATATCTTGCTCAAGGACACTTTGGCATGGTGAAGGGGCTACAGATCAAACTCACAACCCTTGAGTTGGAAAAAGGCTATTTTATTTCCTTGGCCCTGTTGATTTTTTTAATTTGTTAAAAGGCAGGAGCAAGATTGTCCTCAAAAAAAGAGTGGCTGTCATTTAATTTCCTTATGACATCTTCCTCTGTGAAATGAGAATTTAAATGCTGCTTCAAGGGGTAAATGATGATGTTGTTGGCCGTTTAAAATTTGCATTCTCTGTCAGTTTTTAAATGTACCACCTTTTCAAAATAAATATCATCCCACTGAACTAAGCCGCTCCATCCAGAAAACAAAGAATCAAAATCAGCCTCCTACTTTTTAATTCAGATTTGAGATAAAAAAAAAACAACCATTTTGCTTTATAAGTATGGCCCATATTAATGAAAGCCTTGCATCATATGAGTATGTGACATCACAGCAATATTGCTATCGAAACATCCAATCAGGTCTATGACATAAATTAACATGATACTCAGACATAACATTTAAATCAAAAAGCATGCTTTCGTCATATTGGAATACACAACAATGGAATCCACTCCCTTAGATTTCTGCAATAGGACTTTCACATCCTGTTTGATTACTTGGTGCCTGTATGAAAAGTGATTATTGTAACTATGGATACCATGTGAAAACAATCAAGTGTGCGCCTGAATGTAAACGAGTGTGTCATCAAACCACCCACAACAACTAGTCTCGCACACATTCTGTCTCATATAGCTTCTGTATGTAATGTCCTGAATTTACATTTTAGCATTAAATGCACGCATATTCACCGCACCAATATTTGACCACATTATTTTACAAACAAGGGGGCAAAAACGGCACCCGCTCCAATAAAGCTGTCTGCCTTCATATTCACAAGGACTCAAATGGCAACATTTACTCAATCTGTCATTAAGAGGCAGCGAGCAATCAAAAATGAAAAGCTTGCGTTAATGAGAAGCAGACCTCCGAGGACCTCCGTGGCAGCCCCGGTATCAACTTGAAGCTGCCACTTACTTGCATTATTCGTTTTATTCCTCGGAGGCAATGCACTCCCACATTGCTGTTGTTTCATTGATTGGTGCTGATTAGCCTAAAGATGCCATCCATGCAAATTATAAGAATACAAAATAAATCACACACAAAAAGTAGACCTTCAGTACCTGGTATACACTACCCATCAAAATTAGGGTCACTTACTAATATCCTATATATATTTTTTAAAGAAATGACAATAACCTTCTAATAAAAATATTTTGACAATTAACTCACCGACTGCCAAAGGTTTTCCATCCAGATTATGAAACGTCTTAAAGCATTTTGACTGACGTTCGAAGGCACACAGAATAGCGTGTTCTGTGACATTAAAAGCACTGAGCCCAGAAAAAGAAATCCTACCTAGACTTTCTTCTTTCTTTTTCCAAATAAAAAGGTTATGTCTAGCTTTTATGCCATTCTTTAATAATCAGCAATAGCACATCGGTTGGTTTCACCAAAAACTACTGATTTCTGACCACACAGCAGGGAAAATTACCCGGTAGCTTTTTCTGAAACGAAATGGGGCAGCATGGTGGCGCAACTGGATACAGCGTCTGGGGACTGGGGTTCAAATCACAGCCCCGCCTGTGTGGAGTTTATATGTTCTCCAGGCACTCCGGTTTCAACATGCATTAACTAGATACTCTAGATTGCCCAATGGGGTGATTGTGAGTGTGACTGTTTTTTTTTTTTTTTTTTCACTTTTATTGGTATATAAATCCAATCAGTTCTGAGTGTACCCCGCTTCCTGCCCAACTATAGCCGGATTAGCTCTTGTGCTCTGACGACCCTTGTGTGCATAAACGACGCAGAAAATCGACTGATGAAATTAAATGTTAAACACAACACTGACTTTGATGCAAATGTTTTTTTGGGGAAAAAAACTTTCCTTTATGTCTAAATAAATCACTGTCTTCATCCATTATCTGAGACCCTTATCTTTACAAAGGTCTCGGGAGCGCTGCAGCCTATCCCAGCTATCTTCGGGCAGGAGGTGGGCTACAGCCTCATGTGGTTGCCAGCCAATCGCAGGGCTCTAAATGATTTAAGGTTTTGGATTTGCTTTTTTGATACCTTGAACTATAAAAAAAAGAAAGAAAACAAAAGTGAAAAAGAGTGACTAAAGATGATTCTGATTGTTTAAAAAAATCAATTAAAGTTTTACAACTAAGAAGCACACCGTGAGATCGATGAGAAAATATACAGTACGTTTAAGACATAAACACAAACAGTACGAGTACTCAGAGTCAGTGCAACGGACTGCATCCAGGCTGTTATCTCCTCCCTGATCCTTATGCAGAACAATGTTGTTTTTTTCCTATAAACTTTCTGTCAACCACTTCTACACTGCGGCATTGTGCAGACATATATTTGTAAATGTCAAGCCCTTGATGGATCGGCTATAGGATGAATCAATAGTATACGGCATCAAGCAACAAAACTGAGCGATGAGAAAAATGTCATGCATTATTGCTCAAAGTGGACACGAGTCATAATAAAATATCACCAGAAATGCCAGGGCGGTCATCAGGGGCAGCCGCAAGAATTGTGTGCTGGATGACACCAAAATAAGCATAAAAGGGACGTAGTGAATGTGTGGTTGACAGTGGCGGAGTGAGAGGAAGAGATGATATGTTTGAAGACTGAATAGAAATATGCAGTATAAATATACATATTCAAACCAGGACACAGCTTAAGTGATTTTTCTTTTTTTTTTTGTTAGTTTGTTTGTTTTTTTTTTGGGTAAGCCGTCAATCTTTGCTGCGATGCTCTGTCCACAAAGACTAAAATTAAATTGCTCTCCAATTTAGCATCTTTTATCCATGTTGTATATGTATTTAAACATGTACTGCCATCTTCAAAAATCGGCCAAAATCTGGACAGCAGGAAATAAGCAAATCAACTGCAAAATGGGAGACTTCTTGGGGGGTTCTCGAGACTTTATTGTGGAGCTATTGATGTTGGACCTGCTTGATGAAATTCCTGCTACGTAGTAAAACAGGGTAAAAAAAAACTTATTAAAAAAAATATACCAATTTTATTTTCATTAACAGTAGTTTTTAAGTACTGTATAAGATAGCCCTGAATAGCTTTACTAATTCGGCAAAAATAATCTTAATAATGACAAACAAAACTAAGCAATTTTCAAGTGGGTTACCTAAACTTAGGTTAACCCTAACTCCTAAATCTTCCCACCAAATAAAAAATATAAGTCAATTTGGGTCATTTTATCACACTTTCAAAGTTGCTACAGGAGATGTAACATATTTAATGGGATGTTAAAAAAAAAAAGGATGGGCATAAGTAACTGGAAGATACTGTGCATTGTTCCAATGAAATAAACGCAACCTAGTATTTTTTTTTTCCAAGATCCTAGAATATGTCGTGGAGGGGACACTTTTGCCAACATCAGTTACAGGGTGGACAGTACAAGTGCCAAAGCAGAAATCTCCTTTTTGTGTGTGTGTGTGTCAATTGAGTTTCTGCTTTACGGTTTGAGGTTAAATACATTTTTTTTTTTTTTTTTTTAGGGTCAGTATATATTAAGCCAGCGGCACGATGACTCAGCTGGTAAAGCAATGACCTCAAACTTCTGAGGTCCTGGGTTTGATCCCAGACCTGCCTGTGTGAAGTTTGCATGTTCACCCTGTGCCTGTATGGGTTTCCTCCGAGCACTCCGGTTTCCTCCCACATCTCAAAGACATGCAACATTAATTGGACTCTCTAAATTGCCCCTAAGTGTGATTGCGAGTGTGACTGTCGTCTGTCTTCATGTGCTCTGCGATTGGAAACCAGTTCAGGGTGTACCCCGCCTCCTGCCCGTTGACAATTGGGATTGGCTGCAGCACTCCCCGCGACCCTCGTGAGAATAAGCGGCAAAAGAAAATGGATGGATATATTAGGCAGTTAAGGGGACACTTTTTAAAAATCCAGCTTTCATCGAAAAGGTCTTACAAGAAAATATCTATTTTTTCAAAACACAGACAAGTTTGAAATATTCAGAAACATAGTTATTAAATGAAACTGGAATGCTAAATAATACGTATTCTGTGTAAAAAACAAATAATAAAGGTTCAGGGTACTACAGTTACAAACACTTTACCTGAAATTAAGGCTTAATGTTAAACCTTTAAATGGAAAGACAAGTCACATTGATTGCTGATTTGTTTGCGTTTATTTATTTATTTATTTATTTATTTTTTTTTTATACTATTTTATGTGTAGCATCTTGGGAAGTATACCACAATGATTTTCTTTTTTTTTGCAACGGACGAATCATCGCCCATAACAAATGATCCTTTTAAAGTATGAAAGTTCCCCTTTTTTCCGCTTGTCTTTGTGAAAAAGGATTACCATGTCCTTGTAATGGATTTGGGGTGCTATGTTAAGGCTATTTAGAGCATATTGCCAGAGCTGTGGACAAGGTTGGGCGCTTCCAGCATTTAGCATTTGATAAAAAAAAAAAAAAAGCAAATGGATGAGGTGGCAAAAGGTCTCACCCATCAAGCCATATCTTTGTCGTTCGTCACCATCCCAAAAGGCCAGAAGAGGTCCACATAATCAGCCGCACTATGCAACTGCTCGAGTCCCAAAGTCCAAAAGGTTGACTGTAATGAAAAGAGGTCTGCAGTGTCTCCCTCCAATCTCCAGTACCTTCTATTTGACAAAACAAAAAAAAAATATTCAGGTATTCTTCTCTATATTCATGCTAGAATTTTAATTTCTTCTGTATAATAGTACTTTTTTTTTTTTACTTTCTTTGTTGTTCTGTCTCCTTTTGTAAGCATGGCTGTTCTCTGATTAAACGGTAAAAACAAGGCAATTTATTGAGTCAAGTCATTGTTGCATTGTTGTAAAACCAAACGGTTAAGCACACAAATTAATCAAATCTGTTTGCCATGCACCTCCTGGGTACATCGGATAACACAACCTCGACACTCATTCATTTGTCATTTTCTTTGTCATCACTGTCTCAGGTACGATATGCCAAAGCAGAGCAGACGTGACCACGTCACATTAGGGAAGTTTTATTTTTAAAAGAATAGCTTTTTCTATTCTTTTTTTTGGGGGTTTGTTTAGTCCACACAAATCTGGCAACCCACCAGGATGCCCAGGGCAGAGGCCACCTCATCAAGTATCATAAATAAAGGGAGCCCTGAAGATTGCTTTTGATAAAATCAAGAAAAAGAGTGACAACAAAGAAGGTTTGCAGCTCAACGATAAGGCGAACAACAACTATGACATTGAACTTCATCTGTCACGGTAAAACCCACAAAGACAGATAAGCTATGTACTGTAAACTTCACAGTTTAGCTCACCGATAGCTGCTCAAACATCAAGGAGTCTTCATGTCGCTTATGCATTTACCTGATCAGAAAAAAAACAACAAAAATGGATAACAAATCTGTTTGTATGGCTAATATAAGTACAGATAAGGTACTGAGTGCATGGTGGCTTATGCGTAATATAGTTTATGAGCAAGGACGATTATATGACTTGCTTAGCAAAGTAATGATTTCACCGTGACTAGCCTGATTTTCTACAGTATATTTGAGACCTTTTCAACTTCAAAGTTGAGATTTAGAACACGACTTGCACATTTTGACTCCCTGTATCTGCCAGAATTGGCATTCAAAACATTAAAGACAAACAAGTAAATAAGAGTAAATTATATATTTTTTTCTAGTTAGCTAGCTAAAATCAAGGAGCCAAATGACAACGGCAGTGTGAGTGTTCAAGGTATCTCTTGAGTAAGTTTTAAACTAAAGCGCGTGCTAGGCAAAGTGAGTGACTGGTGTTTCTTGAAAGCTCAGTTTAAAATCCAAACAGTAGAGTTCTTGTTAAATTTCAGACATGGGTCTTTGACATCATTACACAGGTCATACAGTGACAGGCCGATCCACCCGATTTGTTGTCGATTGGTGAAACTGTCAAGGATTTCTTTTTCTTTCAGAGAATCCTCAAAATGATCTCGTTGGATGGCATAGGGAAAAAATAAAAAAGCTGCACAAGTTATGGTCAACCCTCTGTCTTGGATACGTACTTCGGATTTGGACTCATTTCAGCATATTTTACAGTTCAGCATAGTACGAACTGGAAATCAATTGAAATGGCTTCTTCAAACCAGTACGGGTGATTTCCTTTTCACTGTATGCATAGGCCCAAGCATTCTACTAATATAGACAGATACTCAATTTCATGTTAAAAGGTAATAGTAGATTGGGGGGGGGGGGGTTTGCTCTAACATTCCATGAGGCACAACTGAGTGCATGTGCGAGAAATCCAGATCACAATTTACCCCTTTTTATGTGATGTTGCAGATATCCTCAGAACTGAAAAGTTCCATGTTAAAAATGCAAAAATCATAATTGTGAAATATATGAAGGAAACTTATTTTATGTATGGACAAAGAATGCGTGTCACCAATTGAACCAATCCACAGGGATTAAAGACTTGATTCCTAAATGTTTTCAAGTAATTGCTGCATTCAGAAGAAATGACGAGTCTGTGGCCTTTTTCTGGTTCAAAGGTTGGGATAGCTTGTTCTTCCTCTGACATTTCTGGAGCCAATTAATAGGGTGCCCCCCTCCCTCCATAGCCTTTATGCAATAAAAGTGGGGCTATAAATACACAGTTTTCGATGTAGCTGTGTCCAAACTCACTGCTTGACAAGCATGTAATGCAAAATGTTTGGTAAAGATGTAAACAGGAATTATTTCAGGACACTTCAGGTTTGTGCCTCCTTTTTTTTTTTTTTTCTGATGCCATCACTGAAATACATTCTGGCGGATTTGATATTTCAGGGTAGTGATATCTTTGAATCCAATCCAGAGATGCCAGTTGAGGACTATAAATATCACTGCATGGGATCAGAAAACCGAACCTGAATAAATGATTAAAGGCGAGGGGGGAAAAAAATTATGACTCATGTCAAGGCGTCTGAACAGCTTGGCTTAGAGTTTAAATCTGTGAGACCCTTCTGGAGAGATTCATGGCTTCCTCCCAACAAAATTTCCTCACTCAATGCTTTAATGGTTGCCTAACATGTTGATCACAAAGATCTTAGATTGGGTTAGGATGCAGTGGAATTAGAAAAGGAAACGATGTCTGATGTACACGTTTATTTTTACACAGATCATAAATAAGTAAATGTAAACACTGCAATGAATCACCAACATTCACAATTTAGGCGCTGTGCTTTTCATTTGTCATTTGTTTTACACTTCCAGAAGTCAGTTGCTGTGACTACAAACACAAATTAAATCAAGTTACTGACTTTGGCCTTTCCACTTTTCAAATCATTATACCAAGTCTCAGTTTAGATGCATTGAGTTCAATACCATATTTGGTTAAATCAGTGATTTCAAACCTTTATAGAGCCAAGGCAAATATTTTAAAATTGAAAAATCCCACGGCACACCAACAAAAGTAAATGTCACCAAAAATAGATGGATTAATTACTGTATGTACATCCTGCCATCTAATAGAAGAGGATTTTTTTGTTCTGTCTGTCATTGTGCCTCACTGGCATAAATAGATGAATAAAGATACATTATTACTTGGAATACATTTTTTTGTAGCAATTACATATAATTGGATAACTTCCCACGGCACATCTGAAGAGCTCTCACGGCACACTAGTGCACCCCAGCACACTGTTTGGGAATCACAGGGTTAAACTACGCTCGCCTCCAAAACCATTTTGCTTTGGGTGTTTCAACCAGAAAGACCTTACAGTTTCCTTTCAATAACTACAGGCACAGTTGAGGACATTTTTCCCATGGACAGAAATGTTCTTTTTAAAGGGGAAATCCAGTGGTTTGCATTAACAATATATCCAATAGGTGATGTAATATGTACTCTATCTTGACAATGTGATGTTAAATCCTCTCTCATTTAATAGTGTTTTGATAAGATTTTTATCGACAATTCTGAATTTTCAGGGGCGCTGCCATTTTCATGAGTCACATGACCAACATGGGCGTATGTGATGTGTTACGTGCCATTCCAAATGCTTGATTACATGGGACACCATTATGCCCAGCGCTGATTTCTCAGATTTAACCTCTGATGAAGAAATAGCAGTATTGGTTGATCGGAAAGACTGCGGAATACTTCCATACACAGCCGTGAGCGGCACGGTCGGGAGCGGCTCAGCTGCTCGATTCATCGGGAAGACGGTGGAATACTTCCATACAGATTTGAACCTGTGGCTGTAAATATTGTTGAATATTATTTCTTCAGGCAGAATGACGCGGAGTCTGAAGGAGCCGTGAGCTCGCTCCCCGCCGAGCCAGAAGCTCGCTCAGCCAGGTAGCTAGCTCACGGCTCTGCCGCTCTGTATGGAAGTATTCCACTGTCTTCCCAATCAACCGATACTGCTATTTCTTCATCAGATGACGATAAAGCCGTGAAATCAGTGCTGTGCGTAATACCGTCCCATGTAATTGAGCGTTTGGAATGGCACGTAACACGTCACATACGCCCATCACGTATGACGTGACTTGCGAGAATGTCAGCGCCCCTGAAAATTTGTAATTGTCGATAAAATCTTCTCAAAACACTATTAAATGAGAGAGGATTTAACATCACATTGTCAAGATCGAGTACATATTACATGACCTATTGGATACATTGTTAATGCAAACCACTTGATTTCCCCTTTAACGATCCCCAATTGCAATGACATTGTGTGAAATGTATATAAAACAGAATACGTCCATTTTCAACACTGCTTATCCTGGTTGGGTTTGAGGGCCGATGGAGCCGATGGCAGATGATTTCGGGTAAAAGGCAGACTACACCCTGAACTGGTTAGCGGTCAGTCACAGGGCACATATAGACGCAGTCAACCATTTCCACTCACTGAGTGGGGACTGAAACTACACTGTCCAGACCAAAGTAAGGCGAGTGTAACACTACGCCATCAATAACACAAAACTGAATTCATCCATCCATTTTCCAAGCCGCTTACCCTCACAATGACTCACAAATACTTTTCAACCTAAATTAAATTGAAAAGATATCTAATGTGTGCCCTGCCACTGGCTGGAAACCAGTACAGGGTGTACCCCACCCGCTGACCGAAGATAGCTGCAAGAAGCTCCAGCACTCTTTACTTTGTCATCACGGTCCAGCACTTTTGTTTTGTTTTTATTTTTTTACACAATTTCTTTCCATTTATATACTTGAAAATGCTGACATATTGAAAGGTTCTGTAGCTTGAATTTATTGCCTCACTCCCAGACAATCACTCGCCCTCTCGGTTTAGTCTTCTCTTCTGAATTAAATATTTTGACAGTTAATAAATGTAAATTTACACATGCCAGAGGACTGGGAGTGTTAATTCAATTTGTAAAGAATTAAACACGTTTAGATTAAGGTATTTATACTTCAAAGTAGTAGTAGTAGTTTTAATCCATTCATTGCTACAATATTTAATCAAAGCAATCAAAAAAAACTTTTTGGATATTTGATAGCAAGTTGAAAGAAAATGAAAAAGTTAAAAGTGAATTTCATCATTATGTGACAATAAACAAAAGCTTCCCAATCATTTCTGCCCGTAAGCAGACTAACACGGTACCGGTCTTGTCAGCTTGATTTAAATTTCCGGCAACGTCTCAGTTGAAGCAATTCAACTGCGGCCCCGAAGGACCGGGAGGCTACATAATTTTCCTAGGCCCCTTTAAAGTAATTATTGTATCGGTTAGCTCAGGACCTGAAATGGTTCTTAAATCTTCTCATCTGTGAGGGAGGGATTCTGCAGACCTTGAGGCCTCCTGTCGCAATGAAGCAGCTCCTAATGGCGTTTGCTCGAGCAGCCTGGCCGGCTAATTGGCTAGGCTGAGCTCACTCGGTTCCTGCCATGATTTGGCTAGCCAGTGGGGAAAAGGACAGTAATTAAAAACTGGAACTGACTCTCTTTTGCAGAATGCTCAAAAGGAGAATGAGTGTAGTCTTTCAGCTCACTGTTTGATGTCCAAATATACAAAGTTGAGTGGTTAATGACCATTCTAATTGAGCCACATTAAAATCTAAAGTTTATAACTTTATTTTATTTAATGGCTTTCTTATTAAACTAAAACCCAACCTTTTGTTGTTTTTTTTAATTATTTTAAAATTTGTAAAGATTTAAAATGACTAAACAGCAGGTCACCTTGATCCATGCACACCTTTGGCGTACAATAGGCGGGTTAATATGACGTGTACCTCGGTATTCACCCATCACATGGAAAAGAATTTGGGGCCCTTAAGGTAAACTAAGTCAGGGGGTGCTCCATATCGATGTAATTACACTTTCACCTCACACACTTAAAAAAAAAATAAATAAAGACTCTTCAGAGAGTCAGTATAGCACACCTGGTTCTACAGTATGTACAGCACTGGGGTTCTTCAGAGGTTCATGACTGATTCTTTAGAAAAGCGATCATTCTAAGTAGCACACATGATCTTATATACTGCAACAACATGGAGTTCTTTAGATAAGATTAATATCCAAGAACTGTTTCGTTCCCACCTATGAATGGATATAGGAAAACAAAAGGAAGAATCCTGTCCTAAATCCTATGAAGATGTTGTGACATGACTTAAAATGATGCTCGAAAGCCCTTCAGCATGGCTGAATTGCAAGTCGTGGTAGTAGGCCAAAATTCCTCCACAGCACTGTAAGAGACTCATCACCAGTTATCACAAAGGCTTGTTTGAAGTTATTGCTGAAGTGTGGCCCATCAGAAAGTTAAAAAATGCTTTTTGTGTTTGTGTGTGTTGGCTTTGACTAATTTTTTTACTTACACTTAAGCATGATGAACATGGGGGAAAAAAGACATATGAAAGGGCGCAAACCCTTTTTCTCACTACTGCGCACACACACGTCATGAGCAAGGCTTGGTCACGGCCAAAAGGAGCGTGGCCAGGCCACTGCTCTGGACGGTGACACCTGTCACCGGTCACAGCTGCCTCACATTCGGACTGTAATTAGATGGCCATTTACGTTGGAGTTTTTGTCACTGGCATTTGCCAGTTCATTCCCTTGCGTTAGTGGGTTGCATTCACTGCCTGTGGGACTCTCCACTCTACGTGTAAGTTAGAGTAACCCTAGTCACAGTGATTCTGTGCCATTTTGTTTGATCCTGTTCTGTTGAGTTAGTTAGTTTGCTTCAGAGTCATCAAAGCCTTGCTGTATGTCTTTTGGATCCCGCCTAGCCTAGCGAGTCCTCCACCGTGTATGATCCAGTTTCCGGAATAAACTACATTGAACATTATGCCTCTGCCTCGAAGTCCTGCATTTGGCTCCGCCCCTGCACCAGAGGTTCGTGACATACACATATAGGATAAGTGGCTCAAAAGATTTATGGATGGAAATTTTTCTTTTTTTTGACCATGACATTGCACTTTTGGATGCCAAAAGAATTGGAGCAAATCGGGGTGATCTTCCATGGCATCACTAGTACACAAACCCTTCTATTGTGTAAATTGACCACAGAAGAGCAAGAGCAATTCACAAAACAGGATAAGTGGCTTGAATGATTATTTTCGCCTCCTTCTCTACAGCTGTAGTGTATTCGTCCAGCGTGTCAGTCGAAAAGATGTTATGTGAGGCAATTTATTTCCAAGGGACACAGACAATCAGGCATAATTCACATTTATTTTTTTCTCCTCATTTTATTTGTAATAGAAATACTGTATATCTAATAAATAATAAGCAAGTATGCCTAAGATTACATAAATAGACACAAAAGTGAGTAAGTCAAAACAAAACCAACAAAAACAGAGCATGTTTAATCTTAGCTCAACGGGACACCACACATGGTGGGTCCACCCATTCAAAAAGGTGCAACGTATCTACAATGCACAGGCCCACTCGTAATTAAATACCTCAATGAGCAGATTACAAGTTTCCCCATTTGGAAATTTCATTACAACTTCTATAATTGGATTCCAAATGTAATTAGTTTTTTTTTCTGTGCTAAACAGCATGTGATTCGAGGCTGAATGTGAAGGATGTCAAACGGCCCTCTTACTTCACATCGAGATATGTGATGAATTCGTTGTGTGACCACAATCGTATCTCAGACTCATAACTCAAATCATCTTTCGCCATTGAAATGGATGGAAATGCATTAAACCAAAAACAAATGTTTTTAAAATCTTTTACTGAAAAGCACTGAGCACTCTAAAATCTTGTGCTTTTTGAAAAACACTTATGACCTAATTAAATGGATTGTGAAGAATTTACTTATGTTGCATCTTGGGGGTTGTATAATGTAGATATGGATTGATATACAGTATTTGAGATAGAGGGGAGATCACAATTCCTCAGCCGTAACATTTGTCATTCATCGGCTAGGATAAAGAATATGTCTGTGACTATTGCTATACCTTCCTCATGTTCATGCATTACAATCACAAAATAGGGAGTATAAGACACTATTTTCTGTCTCTGAGGTTTCAGAAAAAGATTTTTTTGCAAAAAAGAATATCCGCAAACTGGCTTTTGAGAAACAACTATCAAATTCCTCTGCAAAAGTAATTTGCTGTATGATTTGGATTTGTAATAAACAAATCAAACCCCTAATTCTTAAATATAGCACATACATGAGGGCTAAGACTACTTAGTTGTATTTATTTCAGTTCATATCTGTGAGTTGATGAAGGAAGCTTCCAGAAGAAGAAAATAACTCCTGACCTATGTTGGTCACAAGTACACACAGTGTGCCTGTTCAACTTAAAAGATGAAATTATTCCCTCCGGCACAAAAATCAAATGGAACACAATGTACTCTACCTTTGAGAGGCAGGAAAATACCAACCACGAACAAACTAAAGTCCTGTTATACTTTTATTAATTCCAGTCCTTCGCCTTTGGACAGACTGCAGTGGCATCCAGAATTAGCGTTGTTAAAGAAGACTTTTAAAAAATACTGGAACCACTGGAGAGGGATCAGGAGATTCATTTTCTTCTCAACCAAGTGACACAGAAGGTGGTAAGAAAACAGTGCCTAATCACTTTCATTTCCACACCATTATAGCTGCATTTATATTGACAGACCAGAAAAAAACAACACACACACACACACACACACACACACACACGTACAGACACCTAATTTCACGTTTATAAGTACACAAATGTCAACCATTGCTGCCTAACTATAATTATTAAATACTACATAGTATTTATTGTTACTTCTCAGGTATAAGACATTTTTCTTCCTATAAATGTGTACATTGATAGTATGTAGTATACACAGGTATAAAGAAATTTAAAGAAAATAGTTGCATGGGTTAGGTCTATACAGGTAGCTTGGGGTTGTGAATAAGGTGTATTCTCTTTCAAACACGATATGTAATATCGGATGTTACAAATTAATATATAGTCCAAGGTACCAAAAATTAACATGGGGAAACTATTAATCAGTTCCATAAAAGCTTTATGTCAACCCATCACCACAGTACTTTTATTCCCAAAATAATGTGTGATGTCTAATGGTACAAATGTATTGATGATACTGTTAATTGGCGGCACTGTGGGTCAGCTGGTAACTTGTTGGCCTCACAATTCTGGGGTCCCGGGTTCGATCACCTGCGTGAAGTTCGCATGTTATCCCCATGCCTGTGTGGGTTTGTTCCGGGCACTCTGGTTTCCTCCCACATCCCAAAAACATGCAACATTATTGGACACTCTAAATTACCCCTAGGTGTGACTGTAAGTATATCAAGGCCAAGTCACTCTCCTGGTTTTGAGAGGAAAGAGATCACTCTTAACGTCACAAGGGAACCATGAAGCAGCTCAGCAGTTCGAAACAACTGTGGTCAGACTATGGAGGAAATCCCCTCCACACAAAAAAAGCACTTATCTGGTAAGACTGAAATTTTCAACAACAATATTAAAAAAGTTGGCCTTAATTTGACCTGTCACAGAGATCTCAGATTGCCCATTGAAAATCTTAATTTGTCCTAATCCATAGTCGCCCCGAGTCACCGTCACTTATGATGAGCTACACTTAGTCACAACCAGTAATTAAATGTAAATGACAAGTTACAATGCCCGACTAAGATTTTTAAAGAAAAATGCTTGAACCAAGAGAAATGCTCTTAATAAGGATCGCCAAGTACCAATACCAAGGTACGGAACTTGTGAAGACTGTTGAGCTCAGCCACCAATACATGATGCAATAAAAACTTGCCAGTTCCCTTCCTGTTTGATACATTGAGGAATCATATCAATCATATCTTTCTTTATAAAAAAGAAAGATATTTTTTCCACAACTATCCCTCATTGTGTTAGTTGAGAGTTTATGTATCAAAAGTAGTTGTGGTATCCCACTTGGAATAGGTGAGTACTCAAGAATGATCAATGGTACTGGTATGTGTCTGAAAGACAAGTGGTAGCAAACATTCTGAGCTCCTCCACAAAAACCGTCTGGTATGAAAACTATTTGGACAAAGAACAAGCATATTTTGCTTTGATGTAGTGAATGTCATCTTGAGAAGATTTTATTTTTTGCAGTGATAACACTGTAATCACATTGCCTGATATCCGACACGTGCGACATTTTTATCTACATTTGGAAGAGGCCTGATTCCGATCTGAGGATATTTAATTCAACGTGTTTTTTTCCCCCCAATTTAACCTACCGTAACGCATCTGACTTGTCTCGGTTGAGAGCAAAAGACAGAAATTAGAAATGTGTAAATAAAAAAAAAACATGCAGTGAAACGGCCTCTGTGTTACTAGTTCCAAGTGTGATTGGGACTGTGCATGAGCAATTTGGAGAGTACCGCCAGACTGCCACCCAATTCACATTGACCCCTATGGCTGCCCCTGCAGGTGGTGGGTCTACCGCGGGATTCTTTTTCATTTTTTTCTTAAAGTTGGCTTGGAGCTACTAACTATGAAGCCTTTGTTGTCTGTGCCTTGTTGTTTTTCCTGTTTTCCTGTTATTCAGGCCCAGCTGCAGTTTCACTTCACTGTGTTGTGCATATGAATACTTGACTTTGTTGTTCAAGGCTCTGTGGCATTTTCTGTTCGTCAGATTATTCTTAGACGATGGAGGGTATTATGGTATTAAGCTAAATGTAAGCGAAGTGTTATCTGTGACCACGTGTTAGCTGATAGTATTAGCTTCTGACAAGTGGTACATACTCGGAGGAGTGGAGGTGGCAATGTCTCTGCTGCATGCACCACATAAGTGCATGTCATTGGCTAAAGTGTAGAGAGAGACCCTGACCGAGTTGCAGTGATATACAGTACCTGTAGTTTGATAACGGTTACAAATTGTTTTCCTTATTGGCTATTTAATATTGGACTCCAGTCACATGACCTGAAACCTGGGAACTCTGTTAATTGTGACCAAAAAAAAAAAAAAAAAATATATATATATATATATATATATATAGTACAGTATAGGGTTGCCGTGATTAGTGAACTTATTTTATATTATTATTAAATTATAGTATGTCGACTATTAAAATCATTAGTGATTTGTTTAATAATTGAGGTGGTCTTTATTAAGCTTTAAGCTTCTTTTTTTTTCTCATAAGTGTCTGAATCATCCCGCAGCTTGGGACGCTTGCTTGTCATCGCCTCCTGACCAGTAGTCATTATCCACGGTCTTTCTGATGATGCGCATCCATTGAAGTATCCATCCGCTTAGGCATATGATGTACTTGGAAGACATACAACTAATCGGCGTTGGTAACGTAGCCTAAGTATTTCACGAAAATACCAAAGAGAAATGTGAAGGAATAGCTTACAAGACAGAAAATGACTTTAATGGCAGAATTACAGTCTACAAATGAACCATATTTTGGGTTATTTACTTTCTGTCGATGGGCCGTCATTTTGGTAAGCTGCAATTTGTTTTGTTAGCTGCTAATATTAGCATTAATCACCGTGAGCTACTTGCATGAAGATGTCAATGTTAACATTATCTCAAGACTAGGATTAAAGATTTTATTGGCCTTATCACAAAGGTTATGTATTTGATATATTTAACGTTATAACGAGCTACATGAATTGAACGGTGATATGCTGTACTAGCAAATCATTAGCGACAACCCTAAATTGAGGCCACTTTCTCATCACTCGCAACGTACGTACATCAAAAATGTATCCTCATTTTTCCATTGAATTTCATGAGGTTTATTATTTTTGTCAATGTCAAACCATGAGCAATTAATAAATAACATTTAAAAAAAGATCCCTCTAAAAACCTTGCATATGAAATGTGATTCCCAGTTCCATTGTCCTAATTGTACATGTACATGTCAGTATACAACTTGAAAGTGCACTAAACATTAAAAAACAAAAACGTTTAACATACCATTACCACATCCAGACTGTAGAAAAAAAAAAAAAAACGTTTAACATACCATTACCAGAACCACATTGTAGATAAGAAACTGTTCTTGATGTTTTTTTTTTTTTTTTTCTGAATAAAGGTTAGGAATTATCTTCAAGATCTTGTGCACATAGCACTCTTCAAGCTAGAAGCTAATAATGGTTGGACAACATCAACTGCTTACTTAACTTGTGCGAAAAACTTCTGTTTAAATGTCCCTGGTGTTGGGTAGAATCCTCATCCGTCCAAAACCACCGCTTCCTGTGAAATCCCCCAAACATTGTTTTTATCCTAAGCTATTAACATTGCATCGTCAAGGAGAGCTATTTTCAGCCCTTGAAAAATTATGACGTTAAGCATATTTGGACACAGGAGGTTATGGCCCGACACCAACAAGATGATCCAATTAGTTGACGAATCACATAAATAATCAACGAGTAGTAATAATAAAACTCAAAAATAACCATTTGTAGCAGCACTAGTTTAGTATGCGTCTTCTATATTTGGCTGCGCTACGAGCTTCCTACTTACAACTAAGCCCTTGTGGTCCGCACAGTACATACTGTATAGTGTATAAATAGAAGAAAAAAAATCCCTCTGTATCCTTCTGAATTACTAATAAACTGACTTAGTTTGCCTGTTCCGTTTTTTTTAGGCCCAGCTGTGGTTTCCTTACATCTTTGTGCATCATGCACACAATGATCCACTTTGTTCAAAACTCTCCAACAGTTTCGTTGAATCATGTTATTCCATGATCAAGAAGGACGGGGGTGGTAATCACAACCAAATATTCAAAACAGCATCTAAGTAAAAATTGGCAGATGACCGTGATCAGATGCTACCGCATTAGTATTCACTGGAGACACTTGAAGCCTTGAACAACTTTTGGTAAACATATATTGTTTTTTTCAGGGTTTTTTTTTTTTTTTTTGAGAGAGGAATGTAATAGGTATTCACTTTTTCAGAACAGTCAGATACCTTCTATGCCTCTAGCAAGGTTTGACTTACTTTCAAGCAACTGTTTATGTGAGACTTCGCCTACATTTAAAAGTGCCTCAAAGGGGAGACAGAAAAAAAAGATCCGTGAAAAAGAGAAGAGGCAACAATATCGATTGGTGTGCCTCACATTTTATTATTTTCCCCTGAAAAATAACTGCAGTGCATGAGATTTAGGCTGTTTTCTTCTGGCTGGTAGCCAGGGTTACAAAGTCAAAACCGATTATTTTATTTTTTCCACAGGTAGCCATTTTGAGATGATCATCATTACTTCAGTGTCTTTTTCTTTTGTTGAAAGAGTAACTTTCATGTTTTCATCATCACATGTGAGAGACCTTTGCAGGAACAGGAATTGTATGAGTTATTTTATTATTTAAAATCCTCTTTAGTCATTCTAGTCATTGCGTTGATTTCGCCTAATGTTTCACGATGATGAGGCCACATAGTTAACTGTGAGAATCTGAGATGCTGTACAGTTTTGACATCAAGGATGTGACAGTTGTGACAATGTTTAGTTCTGAATAAATTGTACCCAGTGAACTTTTGGATTCTCGCAGCACCTGAAATGAAAAAAAATATTCTACATCGGGTCAAGGTCAAGTAGAATGAAGAATCCATATCCCTTTAATGCCTGAAGAGTTTTACTGTGCAACTGTATTTTTTTATGGATGGGCAAAAACTTTTTTTTCCCTCACTTATGCTCTGTGCTCTGTATCCAAACGTTGATGGATAGTACTTAATTCCCCCTAACAAAATTAATTAAGGAAGCCACTTGCCTAGGTGCAATACGGTACGTACATCAAGATACTAAAAGTGAGACTACCCTTAGGCTCCGCAATACTTTTTATGGGGTGAGGTATACAGTTGAAAACTTGCATGAGATAGGGCTATACCCTCAAAAGTGGCTCATTTCAGCAGCATGTGTAGTATACCAGACAGTAAAATTCAGTTATTCTCAGGTAATATGAACAACGTCCTCCTGTGAATAGTGGAAAAACACAAGTGATATAATTGTCTGTTTTTATTAGCTTAAACCATAAACAAACCATAAAGAATGATCTCAAAACACTTAAACTTGAGTTCAAACTCATATTTCATGGTTGACAGATTATTTGATTTTGAATAAACATAAGGGAAGTGGATATGCGCGTGTTCCTTTCACACAGCATAGAAATAGTAAATTTCAAACAATAATGAGACATTTTTTTTTTATTATTAGAGTGAGCTTTTCATAGCCACTCCATAGATTAACAAGATGCTATGAAGATTCTCTAACTTCTTCTGTGTACAACACGGGCTAAATTTAGCTCCTTACTGATCAATAAAGCTCGTCTCTCAATCGAGATGGTTCACTTCAACATACTTACTTCACAACAGCCAGCAAATATTTGAGGATGGGTTCCGCAGAAAAATGTATACATGTGAATTTGTGAACAGGCATGTTGCAAGGAGGTTGCTGGCTTTTATGTCCCTTGTGATGTTTCAATAAAAGCACATCCTACCTTTTTGTCCTGAAGACTGGCGACCAGTTCAGGATATAGTCCAGCTCTCACCCGAAGTTAGTTGGGATAAGGTCCAGCACTCCCATGACCCTTGTGAGGATAAGTGGTTTGAAAAATCGAATGGAATGGATAAAACACAAGATCCGTGACTAATTAATGTCAAGATGTTGAACGCAACAGCGAGTCCTATACATCTCTTTCCAACAAGCACTTGTTACAAAATGAGAATAGTGGTTTAAATGTGAGTTTGAATGTTTTTATGTGCCCTGCAGCGAGCTGTCGACCAGTTCAGAATGTACCATGTCTCTTGGGCACATTCAAGAGGGATGGGCTCCAATATGCAATCCTAGTGAGGACAAGTGGTATAAAAAAAATGGATGGCTAGATGAATGAATGGTTTAAGGATCACTCACCTTAGTTTTTCCCATGAAATAAATTTTAAACAAGTTCTTTGAGAAGAGCAAAACACATTTTAATATTATCACCAGGTTGCCATTCATTCAATGAAAAGCCACCATTCAGACATTTGACACCTTCATCGAACTTTTCCAACCTGCTTGGACCAATTTCTTCATTTCCATACCACACTCACCAATCCTCCGGATTGTTGAGCCCAAGTATTTTAAGTCCTCCAACCTCGCTATCAAATCTCCCTGTAGCCTCATTCTTCCCTTCCACTCCTCTCATATATGCACATATATTATGTTTTACTTTGGCTAATCTTCATTCCTCCCCTTTCCAGTGCATGCCTCCATCTTTCTAACTCTTTATCCACCTGCTCCCTGCTTTCAGTGCAAATCACAATGTCATCTGCAAACATCATGGTCCAAGGGGATTCCAGTCTAACTTCATCTGTCAGCCTATCCATCACCACTGCAAACAGAATGGGGCTCAGGGCTGATCCCTGATGCAGTCCCATCTGTATATAAAAATGGCACAAGAGAAGAGCAAAAATTGAAGTTCTTTTTTGTTGCTACATGGAATACTTTATAAGATCGTTAAATGCTATAATCTGGTAACCTTTGAATCTAATATAACAAACTTTCTTCATGGCTACATTTTTATGATTTTTAATCTTTGTTCCAAAGTCCCAAGCTTTTCAACCACCCAAGGAAATATTTCTTTATTGGCGAATCCAAGAGAATTATACAGGTAAAAGGTGAACTAAAAGTAGCCGTACATTTTCATTGATCAAATTATTTTGTTCAATTTGCTCAAAACTTCAAATGGGCTTCTATTCTTGCATTTATAATACCCTTTAAGTAATTACAATTCCAGAAAAGGGTTACAGAAATATCCATCCATCCATTTTCCATATCGCTTATCCTCCTAGAGTCACAGGCATGGTTTCTTCAGGGAGAGGCAGAGTACGTCCTGAACTGGTCGACAGACAATCACAGGGAACATGTAAACAACCATTCACATGTAAAGGAAATTTAGAGTTTTCAATTAATCCAACATGCATGTTTTTGGGAGGGAACCAGAGTACAGAGTACACAGGCATGGGGAGAACATGCAAACCCTACACAGGCGGGGCAGGATTTGAATGTTGGTCCTCGGAACTGTGAGTCAAATGTGGTAATCAGCCGTCCACCATGCAGCACCACTGAACAATACCGCAGTATATGGTATAATAGTTAACACACCACAGAGGGAAGAGTTATTAACAACCCTGTGGAGTGTCGTTAACAACCCTGCTCAACTGTCAAATGTCAATCAAATGCACCCTGGAAAATGGATGCCTCAACGGTGAGCATCTTTTTTATGCTTGGGTTGTCCACGTGCTGTATTGTGGAAATGACGCGACAAAGCCGCAGTCCACACGTTGGCTGTCATGTCTGATTTGTTTTTTCCTCTCTAGCATATTCACCTTCTCTCAGGGACGTGCGCATAATCAATGATCATAATCAATGCCGACAGTAAGGCGTTTTAAAAGAGGACATGCCAGCGTGAAGCCGCGGTCCATACACTGACTGCCATGTCGGACTTTTTTCTGGTTCCCGTGCTCTTCTGTCTTGCTCTCTGATGTGTCTGCACTCTCAGCCAACAATCAGTCACTTGAAAGCAGCCACAACAAGATAAATTTTTTTGGTGAAGCTAGCACGTCCAATTTGCACTGGATCACAACTGCTGTGAATAAGGCGTTCAGTTCTTATCCAGTATGTTGGGGGTGGGGCAACTTATGCTAGACTCAAAAGTGCAACACATTTCACCAGAAGCACCAGTTTCTGACCAAAAAGCAGATTAAAATAGCGTTTAATGAAGTAGTGACTTTGACACTAATATGTTCAGCTTTTGTGACAAATACAAAACAACAAAAACAAGACAGAGAAAGGGCTTTTGATGGCAAAAGAATTTATTTACAGATAGATATCCAATGAACAAATATGGTGTGAGCTACCCTGTTTGAAGTTAAACATAAAGGTTATTTTAAATTTCTCTCCTCCATAATCGACACGATTCCAAGATTCACCACCTAATCTTTATCTTCTTCTCAAAAGTTTTGCTGATCTTAAATTCCAAATGCCAAGCCACCATCCACAAGGGTCTGTTGGTCATAATGGTGGTTCGCAAATATGGATTCCACAGACAAGCTGGGCGAGACACTCTTCTGTGCATACCTACTAAAAAATGCACTTGATTAGTACATTGGAGACAAAAAAATGATTGCATTCCAGCTGCCAAATATAAGCGATAGTTACATAATGTTTCCTTTTAACATTTCGTGTGTAGTACATGGCACAATGTAAAGTTAAAATATAACTTTTTAAAAAAAAATACACACACTCATTATTTAAGACAATATCTGCTGAGGTCATAAGGAATTGACTGTGGATATCTGTGAAATAACATCGCACTATTATCAACCACGAGTTTCAAAATGGCCTCTCGTTCTAATTTTCTGTTGATATATTTGCTTTTCAGGAAAACAGACTTCAGAAAATGTTTCCACTCTGGAAAAGATAGTGAATATGTTTGTGTGCGTATGCGGATGTGTGACTGCATACAGTATCTTGTCAGGCTGGAGGTTTTTGCATCATTAAAGTTTAATTCACATCAGCTGAAAAGTGGGTGAAGGAAATGATGAAAGGTGAAATAAATATGCAGCAACAGGAGCCAGTGTGGGCGTACCAATAAAACGGTGTATGTCTATGGCGTCTTTTTCCGTTCATTCCAAGACCTCTTTGACACTTTGGAGTGACGAGGTGGATGCTACGCTACAGTTTTATCATCAAAATCACAGATAAGCCCCCGTCATATGGAAAAATTAAGTTCACCAATATTTCCAGCGGTTTGTGAAAAGACAATGTAGCCATAAAAGAAGATACAATTTCAAGATATATAATACCTACCTAGCCCTCCGACTGACTGGCGACCAGTTCAGGGTGTAGTCCACCTTTCGCCCGAAGCCAGCTGGGATAGGCTCCAGCTTTCCCGCAACCCTTGTGAGGATAAGCGGCTTGGATAATGACATGACATAATACCTTCCTAGCTAACTGGCCATAACTGCCGCTGACTTTTTTTAAAGTGGGAAGGGCCGACTCACCCTAACCCTAGGGCAGGACTCCAAGACCACATAGCATGTTTTTAACTACAAAAAAAGGAAGGAAAAAAAAAAATCACCAAAACTGAAATGGTGAAAAACAGTTTAACAATCCGCAATTGAGTACTACAGTGCATAATTATCAGTGCATGCACATTTAAGCACTTATCTTCAAACGTAAAATGTATTTGGAAACATATTTCATGATTTATTTTACAGGGCCTTTAAGGACATATTTCAGTTCAGTGAAAAATTAATGGTCCCCGTCTCAAACATGGCGGCGGTCATGTGACGGTCATGGGCTGTTTTGCTCCTTGAACTTGCTGTGATTGATGAAACCATAAATTCTACTCTTTAACTGAAATACCTGAATAAAAAATGTTCAGCCATCAGTTTGTGACTTCACCCTGGACTGAACTTGGTTTCTGAAGCAGGACAACAATCCGAAAACACAGCAGCAAGTACATTTCTGTATGGCTTTAAAAAAAAAAAAAAAAGAAAAAGGGATGAAGGGTTTGAAGTGGCCTAGTCAATGTCCAGACTTGAATCCAATTAAAATGCATGCTCAGAAACCTTCAAATTTTGCTGAATTCAAACAATTCTGCAAGGAAGAGTGGGTCAAATTATCCCCAGAGAGATGTGAAATAAATCAGAAATAGTTCCAGAAAATGCTTGATTTGCTGATCACAATGGCCCAACCTATTTTTAGGTTTTGAGGGCATTAGTTTGGGGAATTCAGATGTGTGTTTTCCTAACTATGTCCACTTCAAGGCAATGCCATTGGTGCTCACGGTAATGATAAGGAACAACGCGGCAAGATCATTTGTGAACTGTTCCTTGCTTATATTTAAGATTTGTGCGATTGCATGTGTCAATACATCTACCCACACCGAACATATCAGGCTCGGGGGAGGCTCAGGTGTGGATATGTGGTTATGATCAGCCCTCCACTCTCTCATCTGACGGGCCTTTTTACGCAAGCTTTCAAGGCGGCTTGTTTCTCAGGGAGCCAATACATTATTGTTGCCCTCCTTTCGGAGCGCTCCAGGCTCAGGCTCTGAGAAAATCCCCACCAAATTTCCACCTTCTCATTCTTTTCTCGTTCGAATTTACATCTACTGAACTACTTAGCTCCCCACTTTCCATCTTCTCTGCTGGAACTTTTTTTTTTTTAAATAAATTGCCTATTGATCAGTTGTAGAGACGATAACCCTTGTCTCGGGGGGGAAATGTAATCAATTTCTATTGCTAATATCCATTTAATTACTCCTGATATGTCTGTGGTTTTTCACCGAGACGCATTATAGGAGCATGGACCGAAGTGAAATGGGATTCATGGGAACAGCCTGTGTAGTTCAATAGGAATCTTTGCTGTGTTTTTTTAAATACAGCTGCACTGCCCTCGTATGCTTAAGACTAACATTTGCCGAGTTATGTCAAAATAAGTACGGTTCTGCACTTCGGTGCAGTTCTCGGTTCATTGTCAATCAGCATTCTAGGGGTGGAGACACTCTTCTGGTATCACTTGAGCACACAGCACCTATCCCATATCCCCCTTATTACACCAATATGACCAGGGAATTACACCTTGCTCGTCTTATAAGGAGTAGTTCCTATAAACAGAAATGTTTCTTGTTCTTTGTATTTGTTGCTATATTGTTCCTTGTTCTATGTTCTGAATGTCGTACCAGCGCAGCACCGACTGCTGGAGAAAAATTGTGTAAGTGTTTTTACACACTTGCCCATTAAAGCTGATTCTGATTCTGTGGAAGGTGTAAAAACAAATTGTTCCTATGGGTTTATGTCTGTTTAAAGTAGCTTGCTTCTTGTAATACTAGAGTAGCCCAAACTACCTCAGACAAAATCGTTTTGTGTTTTAACTTACTGGACGAGGCCAATAAATATGATTCTGTTCCATCCATCCATTTTCAACACCACTTGTCCTGATTAGTCTCAGGAGTCGCTGGAATCGATCCCAGCTGATTTGGGTAAAGGTCTGAACTGGTCGCCAGTCATTCTCAGGGCACATACAGTATACTGTACAGTACACGCGAGTAACCATTTGCACTCACATTCACAATGTCACTGAGTTGGAACTGAACCCACGTTGCCCGCACCAAAGTCAACCGAGTGTACCGCTACACATCAAGTGACCTGATTCTGTCCCTTATTTGCTTTTACCACGAGATTAAATCAAAATTTGATGATCATTTCAAAGTTTCAATTTGGGATAACTGCAGCTCAAAATGGCCTGTGAACATTCTTAGTTAGCACGAGAAAGATGTCAACTCTTAGTCGTGAAGAGACATGACTTGTACTTTGTGAGGAACAAGAGATGCAGTTTAATGAAAATGTGCATGCAAGGATTAATTTGGAATCCAACCAGGTTAGCGCTGGCTAAGAAGTGTCCAACTATTTTTCTTAAATAGGTTCACATATAGAAACACGAACAAAGAGCTGTCTTCTACCTTGACACAAATGGCTTGTTTCTCTGTTTTTGTGCTGCTGTACTGTCTTTCTTTATATATCCTGCATTATATGAGAGTGAGGAACAGGAGCAAGGTGACTTACTTGTCCTCATACAAGAGCACAGGTGATATGATGTTATAATAGACAGAAACATACAATTTGTAAGTGCAAAGAATCTTTTTTCTAAAAAGGTTTACAAAAGAAACAAATACATAAGAATATATATTATAAGAGAGCTACGGTCAACTGTACTGAATAGAAATTGTCTGAACTGTCTATAAGAGACATCCTGTATGGGTGTTACAGAATAGACAGTAATATAATGTTTTAGCGTTTGTGCTTTAGTATCGTCTTTATTTTTTTTGTAAAGCTTCCAAGACAACGGTTCTCAAACTAGGGTTCCCAAACCTCTGTCGGTCCACAGACCATATAGCATTGGGGTCGCAAAATAATTTGAGATAAGTGATTATCTGATGTAATTTCACAACAGATATACCTCCATATGTGGACCACCACAATAGTAAAACAAACAATTAACCAAGTCCTCCTCCTTGCATATCTTTGGGCCCACTAAAAGCTCTGATATGATTGGGACATACACGTACTCATCACGTACTTTAAATCTTATATCGAGCATTACGTAATATGTTTTACTTGTTTCTTTTCCCAAATAAAAGGCATAATATAATGATGATGAAATAAAAATTGAAATTGCCTTTGTAAATGTTGACTTGGAAAACTAATTCTTTATCATTATAAAGTCAATTTTCTCTTGGAAAAAAAAAAATCATTTGTTGTTGCAAATCGGATTTTTTCCCCTTGAGAATAGGCCCCCAAAATATCTTTTTGAAAATAAGGATTACACACGGGTAGTTATGATTAACTGGCATTAGGATAATGACAGAATCCTTGCAAACATTTTTCCTTCTATATGAGGTCTCTAGAGGTCTACGAGAACCTTTATCTAATAGGTACATAACATTACTGGTGGTAGAAACATCGGATAAATACTTTAGTTGAAATCTGTCATCTGATGATTTAATTTTTAAATATAACAATGAGGTATATACAGGAGTCACTGATGGTCTAGCGGTGCATTAGTCTGACTGGTGAATGCGAGTGCAAATGGTGGTCTGTATCTGTGTGCTCTGCGAGTGACTGGGGACCATTTCAGGGTGTAGTCCGCCTTTCATACGAAGTCACCCGGGATAGGCTCCAACACACTGCAACCCTGAATAGGATAAGCGGCATTGTGAGCGGATGCAGTCTACATCAAGTCTGTAGAACGCATCTCAGCCAAGGGTGTGTTGACAGACACGTAAAATTGCATCGAAAATAGGCTGGAAGTGGGGCTCCCCTTTGGGCGACAGCATGGAGGATGATGGAGGTGAGAATGATAGATGTGAGCTGTGTGGCAGGATTCCACACCCTCCGTTGGAGCGTAAAAAGCCACAACCACAACATGAGAACATCACGCTTGTTCTGTCTCTCGTGACCTTGGCGTCACTAACATCCCCCAAAGTGAATGTTTTGTTTTTCCTTGATTTTTTTTTTTTTTTTTTTTTTAGGTGGGGCACGTCTAAAACAACACCAAATAAGACACTCGGGCCCCAGTTTGCTCGTATCAGGGCTTATCTGATGTAATTGCAACGTGCAGTTGGCTAGCTAGCTAGAAATAGCACTGAAAATGCATTTCACCTTCAAATAAAGTAATTAATTATGGTGCCACTTCATTGTTGGCTGTGAGTTCCCACATTACAAAGCAGAAAGGCAGAAGCATGAAGAGGGGAAAACAATGCGGGATAAAAAAAAAAAAAAAAACACAACAAAACAAAACTAATGACTTACTAGACATGGCGACCGGGGGTTTGGGTTAACATGGCTGTTTTAAAACACCTTGTTGTCGGCTATGGGTGAATGGAGGTCATGCAGAGAAAGTGGAAGAGAGGAAAACAAGTACAATATGACTGACAACATGACCAGGGCATTGTGCGCTCATGGCTGCTTTTGGAGTGCCTCGTTGTTGCGATGTGGAGAAGGCAAACGGCTACCCCATGGGATATATTCTAACCACTGCGAGCATTAAGCTGATATACTTTCATGCCTCAAGCATGTACATACCTATATGGAGGTGTAAGAAATATGCAAGACAATCTAGCATCAATTTTTCCAGGTCTCAGAAGTGCATTTTGATTGACAGTTGACGGTTGAGTGGGGCAAGGTCTATTCAGGGGACCAACCAATATTTAAGAGAGCAGATAACCCCTTAATTTTTCATGATTTTGAGCTCTTGTTTTTTTCCAGTCATTCAAATTTGAGAGAATCGTTTACAACCCGCTTCTCAAATTATTTTGCCTATTATTGTCACTTTACATGGACTTCTAGTGGGAAAAATTAAGTTATATGTTTTTTTTTTTTTTATTGTAAGGCGGCACGGTGGATCAGCTGGAAAGTGTTGGCCTCAAAGTTCTGAGGACCCGGGTTCGATGCCAGCCCCACCTGTGTGGAGTTTGCATCTCCCCGTGCCTGCGTGGGTTTCCTCCGGGCACTCTGGTTTCCTCCCACATCCCCAAAACATGCAACATTAATTGGACACTCTAAATTGTCCCTCGGTGTGATTGTGAGTGCAACTGTTGTCTGTCTCCATGTGCCCTGCGATTGGCTGGCAACCAGTTCAAGGTGTACCCCGCCTCCTGCTCGTTGATAGCTGGGATAGGCTCCAGCACTCCTGCGACCCTTGTGAGGATAAGTGGCTAAGAAAATGGATGGATGGTGTTCTTGTAAACCAACATTTAGAGTACTTTGAAATGGATCTGGGGAGAAAAAAAAATCTGATGCTCAGAGTTTGTTGTCATAAAATTCTTTGCAGAATTATGTCGATGCTTTTGAAGGCTTATTTTAAGATATGTTTGTCTTGTTTAAATCTACATTTGGATTACTTGAGAACACTGCATTCCTTGAAGACAGTAAAAAGCCGTGCTTCAGGGCAACCCCCTGCTGGGTCAATCAAAACCTTTCGTTTTTTTTAACATTTCAGTGTGCAGTTAATTTTAACACTGGGTGAAAATTGTCACACTCGCACTCGTTTCTACAAGCTGTGACAAATTCACTATTTTTAGACTATAACGACAATCACTACTGACCTCGCTTCTCTCACCATGAGTCAGCTCCAATAGGCTCTGGTTGAACCCTAACACAACACTAATGAGGACAAGTTCTTCAGGAAATTAGTTATAACTGTGAACTTCAGTGTGAGTAGTTGTCTATACAGCATGTGCCCTATGATTGGCCGGCCATCAGTCCAAGGTGTGTGTCACGCTCACCAAATGTCAGCTGCGATAGCACCTTGCCCCACAACTCCAAAGAGAACAAGTGCGACAGAAAACTGTTTAGTTTGAGCAACGGACCGAACATTTCTGAAACTACTGTAATGCTTGACAGAGAAGAGAAGGAATACAATTCTTTTGCTTCTGCTCATCACGTCCCTGATGTGAGCATCTCCAGCTTCAGCAGCTCGCCGTACGAATTTGTTCTACAGCAGTCAATTAGTGGAGGCCCTCCTCTTGCACTACACTTGTGCGACTCCCTCACCTACAGGGCCCTTCCGTGGCTGCGATCCAGCTCAGCCCATCTGTCTCGTCTCTGCGCGGCACACTGCCTGACTCACAGTTTGGTTCCTCGCTTTTGCATGGTGTTGATTCCCAGTTTGTCCATCATCGTTATTTACAAATATGCACATTTTGTTTATTTTTTTTTAGGTTACAGTGGGAATTTAACAGGAGTGCAATATATGAATATTCCTAAATAGCAAATATTTGAAATCTGCACACTCTCACTTTAGCAATTGTGCGATGTTTTTTTGGGTTCAATTAAATCAGGGCTGCTCAATGCATCGATCGCGATCGACTGGCAGTTTGGGTCAATCGCGACAGCGTGCCGAAAAAAAAACCTGCCTTTTTTTACCTTTAGCTCACCTAAACTGCATGTGCAAACAACACTTGATACAGAAAAACACGCGAGTCAGCGAGTTCCCCCTTATTTTAAGCCCTCACTTCAGAAATCTTATCAAACATGAGTATGGAGGCTGGCGTAAAGAAGAAAACAAAAACATATCACTTTTATACAGAATGGGAGGCGGACCTATTTTTTACGATGTCATTTTCGAAGTGCGTTTGTCTTATCTGACAGTGGAGTGAAATGTGGAACGGCATTTTCGAACTTTTTATGGAAAATATGACGCCGACATTCCGCCGAAAAGCAAGCTGAGAACGAGAAAAGTGAACGAACTAAAATCCCAATTGGCCGCACAGCAGTCTTTTTTCACTCAACAGTAAAAGCCGCCACCGAAGCATCGTTTCCGGGTTCGTCACATCATCGTTGATAACAAGAAGTCCTTCCAAGATGGAGGGATGGTAAAAGAGGCATAGCTGACACATTGTTCCGATCTTTTAAAAATAAGGTGGAAATATTCCATATCTCCAATAAAATCTCTGCAACTGTAAAGTTACACAGCGCTGTGAAGCCATGGCTGATGTGTGGGAGGACATCAGAGAATGTGAGTATTTCTCAGTGCAGTTAGACGAATCCACTTTCGTGAGTGACACAGCCCAGGTGTGCATTTTCATTCACATTGTGTTTAGTAATCATCAACGTGAACTTAGATAGTTACAAAAAAGGTTTAAAGTTAATTATGTTATCTAATATTGGCTCATGCGGTTATGCAAGGCATACATTTACACATAAAGAATCTAATATATATCTAATATCTAATATACTTTAAAAACAATGTGTTTTGCATTTTTGTAGTGGGTAGATCTTTGTGACTTGGTCATTCTATCTCATCATTGGTCATTCTAAAAAATAAAGAAAAGACGTCAGCGCCCCCCAGTTGATCGCGAGAGGCTGGGCACTTGAAAGTAACTCTTGGTGTAAGAAAGTCTGGACACCTGAATTAAATGATGGAGCACATTAAAAAAATTGTTTCCAATAGGAACAGCAGGGGTCGCAGTTTTTCAGTTGCAGCGAGTTGGTATGTGCGTGAGGGTCAATCGTCAAGTGTTATAAGTCCTTCCCATTCTTGGTTTTCAATGCATTAATAATTGGTGTTCTTTTGTACACATGAAGATGTCGCAAGGTGCCAAATGCCTGCTGGATGGGGAAAGTAGTGATCACATCGAGGAAGTGTGACAAAATGACACATTTTAAATGAGCCACTATGATCTTTGTAGGTCAGAGAGGAGACAAGTTTAGCGTGGGTTGTTAGCACAAGTTAGAGTTTTTACTGCACGTGTTTTCATTTTAAATTGCGAGAGTTCATTCTTCAGTTATTGTGTACACCCCATGGTGCTTTTGGATAAAATAATTTACACCATTCACGTGTAGAAAAAAAAACAAGTCTCGAAGTAAAACTACAAGATGAAATGTGGTGAATAATACATGCTATTACCAGAAATATGATGCTTGAGAATGTTGCAAGAGGCTTTTGATACAGAGCTGCATGGTTCAGCTCCACAAAGCCAATGCTAGTCTCCTGTGGCTGCATAGCATTAAACATTAATAAAAGCAAAAAAAAAAAGAGCAAAAAAGGGCAGGTCACTGCCAGGATTTAATTAACAGTAGAGCCTTTTTTGCAGATAATTACTGCAATGAGTAATATAAAGTGTACAATATGCTCTATATTATCTGACAATTTATTTAATTCAATTATTGGAACGTTGGTGATAACAGTAATGTTTCGTTGGTGATTTATGCAAAAGTAAAAAGTTTTACTGGAAAGAAAAAAAAGAGCATTGTATACTCATGGAAAACAGCAACCACAAATGATTAAAAAAAAAAAACACCAATAGGCATAGAAAGGTGTGAAATGTGATGTGATGCTGGCCCCCCACAGCCATGACACATTTCAGAAGTTAAATCTACAGATGATGTTTGCTGATCAAAGCAATAAACCACATGTGAAAACCTAATTTCAATGAAGTCAGGATGTTGTATTAAACATAAATAAACAAAAATATGTTGTCACTGTCCGGAGGAATCCTAATCGTCCAAATGTGCTCAAATTCATCTTTTTTTCCCCCAAATCATGAGATACTTTTTGTTTTCCCCACACCTGCTCGTATTTTTATGCATTAGTAACCAATTTAAAGTGTTGGATGTAAAAGGTATAATGCAATCAGTTTTAATGGATGCTGTTTGGTAATGAAAGCAAGATGTTTTTTTTTAATTTGTTATTTTTAATTTCCTGAAAATAATTCATTTTGCTAGGATTCCACACGACAGCATCATTATACTTTTTATGTGAATAAATATGAATGTGTACAGTACTTACAGTACACGGCCATTCAAAAGTTTACTCCACATCATCACTAAGATGTACCTATTTTGTTTTTTCACTTTTCTTTTTTTTTTTTTTTACCACATAAACAATGTCTGTACTTAATGACCCCTATTGGAAAGTAAAAAGAGATTTTTCAAATGACCACAAAAATTTGAATGGTAGATTTTATGGACAGTTTGTGCATTATTGGAGCATTTGATGCTAAAACCAAGACTGATCTCCTCTTGAAGACAAGCTATGTACTTTTATTCTGATATGAATCCTGTTGCATCCTCGGCCCCGAATGTCTCAGCGCACCTTACGATCTTGCCTCAAATCAGCATCCTTGGACTGTTACCTGCCAGGAATTTCCCGCCGGTCCCAATCTCCACTGCTCTGCAGCTAAAATTTTTCCCAATCATTTCACTGCAGTCCCCCCCCCCAACCCCCCAATTCCCCTTCTCATTATACAGTCCAGGCAATGATGCTGCATTTGAAATTGTGTGAAAGAAACTACCGTGGCTTGTTAAATTATTGTTTGATGTTCTTATTGAGGACTCTCTTTGACACCCGCTAATTTGAAATTTTCCAATGAGCAGAAGAATTTATGGCACGGAAACGGGAAATACTAATATTTACTTTTAGACTATTCAGTTATCAGGAATACTTTCCCACAAGTAAGTCAATCTTTTCAATCTGAAAATGTGTCTTTTAGCAAGAAGTCCCAAATTTCTCATTTTCATGATAAGCAGTTTCACACTACGTTTCTCCGCCCATGGCTTAGATAGACGCTGGATGAAAGTCTGGTTTTTCGACTACACGCGATCACTGTCAAAGCTAAGCAGAGTAGCATCGTTGTTGGATGCATAGATTAGTGTTAGCCCACCACGAAAATACAATTGCTGCTTTGACTGTCTTTATGCAAGATTGCATTTGAAAATCAAGCCCTCTAACAGCTCGTGTCTCATACAGGCATCCCTCATCAGTTTGTTTGGTCTTAGTTCGCTGGGTTCTTTGAGTATACTTTGGATCGTTGTTGTCATAAGAAACGTTTACCGCTTTTCGTGTTTGCTTGTTAGTTTGTATCGTGATTTTTGGACTGTTAATTTACGATTTCTAATGGCACTCCGATACTTTTTTGTTTTTATTTTTTCAATTAAGTATTCTTCAGAGTATGTCGCGATCTCCTGCATTACCTCTCCCACTTCTCCGAGCATGAGTCTTCCACTTTTGCCTCCGCACTTCCACCACAAAAACCTTAATTTCTGACTGCTTTGCTCATGTCGCCACACCCCATATGAGTGAAAGAAATTGAAAGAAATGTCAAAAATAATTTTTGATGGCTTTGGATGGAACAAGAAATCGTCAATACCATTGGAAAGAAGGAAGTTACCATTCTGTTAAGCGACTTCATTCGCAAAATTGATCGACCTGGTAAAGCATTGGGCATGTGGTGTCAGGATACTATTGACTATGTATCAAGAGGTTTCAAGGCATTGGAACGCGAGACGACAAAAACACGTCAACAACTGGAAGCAAGGAAAACAATCTTTGTCTTAGCTGGTACATTCGGATGTCAACCCAAGGCCAACGAACCTTACGGACTTCATCCTTGGTTTACGTCCACTACTCCCGCAATTGAGAGGCAAGATCCACCGAAACAACCAACTCAAGTTGCAGACGGGGTCGTCAATAACGAGGTGACAGTTCAGAAACAATTACTTGTAAAAATGTTTGTATTATTAACCGATAACAAAACATGACGTTAATAATTGTCAAATTCAATCATTTCAATCATTTACAAAAACAAGAAATTAAAACGTTTTTGAATGGATACGATATAGACGTTATGAAAGCACGCTTGAAGGCCATGATGCAAATCTTAATTCAATTTAGTTTCACTTCTAGTAGTTTACTTAGTTTAATTTTTTTCGGGTAAAGGTATGCACCTAAATAATGAAAGATCATATTGTGTACATTTTGAAAACAGAATAGCATTTATTTATAGATGTACTAGATATATTTCATTCATAATACCATTTATAAAACCTGTACATTAAAATTGGTGATCATGCTTCCAGCCCCCAGACTCCTGGCTATTTTTCAGTCTTTTTTCATTCAGTCAAATCACATGCCTGGCAGTGCTACCTGGACCCAAAACATGTATAGTAACCCTTTCTCTAGTCTACCTGGATCAAGGGCAATTGGGTTAATTCCCTAGGAGTTAATCCAGGTACTCTAATTTTCAACCAATTTGTACCAGTGTTTAGAAATAGTTTGTTTAAATTCAAAGTATTCAGTTCTTTGTATAACGCATTCTATCATGTGAAATATCATATTGTATGCAGAAATCAGTCTGTATCTTTACCATTGAACCATTCGTACACCTCCTCTAACATTCTAATCCACCCCTACAATGATATTGAATTCCAGCACAGCGACTCAACGGGTTTAGTAATGCCTTATGAATTCTGCATGAAGTGCTGATTTTATACAGCGTCTCCCCACATGATCACTCCCGAAATTGGCTCGAGCCACCAGAATTCTAATCAGTCCGTTTTGTTTTAGCTTTGTGAGGAAGGCTGTTGTGATGCAAATTCTCACCCCAACCTACACTTAAGACCAACAGAACTCTAGAATACTTGACATCAGATTTAAAGTCCCATTGATTTGTTTATCAAATAATCCTGTCACACTCACCTACTTCAAACACTCTAATAATATCAAAACACGGAGGGCTTTGACATGCAAATTTGCAGTAAAGGGATATAACACATTTCTCTATTTATTCCTGCACGGCTGCCTACACTCATTAGGAACACAAAGCAGTCTGGTAAAATGATATTTATAGATGGTTCGGGAAGACCCGTTTGATGGTCCTACACTTTGCTGGAACAGTGCTAACTTTAGCCTGTGACTTGAACCCATCATTTGGCCTCTGTCTCCCTTCTAAAACTCATAAAACCGGCGCCAAGAGACGTTTGGCCCTACTTAACATAAAATCTAATTTGGCTGCTGTCAAAAAACTCTGCAAAGTTTACCTATTTGAATGTCGCCCCTGCTATTGTTATGTTATTATCCACATTGGCCACTCCCATCCCATACAAGACATCAAATTGCTCCACAGGAAGTTGAACAATATTCGCAAAAGGTTCACAGTTGGGCCCAGACCCTAACCCCCACAAATAGCAGAATAATACTGCACCCAAAATAGGTGTAATGTACTCTAATTCAGTTCAAGTATCTTCTCTTTTTTTTTAATACAGTGTAGAATCTGCTTTCTAAATGTCCTGTTGGGTTTTGCTGCGATATAGAGGCTAGAGTGTTAAACGATGTGCTAGGGAGAGGACTCCTGTTGGGTCTATTGGGGGTTTAAACTGGGATGGGGGGGGGGAACTGGCACACAAGTACAATTGGCACAGGAAGGAACAGAATCCTACCACAAAAGCTGTAACGTCCCCACAGCTGGGAAGAGCCTAGTGTGGCTGGGGCTGTCTGATAGCACCCTGCAAGTCGACTACATTTGAAAAGAAAGGCCCATTAGGTACGGAATATTGTAAGTCATGTTAATTACTTTTGGGGATGAAGACAAAAAGATGATACTGTAAGTCACTAGTCAATTAAAAAAACACAGACACACACAAGAGACTTTCATCTACAATAAGGAAAAATCCATGTCCTCACATGTCTTCCAGTCACTCTCAATCGCTCGCTGGCTGTCCAATATATGATGTAAACTAATTGCTGTATATGCATCATTTTTTTTCATCCATATTTGGAAGAGGCCTGATTTTGAACAAAATAAAACATCAGAATTTAGTGAATGACTCCGAATACACGACCAACAACCATTAGTTGAATTCAATATGCTGCATATATTGGGGTAAGTAGCAAAACAAAAGTGCACTATTATCATGGAGAGATTACAATATCAGCTAGATAATGCCGTTTCATCGCTTTAGAGTTGAGATTAGCACATCTCTTAAGACATAATACTTTGTAAACATGATTTGTGGAAGTTCAAATGATCAGGGGGAAGACAGGGAATGCATTCATGGAATCCTAGTACCCAACACCCAGTTCCTAGCAACAATAGCATTGTTTGTTGTGAGTTTATCAAATGCAGATATGATGGGATGAAATCAAATATCAAGTCATATTTAGCCTTATTCAGCTAAAATTGAGGCAGAAACACAAAGTTGTGTAAACTTTTAAAATGGATGGGGGGAAAAAATATCAAAATATTGACTATGTAGAAGGCATCCAAGAGCATGTCTAGTAGCATATTGTTTATTTCATTTGTGCCATTTACACCCACTCACAGATGTCTGGAGAATGATCAATACTCAGAGCTTCCAATTGCTCAACGTATCATGAGAGAAAACAAGGTCGTAGCGTTGAATGGGGTGCCATCTGATTGTGTTTGGTGTCATCACAAGGCATCTAGGAACAGAAGCCTTTTGCCGTCAAACGCAATCGCAACATACAAATATCACTTCGGACCAGTTTTGTTCTGAAGGAAGGGTGAAGGCTTTTCAAGCATGTGTGCTGACTATTGTCTGACTACTATTTTCTTGTACTCCCTAGATAGTAAAAGCTGTAGCTATACTTTGTAGTTCTGACTTGGTCAAAACAGGATCTTTACTTTCAACATGGTTGAGATGGTTATTTGATTGATTTGTCGAGATCTTGGGGACTGTTTTCATTCATTCGTCTTCAACGGCTTATCCAAGGTCAGGTCGCGGTGACAGTAGCTTTAAACAGGGACGCCCAGAATTCATTTTCCCCAGCCACTCCATCCAGCCCTTTTTGAGGTATCCCGAGGTGTTCCCAGCCCAGCGGAGAGACGTAGTTTCTGCAACGTGTCCTGGATCATCCCTGGGGTCTCCTTTCGGTGGGACATGTCCGGAACACCTCACCAGGGAGCCGTCCAAGAGGCATCTGAATCAGATAATCATGGAGGAATGTAAACCAGAAAGCATTAATAACAACGATGTAACAGCTTGGGAAAGAATTTTTACATATATTTATACATTTTTTTTTTAAATTAGCCTATTTACTGTAGCAAGCTAGGGGAACAATTTTGATGGGAAATAAAAAGCCTGAGGCAACTCTAGTGAGATTTTTTTTTTTCTTCCACTACACGTTTTTCATTGTGACAAATGATCAAAATGCCTATTATATATAATTGACAGTAACAACATTTCCAAGTTTGCATTGGCAATTGAATGAGTATTTCTACCTCTTTTTTTTCGGACACAAGGATCTGTACTTCAACTTAACGACAGAGTGTGAGTACAGTCGACCCATCTGCCAATGACATGATGGGAGTCCAATCTATGACTTAATCTGATGCAGAATCAAAAGGCAGAGTCCAAATGCACGAATAGCACTCGGGACCAAATCCGGAGAAGCATACTAATGTCAAATAGCCTTTCATAATGACGTTAAGCACTTTAATTGATCACCATGTATTAAGGGAAGCGAAGAGGTCAAGGAGATGCGATGAAATGGTCTCGGAAAAGACATGAGGTTGCGGGACAGAAGTGAAAAATCATCTGCTGCCTTGCTAAACCAATGGATGATACTATATAAAATAAAATAAAAGGAAAAAGGTAGTAAAATATATTTTATTTCTATACTTTGTTGATTTGAATGATTTTTTTTATTTCAATGCTTTTGAAAGGTGCACTTTTATGCAAAGTGCATTGAGCTAACCTGTGTACAAAAGATCCTTTTGCGATGTTATCATGGTCTATCTGACATTAATAAATGAATAATCCAAAATCAATGTTTCATGGAAAGGGGGAAATATATCATACTTAAGTAGGCCTTGAGTTCGTTATGTTCAGGATTTATGCTTTTTTGCCCTTTCACCGTTTTCAGCTTCAAATACCAACTAGGTTTGTATTTCTGCAGGAACTTTTACAAACGGGTTAACATTGAGCTTGAACGACCTCTGTGTAAACTATATTTAAAAAAATTGTACCAAACTTTTAAGTATTTTCATTTTTGTGTATTGTGTTACTTTGGCAAAATCATTAAAAATTCGATGTTAAAAAAATGACACGGGTATTTTCATTGCTGTTAAACGTGAAAATGGGTACAATTTGACCCGAACACTTGCTAAGTGTTAACAGATGCTTCTTAAAGTACAGAAGAACTATTCCACACTTCATTATTTACCACTGAGCCTGCTGCTGCTCTCATTATTGTCAATAGCACTGATTAAATGATCTTAACCTCCAGATGGCTGCTCACTGTCACTCTTCCTCTCAACTTGTTCAGTTTTTGCCCCCTCAACACACCCACAAACACACACAAAGTTCCGGTATAATACTTCCTGTGTGGCGGCCGGACGAAACTGACAGCTCATTATGACTTTGAAAATGGAGTTGAGCTTGGTGTGATCCATTAATCTGTGAGTGTGCCTCTGCCCGTCTAACAATTTACAGTAGCTCTTCATTAAAGCGGAACAATAGCCCCGATAGCGCGTGATTCATTATATGCAATCAAAATTGGATCCTGAGGGGCCATCAATTCTGTTGATCATTACCGCAGTCGCCGTGCTCAAGGAGAGGACAGCCGTGATGTTGTATATCATTAATCTGACCCTTTGCCTTGTTATGATATTTGATGTGATGAATGGATGAACCAATTGGACAGAGTTGGCATTTTACAATTTAACATCACACGTATTTCAGCATAGCACCATAGATTATGTGATAGATGATGGATTAAAGTTTTTTTGTGGTATAATGGTTAGCAAGTGTGCATCACATCTGAGAAGTTCCAGGTTTGATTGTCCTACAAATTCCAAAGACACGCCTGATATCTTAATCGAAGGTTAAATTCATCTGAGGTGTGAATATTAGGGAAAGGTTGTTTGTCTAAATGTGCCGGGAAATTGTCTAGCAACTACTCTCGGTGGATGCCACTTCTCTTGCCAGTAGTCCAACAGAGTATGCTACAGCTCATTTACAATCAGGGGTGTATCCACCCTTGTAAAAATTCTACGATACTGATCCGACCCATACCAACGCTCGACGGAGACTGTACCTTTGGGGTAAGACCCGTGTCAGCTGTTATGTGTGTCTGGAGATAATTTAAAGGCACAGAAGACAGCACTTTTACGCAACTGCAAATTATGCTCTGCAAAATGGATAATGAACTCCGGCAATCGCAACTCGCCAACTGGCAGGCGTCGAGTTTTGCGAGGTTCATCATCAGCTCCGCATGCACAGTGTGGTGAGTCACACTTTTTTCGATGAGCCGGAAGAGTTACGCATTGGGTGTTCTGTTCATGTTTTGTATTTTACTGTGTAACATGCTCAGAACAGTTCTTGGTAATTGTAAATGATCCTGAAATTAGATATGCCACTTTGTGCGTGCCATTGTTGATACAGAATCCCACTTTTTCTACACTGAATTAATTTGTGGTGTTGTGCAGATGAAAGGCTGTTATAGTTAACTTTATACATCTCTGTGTCAATTTCCCTGCATTTTATTTTTCACTCATTAGTTGAGCAATTAATTCACATCTACACAAGTAGTCACATAGCATCTGCGTGAACTATGTACAGTATTGTATAACTAATTGGTAGGGGAATTATTTTTTGTATTAGGATGCTTTTGCAAAAAGACACAGTTGTAATGAGCCATGTTTTGTGTTTATTTGCTTTCATGGTGTTTTTTTTAGTTAGTTTAGTTACTGACATCATGTGAAATTAGTTCTAGAGTTACAAGATTTAAAAATGTGGCATATTTAAAGGTCCCACATTTTGGCTATTTAGACCTCCACAATGTGACTCCCTAACATAGACTTGGTATAAAAGTTTTTCCATCCATCGATTTTCTTCGCTGCTTATCCTCACCATGGTCGCGGGGAGTGCTGGAGCCTATCCCAGCTGTCAACGGGCAGGAGGCAGGGTACACCTCGAACTGGTTGCCAGCCAATCGCAGGGCACATTGAGAAAAACAGTCAAACTCAAAATCACACCAAGGGGCAATTTAGAGTGTCCATTTAATGTTGCATCTTTTTGGAATCTGGGAGGAAACCATAGTGCCCGGAGGAAACCCACGCACACGGGGAGAACATGCAAACTGCATACAGGCGGGTCCGGGATTGAACCCACAACTGTGGCCCAATTAAATTTTTTATTTCATTAAAAAAAAAAAAAAAAAAAAACACATTGGTTTTGTCATGAGTGTCCAAAAAAAGGGCCTCTCCGACAGCTATTTCTGTTTGACCCAATTTTGTATCTGCTGTGTCTATATTTGCCACCCCATTTCCTCTGATTGGTTACCTCCATGTAGAAGACCCACTTGTGAGAGGACCCGTTTTATGTTTAAATCTCTGACTCGGGAGCTGAGAGGTAGGCAGAGATCTTTGCTAGTGACGTACATCAGCTTGAGAAATTTAAATGAAATTATTTCAGATCCTTGTGCCAGAAAAACATTTGGAACTCAGGAATGCGTGAATAATTTTAATTCATGGTGCACATGGAGAGACAATATTGCATCCCACATTCTAGATAAAGTTGCTTCCATAAAATACGAACCTTTAAGAAAAGTTCATTTTTGAATGTTTTCATCACAACTGACACATTTTCATCATAGGTGCAAGACATTATGCAATTCAATATTATCAGTACTCGGTATTGGTGAATACTCAAATGTAAGTCGAACCGAACTTTAATAAAACAAATCTCGACACAAAGGACATCGTACAAAACGGACCATCGTAAGTAAACAATGTGTCCATAAACAGTTTGCATTTGTTATTTACACTGCCATTGACAAAGTCTGTTTGTTTCAGAATTGAATGCCTTTGTTTCCTGGCGCTGTGGGGCAATGTAGTCAGACACAGTGGGGCACACCTATCCAATAGTATAAGAAGTGCGTGTGTGACGGCCATATTTAATGTGACAACACATGGCTGCCGTGATGGCAGGAGTTAATCTGTTGTAATCTAGAGTAGTGTGCTCTGCACAACAGAGAGCGCACAAATGGCTAATTCCGATGTTAACGCAAAGAGGAATATGACATACAAGACTGGAATCTGAAACGTGCTATTTTGGCACAGTTTTTTTTTCAGCAAGCTGGTCATCTATGGCAACGTAGTTGGAACTAGGAAGTACTTCACGACTCATGAACGTGTCTCACCTCTGATGAGTCAGTCAACAATGCCTACATAATGTGCACCAGCAGTAAGTTTGGATAAATGTGGAAACTTTTGAAACATTTTCAAGCTTCCCGCCTTTGCAGTCCAGAAGGGGTAATGTATTTTGTATATATTTTGTATCCCACTTCTCTCACTAAAAGTCACCTGGCATGAGCTGCAACTCCTGGACTAAGAAAATGGAAAATGGATGGATTGAAAGTCAATTTGATTTCATTTGCATGACGTTTAATACCTGAGTATGGGAAGTGTGCTAATTCTCCATGTGTGGGCCCAGGGTTAAGTTTAAGGTGAACATCCCCAGCAAGGGGGAGCATGGTAATGAGGTACAGTAAATACTTGCATTAATGACTCTTCGTTTGATCCTCCAGCTATGACAGCAAGAGCAATATTCACAAGAGTCAGCCGTATGGCTCATACGGCACATTGCCAAAAATTTGTGAATACACACATTGCGCTCATCATGACTCAAATGGAAAAATCTTAAGCTAGCAATGCCAATAAATTGTCACTTTTTATTGAACAACTGGTAGGAAAAAGAAGGTTAACCTCCGAACGACAATGTAGGATTGCTGATGGAGACATAGTTCCCAGTCGGGTAGCTTTGACAGTCTGTGAGCGTGTTCATTTGTGTGCATGCCTGACCCTCCGCCGTTTTCCCTTAGGTTGTTCTTGTAATTAATATGACCTTTGAAAACCTCCACCAGTTGTTCCCTTAATTACATTTCCAACTATTCAAATTTTATAGCCAACCTGTTTCCACAGGCATCATTTTTGAATGACTGGTTTCTATTCAAGTCACATCTGCTTTTTTAAATTTGTTTTTTTTTTGCCGGTGTAAATCATCGATTACTGTAAACATTCATTCAACATTAATCATAATCTTCTTTCCTTGACAGTAATGTAATGATAATCATTTCTCAGATGGAATTATTTAAATACCTTATGAAGCGCATTCAGTGATTTGTTTTACTGTAAATGTATACATTTTGACGAAAATTGCTGAAAACATGCTCAAACGCTGAACTCTATGTAATACTCTGTTATGGAGGACTTGAGACCAAAGAGTAGATTTTGTAGACCTTAAAGAAAGTTGGCACTGCATGGATGAAATAGTTTGAGGAACCGTTGATCATTTTTCTTTACCTTGCCAGAGGTAATAGTGACGTTCTGCTTCCAGTGCCCAAAAGTATTCAGCTTGAAGGACTTAAAAAGTTCACTGTTGCAGTTTTCTTCACCAAGAGCAGGAAGGGGATTAAACGTAATCAAGCTTTTTAAAAAGGGACAAAAGGTTACAACCTGGTGCAGTCACCCCCTCCTCTGACCTAATGACCCCGGTGGCCACCTCATCAATTGGAGGTTTTTGGCCTTGCTCTTGTCATCAAGATGTAGTGGCAGGATCTGACCCCAGTGGGCTGGTTTATCAAGAGGACTGAAAACATCAGAATTTGATTGTAATGGGAAGTTTTAATTTAATTGTATTTTTTTGAGTAATTACAGTTACAGATGCCCCAAACTGTAAAGATAAAACGTTCAGCTCATAAACAAAACGGAATAAAAACAAGTCTTTGTTTTTGTATTTTGAAGATGAGCCCATGAATATTATTCATGGCGCAATGATGTAGTTGATGTGATTACTTAACAAAGCCACAGAGGCTGTGAGATGGGACAGATCCACCACGGTTGACCATTCCACGACCCTCGGTCTCAGCCAAAATCACATTAGTCCTTTTAAATTCAGTTCACTGGACTGTGTTTTTTCAGCAAATAAATTCAGATGCTACAGAGTAAAAGTCAATTGGAGACAACTTGTGTGTGTGAATTATTCTGATTACTTTGAGGCAGTTTTTTTTAGATTTGGATTCTGCAAAGTGTAAAAATATTCACAAATGGCTCGTTACCCAAGTTATGCATACTAGCCCAACATCCCTCGTTTATTGTGTGGTTACATTCCAGAAACCCTCTGTATTAGAAAAAAATCATTCTTAATATATTTATTTTATTATTCATTTATATCGCAAGCTGCGTATCCATTCATCCATTTTCCAAACCGCTTATCCTCAATAGGTTCGCGTGCCTGCTGTAGCCTATCCCAGCTATCTTTGGGCCAAGGCGGAGCGCACCCTTAACTACCCACGAGCCAATCGCAGGGCACATACAGTGGCTGAAATCAATATTTATCATGTCATATTTCCAAAGGTGCTATTCACCTGGAAATGAATGTTGGGAACAACTTCAATATTTCATACATATGTACACAGAAAAAAATATATAGACCAAGGTAAAGCCGTGTGCCTCATTTGTGGTACACAGATCGCTGTGTTAAAAACTACAATTTGTGTCGCCGCTAAATGAACAAACATGAGGATAAATATAGAAATCTGTCTGATGAAGAGCGCGCATTGGAGTCTGATGCATTGTGAACAAAACTGCGAAGCCAACAAGGATTTTTTTTTTTTTTTACAAAACGTTGCTGAAGTACCGTAAAGAGGCGGGTTGTAGACATCGCTGGAAACTTGGAGCTTCAACTGAAGAACAGAACATGCGACTTTGACTCTTTTTCCCCGGTGTTGGATGAGAACTGCGATGTACGTGACACTGCCCAGCTGCTCATCTTCTTACATGGGATAACTGCAGACTTTCAAATCACAGAGGAGCTAGCAGCCATGCAATGAATGAAAGGGGGCACCACTGGGAGGGACTCATTTACAGAGGTAACTGCATGTTTTGACAAGTTGAGACTGAATAGGGGACAAGCTGGCAGGTGTGACAACGGACGGTTATCCCAATCTGACATAATGCAGGATAAGGTGACAGAAACGAACCGTATGTAGAAATTAACACTTGGATTGTATTATACATAAGGACGTGTTGTGTAAATCAGTATTGAAAAGAAACATTGTTGGTGCTGTAGCTGGAATAGTTCATTTTATCAAAGCAAATGAGACATAACATGGTGAGTGAGGTCAGTCTCACTGCTGGATTTTTACTCTTCCCTCAAAGAGGACAACTATCCACACCTGGGAAGGCATGCTCAGAAGATTCCAGTCATCTTTGGATCAAGTTACATTGCGAACAGACATTCTCAGTGATGAAATTCAATCAATCCCAACACTGATCCTGGCTCACCGATGACCACCTCTCAGCTATCCTTCACAAAGCCACCTGAGACATTCAGCCAGATTTCAACACTCTTGTTCAACCCCAAGACAGACTGGATTATTCTCACTGAAGAGGTAAAATGAAGCAAAAAACAAGTTACAAGTTTCAGTATCTATGGAGATTAAGAAGTTACACATACATTTCACTGATGTGGTGATTGTTTTTATTATTTCTGTAGGAGTATCATTTGACATACAGTGTATACAACATTATCACAGAGCCTATTTATATAAATATTGACAGAATACTTTTTATTCCAATTACCATCACCAGCTATTCAAAATGTAAATTTTAGTTTTTAATTAGTTTTACAATGGGACAAAATTGAGAATTATGGTCTAGGTTTCTCATGTGGCCCAACTGCCCACCCCTGCACTAATGAGTTAGCACACTATAAGCTATAATTACTTGTGTTGGGATCACTAATAATGTGGGTTATATAATAACATATCAACTCAAAGGTTCTTACAGGTGTTTAGACACGAATTAAGAATCCCACCGCAATACTCATCAGTAGCACTGTCTTGCTTATTTTCCCACATTTTGTCCTGCTCTCTTCTGTCCTCATATTGGTTTCTCTTGGCTAGTTATTGCATGTCCTCGAGCCCTGTCCGAATCCACAAATGACCGCTGTTGTGATGTTACTTGTGTTACTGCATTTTCAAGAAAAACGTCCGTGTTGTTCCAGAACAAATGCATGTGGAGCCACCATTTTGCAAGGCCATGCAGCTGAACGGGACTGGTTTAAAAAAATAAATAAAGTCTGGTGCATCTGGCTAATTTTTTTTTTTCAAGTTTGTTTACTTATTCAGCGAGCGTTGGCAGTCCGGAATTCGTGTTAGATTGAGTGTATGTGTGAATGTAGATTTCCAAGAGTATGAATGACTTACTGCTAAAAATCTTGATAATAAACAGGGATACCCAATGCAGTTGATTGCCGACACAATTTTGGTCGATTGTATAACCGCGTGCCCCCCCAGAAAAAAAGGCATCATCTTATCATCCATCTTGTCACTTGATTTAGATTTAGCTGTGGCTAATATGTCGATTGCATGACTAGATTTATTGACATTCAGTTTGACCAATCCTGGCCTCTTCTAACGTGTTATTGCGCAAAGGCATTATCTCAAAAGATGAACCAAAAACACATAAAGTACAAAAGAACAGATAAACAAGGTGGCTTAGGTGCCATCTTGAAAAAACACCCACAACAACAAAAATAGGAATGCTGAGAAGACATTGAAAGGTATTCTAAAAATGTTTTTCATCTTGCTCGTGTCTTTATGGATTGAGCCATTGCCACCCCAGGCAAAAAGCTGCCCCAGATGGTATACAGTAACAGTAGGAGGTACTTTCTCTTCCCAGTTAAAATGAAATCGTTTCCGGCAACATGCCATTGAAATCATGTTTTATTCAAATATTCCCTGCATTTTGTGGAAAAGGAAGACAGATGTGAACAATGTATTTTCATGAGCAAATGTACACAGTGTATGCTGTATAATGAGGAAGTTCGACAGCAGGAGGTGATGGCCCTAAGGAAACAGAAAGTCAAGTGGCCACACAGCTTTTTTTAACTACATTTTACTATCCTTTTTTTTTTCCATCCTGGAAAGCTCACCAATTGGCCTGAAAAGTACTGCACAGATTTTACGCAGTGAAATGGGGATGTTCCGTTTGACCGTGCAGCAAAAATGCTGCTTTACAAAATACAGTCTGCAACAAAAAAGGATAATCTAGTCAATAGGGTGCAACATGTGTCCACTCTGACATTTTTAGGAGTGAATTGCAGCACCCACCAAAATACCTCTAGTGATTTGAGTAATCATCATAATAATGAACAGGCGCATTTTGTAAAAGTGCAAGCCCTGGAATTTGGCCAAAATAGATGCTTCAAGCCAAAACATCTGACTTCCTGTTACATTTCAGGCATGGGTCCTTGACACTTTTCCATGTCTATCATAGAGAGGTCCACTGAGTTTCACGTTGATTGGTGAAACTGGTGATTTGGGAAATTTTTTAAAAATATATAATTTTTCTCACATCCTATTTTTTTAAAATCCAATTTTGGTGTCAAGGTTGGGCCACATTTGATGGCAATAACAAAACAGCTTTGATGTTTAATGTCACCCACCTGTGCACGGTACTTGCTTTTGATTTGGAAACCTCTGTGCAAATTTCCCGAAGTCTACTGGGAGTTGAAAATATGACCCCTGCAATTTTCTTCAAAAAGGCAACTTCAAACCAAAATGTTGTGTGTCATTCCATTATATGTTATTTGGTGATTCAATATTTCCCATAAGGCAGCGCAGTGTCTCAGATGGAAAGTGTTGGCCTCACAGTTTTGAGGTCCTGGGTTCAATGCAGGACCCGCCTGTGTGGAGTTTGCACGTTATCCCCGTGCCTGCGTGGGTTTTCTCCGGGCACTCCGGTTTCCTCCCGCATCCCAAAAACATGCAATATTAATTGGACACTCTAAATTCCCCCTAGGTGTGATTGTGAGTGCAGCTGTATGTCTCTATGTAGCCTGTGATTGGCTGGCAACTAGTTCAGGGTGTACCCCGCCTCCTGCCCGTTGACAGCTGGGATAGGCTTGTGAGGATAACCGGCTACGAAAATGGATGGATGAATATTTCCCATATGTGATTTGTCACTTAGTTTTATGTTCTATTGTATGGCATGATGGGCGACAGGTTAGCACATCTGCCTCACAGTTCTGGGGACCCGGGTTCAAATCAAGCCTCACATGTGTGGAGCCTGCATCGCTTTTCTTCAGGAACTCCGGTTTCCCCACCACATTCCAAGAACTAACTCCTAAAACTGGCCACCAGTCCACGGTATATCTGTACTCTGGTCTCTCGTCCAGAGTCAGGTGAGATAGACTCTAGCTTGTCCACCTTAGTGGGGATAAGCAGTATGGAAAATACTGTATGTGGATGTTACTTTTTTTATTGTATTGTTGGAGTTCTTTTAACTGTGACCTTGAGTGTCAGGAAGGTACCAATACATAAAATGATATCTTAGTATAATTATTATTGACATCAAGCCTCTACAAATGTCATGTCAATCAGCAAAAGTGGAGATGTGACAATTTTTTTTCCTCAGTTTCAATTGATAAATGGGCTCCCTTTTTTCCTGCTAAATCCTCAATGATTGTAAAACATTTGGATGATACCCGCCCATTTTACATGGTGTAGGCAAAACAAAGCAACAACAAAATTGCAATTTAATGTTTGTCGGTCTGGCATCGTTTCTTCCACTTAGGGCTCATTTGGGTAAACTAACCAGTTCGATTTTTCAAAATATGATCTTTGGAAATAAACACAAATGGCGAAGTGAAATGTTCACCAGGATTAAAGTGCACATTGAAATACTACATCGCAAAAGATTTAGTAATGAATTCCTCCTGGTGTGCTGTGACTCCATTTTATGGCCGTCAACACGCTTCTTCCATCATCAACAACTCCATATGAGTTTATTGGATTGCATTATGTAATCAAGCATAATGCAGAAAGATTCATAGCAAATTGATTCACTGCAGGTTGAGGGCACACAATCTGAATGGAAGAATATCGCAACTATGTTTTAAATATCTGTTTGTCCCTTTTTCATAAGCTCTTTTTCCCAATTGATATCAGAGCCAGTCAATTGCGGGGGTTGCGTCGTCAGACATACAGTTCCCTAAATTATTATAATAGTTTTTTTATTTCCTTCGGATGAATCAAAATGAATCCAGCAGAACCTGGGTGATGAGGATAGAGTCGATGGGATGAACGTTGTAAATAGTTGTACAGAAACCATTGCATCATTACTTAGTTGCCACTTCTAAAGGGATACGCTTGGACCAGAATCTCAGTCATCGGGTTGGTTGATGACATCTTCTCAGAGGTATGTATAACATTTTTGGATGGGTTGGCTTTGAATAATTGAGCAAAACATAATGACTAGCCTCCTTCCCACTGTCATTGCTCTAGTGGAAGCTCAATTTTAAAGTCAAAAGAGCAGTGAGATTTTGTGCCATTAGTCCAAGCAACAGAATTAATCGGCCGGTCCCTCAATGATGACGTAAAATATCTGAGAGTCCCACCACATAACGGGTTGAAATGTAAATGGCGCCCAGCGTTCTGTCTCCATTTCTAAGCAAATTTATCTCAAGTAACAGCTTATTTTTGACTGACACTTCACGCGTTCAAATTGCAGCAGTTGTGAATTAGGCTAAAATCATCAATGAAGCCTTTTCCCCTGTTTTCTCAGTGGCTCTACCTCAGATGAGATTGAAGTGTTTTTTCAGTGTGAGAATGCTTGAGCTTTTGCCACCCCAAAGCATGTGACATCATGGTTAAAAGCTCTTCAGTAGTAATGATATAGTCTAGGCAGTGTGCACACGACTGCTGAGGGTTTTCAGAATCTTATATACTCGCCTAAACACTATCAAAAGCATTGATCTAAATTTATAAATATTAATTTGTTCCCAAATGTCTTGTCATCATGTCATACCATGTGCCTTGTCTGCTTAGCTTCCAGTTGTTTGTGAGTTATTTTTGCCATATCAATGTTATATCAATCGACTTTGATGATTTGGACACGTCCAGAAGAGAGAGACTGATTATATTGGTAGAGTTTGACAAGGATGGAGCTGCCAGGCAAAAGAGCGAGAGGAAGACCGAAGAAAACGTTGATGGATGTTGTGAGGGAAGACAGGAAGGCGGTTGGTTTTAGATAGCAAGATGCAGGAGATAAGCTTACATGGAAAAAGTATGCACTGTGGTGACCTCTAACAGGACAAGCCGAAAGGAAAAGAAGAAAAACAATGGAATTTTCCCAGGGCCTTTAAATCCAGGATTCCAGCAAGTAGGCTGAGTGTGACATAAGCATATTAATATACACACATAAAAGGTAAACACTCAAAATGGCGGACACAGGAGGATGAATGTCGTGGTGTCAGATAGGTTGACCAATACTCTTGCTGATCAGTGTGGCTCAAGCCACAAAAGGGTATATTCAGCTCTTACAAGGGAGCCCTTATGAGTGTTGTAAATGGCATCTTGGCTCTAAGGAGAACTTCAAATAATACGACTCGGAAAGACTGTTATTTGCAGGGGATTGACTTGGTGTTTGGTGTTTCAAAGGGTTTACACGCTTGAATTGTCTCACCAAGGCAGCGGGACAACATCAAGCCACTGGGAGACATTTGCAGCCTACGGTGCTTTTTAGAACATTTGAGGAAACTGTAATTGATCTACAGCTCAATAAAACAAGTGGACAGATATATGGATCTCCCCAATGAAAAGGTAAAGACACAAAGGGAACTATTCAAAAGACTGATAATTGTCATATTTTGGGATGAACGGGACAGAACGAAAGTGCTGGATCCACAAACAAAGAACTATCCACCCATCCATTTTCTTTGCTGCTAATCCTCACGAGGGTCGGGGAAAGTGCTGGACCCTATTTCAGCTGTCAACGGGCAAGAGGCGGGCTGCACCCTGAACTGGTTTCCAGCCAATTGCAGGGCACATGAAGACAAACAGCCGCACTCACAATCACACCCGAAGGGCAATTTAGAATGTCCAATTATTGTTGCATGTTTTTGGAATGTGGGAGGAAACCGGAGTCACGCAGGCACGGGGAGAACATGCAAACTCCACACAGGCAGGTCCAGAATCGAACCCGGGACCTCAGAACTGTGAAGCCAACGCTTTACCAGCTGATCCACTGTGCCGCCTGAACTATATGGAGCTTATATATTTCTCTGAAAACACTCCAGACTTGCATGACCATATTTCCACTAACTAAGTGTTGGGTGGGACTTAAAGGAGAATACAGAAAGATCCTATCAACTTCATTGGTGACGTGATAAGACGAGATAAAAACAAAAAGGAGGTTTGCAAGGACACATTTGTCGCTGTTATGGTGGATGAGACACCAGATGTGAAAAATGCAGTGCAGCTAGTGTTACTTTCACTGGCAAGTATGGAGAAGCAGTTTGTCACAAATGAAGAGGTGACAATTGGCAGACGAATTGTTGACATTGCTGTTATTAACGTCTGTTTCCTGGAGGAATATAAATGTCTGCAAATTGTGATCCAGTGTTTTGATGGTGCCGTAGTCATGTCATCGGCACTAACCGGGCTGCATGCTAAAATTAAAGTCAGGCCCTCTACATCGTTAGTCATATGTAGTACTTCTAAGCACGTTGACCGAATATAGTTCTGACTCGAAAGGACAGCTTAAAGAATGCAAAATCTTTGTTGCTCACCTCAATGGCAAAGCTGCACTTTTCTCCAGATCTCTAAAGCACACGCTAGTTCGAGATGATATTTGGCTGCGACTTTTTCAAATGGCAATGACCTATGGGATCCCTCAAGGGTTAGTTCTTGGAGCCCTCCTGTTCAGCCTGTATATGCTCAGATTTTTCAAAACTTTGTTGGCTATCATACCTATGCAGATGACAGTTGAATTTACTGTAGCAATGTCTCCAGATGACTAAAGCAGATAAATAACTGGAATAGCCCCCCAAAAAATTCCAATTAAACCACAACAAAACTGAGACAGCTGTTTTTGTCTATAAAGAATAGAAAAGATTGCTGTTAGTAAATACCTGGACTCACTATCTTTAAAAAGCTAAGATCAAGTAACTAAACTTCGTGATCTAATAGATTCTGACATACTTTCGACCGCCATATAAAATCAATCACAAAAACTGCCTTTTACCGTCTGAAGAACATATCTAGAGTGAAGGCTTGTATCGATCAAGCAGACCAGGAAAAGCTCATCCATGCATTTATCTCAAGTAGACTTGACTACTGTAATGGTCTTCTGACTGGACTCCCCAAAAAGAGCATTAAATAGCTGAATGCTGTTTTAGCTGGTTTAGGCCTTGAATACACTAAATAATTTCTAACGGAATACAAACCCAATAGAGCTGTGAGATCAACAGACTCTGGACAAATGGTGGAGCGCAGAATCCAAGCCAAACATGGTGAAGCAGCATTTAGCTATAATGCTGCACACAAATTTGCCAACAGAGGTGACCCCACCCTCAAATGTGAATGTTTTTAATCCTAGGTTGAAAACTTCAGCTTTTAAATTACGTATTTCCACTATTTAATTGTATTTCTTGCACTGTATGTTGTTTTTAATTGTACTTTTAGTTTTCATTTTTTAAAAAGTTTCATTTTATTTGAACACTTTTAATCATGTAAAGCACATGGATATCTATGTATATGCATTATATAGATAAATTTACTTTGTTTTCTCAGGTTGGACCGACTCATTGACAGTGTAAATAAAAATGATTACAAGTTTTGAGAAGAGAGATTGCATCTGGGAGGTCTTCAACCACATACTGGAACGTCATGACTTGGTACATTGTGCTAATGGATTTAATACACGTTGCATGACTTAGCTTTTTGCTTTTTACTGAATGGATTCATTGGATTTTCTGAGCATTTCAATGAGCTTTTTGGATTACGATAGAACAAGCCACTGGATTTACAGTTGTCTGAGTTTGAAGGAGTTGCGACATCATAGAGCATAGAGAAGAACTGGTTTGATACTCTCTATGTCGCCACTCTGCATACCTTGGTTGCTCTGAGCGCGTGGAGATGGCTAGTGCAAGGAGAAATTGGTGAACAAAACCATAACAGAATCCGAGACAACATTCTTTGCCAGCTGTAGAACAAATTTCAAGCTCATTGACAATTAATGTTCCTCTCTTTCCTTGACCACCAGCTTTTTGGAACATATGGAATTTGGAACGTGAAAAAATCCCTTACACAACCTTCCCCAACTTGATATAGAGCCACAGAATACTATTTGATCGGCCTCATTTGAAAAAAGAGGTGGTTGTGTTGTATTCCATGACCGTCTTTGGCATGTTCTCCTTATTTCCTGTTCACCCTTTTACCTAGAAGGCCCAGTTCCTGTGACCTATTCTTTGTGCCTAAACTTTACCTGTCTCATTAGTACCTGATTGTTTTCACCCGTTTCCTGCTCTATTTAACCAGCATTGCACCCATCACCTCAGTGCCAGGTTGTTACTGGACACTGGAATATTTTCAAGTCTTTTTGACCCGGAACCTGGTTTTGGACCAATGTGTTCCCTGACCCTGCTTGTTATTCCAACCTCTCCTTCTGCCTGCAACGTGACTGGGTTAGTAACTCCCACCTATCTTGTTCATTGACCTTTGCAATTAGAAGTTTGGTCTGGATTTTTAGATCTTGGACTATAGATACTTGACTGCTGGGTTTTGACCGAGTTTGGACATTTTGATTTGGATTGTGGACCTCCACTACTCCGTCTTAGTGAATCTTTGAGCACCAAAGTACAAAATTGTGACCTGTCTGAATTTAGTGTCTCCTCTAGCCTACATGTATTCCCCAGCTGTGTGTGTCAGTACTTTGTCATTTCTTTGAGTAAGCCTAATTTGGACACGCATCATTGTCTGTTTTACATTGTACTCACCTGTGCTCTGCTCAAGAGAACTCCATCCACCACTTTTCCCCGCTCTCAAAGGAATCTCCCTATTATTTTGCAATGGGAGTTTTTCCATTGATTTTCTTATGACAAAAACAACTAAACGAAAGCATGACATGACTGTACAGATTGGTATTTCTGACTGTGGGAACACCTATATCCACAGTCTGTTTTGAGTAGACATTCTTTGCCCTCAAGAGAATCTAAAGGTATGTCAAGTATATCAATGGACAGTCTCCTCGCAACCCGAGCTGTGGCTAATCAAAAAGACTTTTTGGTGGAAATGAAACGCATAGATCACCTGATAGTCATTGAAGACTTCCCACATAAAGGACAGAGGACGTATTTCCATCTGTAAATAATCAGCATCTCTCGTGAGTATGACTCAGTTCATCCCATTTGTTGTCATGTCATTAAATCAATATTAATTGAACTGTTTTGAATTATTTTAAATGTGGAGATAATGTAATGGAAGAGAGGGTTTACTGTTTCTTGGTTTAGTAATAATGGTATTCATTGTCTACGTGAAATAATTCCGTCACGATGATGGCACAAATGACTGTTTTTGAGTTGGCTATTTCAAATGCAACATGATGGAGGTGGATCAGATCATTTAAGTCCCACCGGAAGACCCAGGTTCTAAATTGCCCACCACTGAGTTCAGGTATTAGCCGTTAATTTAAAATTTGGTCAAACCTGTTCAGATTTCAGCTGGGACTGAAAGCTTTGAGCCTTTTAATCAGCAGTTGTAATTTATTTTTCCAGAAAGGTGCCTCTCTTAATGTTGCTGTTTTCAGTTCTTATTGGCTTTGTAAACATTTAGATTTCTGCCCGAGTTGGTTTATTTCACATTCTAATTGAATGCTTCTATTTGAGTTAATCATGTTTCTTTGTATTTTTAAGTGCTGCAATTTTTTTTTCTCCCCATGATATTTTGTACGTCATGTAAGGGAGAAGAATATTCTGTTGTACTTACTGTAGTACAAATTACAATACCAGTCACTCACATTTGACGAGCGCAAATCCGCTTGCGCACCTCCGTGCTCGCAAATCTGCACAGCAGCACGAATAATCACGTAGGTAAAATTTGTTACAAGCAGAAAAAAAATATTGAAAAACGTCACTTAGTTTTTGTAGTCTTGACATAAATTTATGTGTTTAATTCATAAATGTTATCGTTAATATATTTATTATGGACTTGCAACAAAGCCAAAGTACTACACACAGATGCAACAGTATCTTCCTCCAAGTGGCCAAGGACAACTCCATCATAACCAAAGAAAGTGCCACATCATCACCAAACCTGTACCTTTGTTCATTTCATCTGCTCACCCCTCCTTTTGACCTGGTGTGTTTTCTAATTAAAAAAAAAAAAAAGTACGTCAGAGACTGGTTCAAAACGCGTTTGGAGAATGTAACTGGCCTGTCTCTCGCATCCTCATGATCAGAAGAAAGACTACTTCTTGTCTGTCATTTGTGCAACTATTCCAGCAAGTCAGGTGATAAACCTAACATTAACTAAACAACCAGTATTCACCCGGAAACAGGAAATGCAAGTTAACCGTACGGAGGTTAGGCCGAAAGTGTATGTTCAGAGCTGCTTCATGTACTGAAAGCGCATTTACGTCGGAAGTCAACATAATGAGCCATGTCTAAGGAAATTCAGTTACACCAGGGGTGCTCAATGCGTCGATCGCGAGGCAGTTTTGGCCTCCTATTTACGGCAATTTTCTTCAACTAAATCACAACAAAAACTAGACAATTGTATTTGGCAATAAAGAAAAGAGAATTGCTGTTATTAAACACCTGGACTCTATTTTTAAAAACAAAAGACCAAGTCCGAAACCTTGGTGTTCTGATTGATTCCGACCTGACTTTCAACAATCACATCAAATCAATCACAAAAACTGCCTTCTACCATCTGAAGAACATATATCTAGAGTGAAGTCTAGTATGTGTCAAGAAGACCAGGAAAAGCTCATCCATGTTTTTATCTCAAGTAGACTTGACTACTGTAATGGCATTTTGACTGGACTCCCCCAAAAGAGTATTGAACAGTTGAATGCTGAAGCTCGCATTCTGACCAAAACAAAGTGCTCAGAGCATATAACTCCAATCCTAAAGTCCTTCCACTGGCTTCTAGTCATCTTTAGAATAGATTTTAAAGTTCTTCTACTGGTGTATAAATCACAAAATGATTTAGGTCCTGAATACATGACAGAAATGCTTACGGAATACAAACCCAGTAGAGCTCTCAGATCGACTGACTCAGGTCAAATAGTGGAGCGCAGAGTCCAACGCAAACATGGTGAAGCAGCATTTAGCTATTTTGCTGCACACAAATGGAATAAGTTACCAACAGAGCTCACCTCTGTCAGCCCCAAGTGGGAATGTTTTTAAATCCATGTTAAACTTTTTTCTCCTGCTTTTTAGAATATATCCACTTTTTGATCATATTACTTGCACTGTATGCGGCTTTAATTTTTTTAAATATTTTGTCATTTTTCTCATTTTTATTCCATTTTAAATGTTTTGTCTCTTTGTTTTCGAATGCCTTTAATCATGTAAAGCACATTGAGTTACCTTGTGTATGAAATGTGCTGTACAAATAAATTTGCTTTGCTTTATACCGCCTCAAAATCCACTTCCTGTATATTTTATGTTCCCAAACACCCGTCCCAAAACTCACTCAGTATCACCCTCTGGAAAGTAAAGGAAAATCTGATGAAAAAGTGGAATGTTTGACTGACAGCATGTTGACCCATCTACACAAACTTGACATCGATCATAACTTAGCACTTGTAAAAGTCTCAAGGACCCATGCCTAAAATCGAACGGGAAGTCATCAGTTTTCTTTTGAAGCAGTAATTTTGAGCAAATTCAAGGCCTCATTCTTTGACTAACACTTAGTAGAGAATGAGCCCCTTAGAAGTAAGTATAATAGTCCCTGAATTGTGTGTGTTTTTTATTTTATTTTTTTCCCCCACACTGGGTCACGCAGCGAATGGACTATGGCAAGTTTAATCACTTCAAGATTTGGACATGAAGAAGTTGGTGTGAGATCACCTCAATGCCTGCTTTTTGCTTTAATTTGTTTTTTCCGATTTCTTATGGACATTTACGTTATATAGCATCGTGATACATCACACTCGTTGTGGCTCATAGAAAGTGACATATTTTGTTTCCTAGTGTTGAGAGTTGTCTGATATAAAGGAAATCAAATACCAGTAATTTGATTTGGAGAAAATAAGAACTTCCTGGATCAGCACCATTAATTATCTTTTTTACATTTATGCCAATATTTTGGGGACGTAATTCCTTTTCAGAGAATTGCTATTGGGTTATAAAATAAGGCACTCTGAAAACAACAATAACCATAGAGAGATTAAAGATTTACACCTTAACGGTACAAGCAAGTGCTCAGCAAAGGGGGGAAAAAAAAGCAATAATGGTTCTTTGATTAGGCCAGCAAAAACAAGCCTCTAAGCATTTTAATTAGACTGATGGGAGCTTTCATGGGATCATCTGCTGCCAATGATCCAGTCTTCATTGAAAAGGAGTGTGCACTTGTGTCCATAATGAGCCTTTCTTGTATCAAAGTAAGACACAAGTCAGGGTAATGCTACCCCACGTTCTGTACGTTACAAGTTACCGTTTGACTTCATCATACTGTCGGAAATATGTCAGCCGTGTGTTCTTGTTTGTACACAATATGGTAACATTTAATCATACTATCCATGTCCTACTGAAACAGATGTCACAATATTTACATGACCTGATGTATCGCTGCATACTCAGTCTTTTATAGTATCTGGTAAAAGTGATTATGGTTGGCATATACCCTTTGCAAACTGTAACGAGCATTAGTCAAAAAGTGGTCCGTACAAAACGGGCAAAGGGCTGGAACCCGAAAAGACCAAGTGCCGTTTTCCTTGCAAAGACCATTTTCAAAGGCCAACTGAAAAATCTCAAGCTGATCTGTTTTGCTCTCTTAAAATAGGTCAATTTTACTCACATCTCATTCTTAGGTTGAATCAATTGCTTTTTGAGGTGGCTTTCTCAATAGTTCAAATTGAAAAAAAATGTTGTACAGTAAATGTCATTTGCTACTTTGGAAAAATTTAGCGCCCAAAGAAAATTTCAATTAACAACATAACATTTGGTAGGCATGTTCATCATGAATAGATGTATGGGGGGTACACCTATAGTCTAAAATCCAGATGAAATCTGCCATTTTTGGTTTGAAGCAGCAATTCCGTGGTCATTTAGAATTGTAGATGGCAATTGATTTGATGGCTTCTATAACAGTCTGAGGACGAAACACCTAGGTGCTTATTATTGTTCTTGAATTATCCTTTCTATTCGGGTCTCCAAGGACTTGCTGCAACACCAGAAGAAGAAGCTAACACCAGATAATGAGTTCTTTCACAAATACCTGAGTAACACTCACCAGCTGATGAAAGCACTCCAGAAGCTTAACAACGGCTACATTGTGCAAAACTAGTAACATTTCCAACCTCACTGCATCGGAAGGCAATAAGTGTTTACAACTTTAATGCCAACCATCAATTTCTGATACTTACAGTATCTTTAAGTTTATGAGGTTCTGAAGCCAGTCTCATCTAAATTAAAACGAATGGTATAATGTACACCACCCTGGACTAGCTGCCAGACATTCAGGGGGCACGGACTCACCCAGTCACTGAGTGCGGTCTGGATCTATTGCAGCTACGTTGACCTCAGGTGAATGAATCGCTATTGCTCATTTCTATATGATTCTTGGGCCAAATAACTGGCCCTTTTGAAGGCTTTGGTGTTCTCATCTTTGTTAAAACACATTTAGCAGTAGTTTATCGATCCTAACTTTTGGCTTGTTATTGTCTTAAAAAAAAACATCAAATCCTTCAGTCTGAAGGCCACTTAATGCTGCATGTGTGCAACACAGTGAAGGAAGAAGCAGTTTTTTAAAAAACACTTCTCTCACACTTGAGGGCTCGTTTAGTTAATACATTTTGCTCTCCAGCTATTTTCAACATTTTGAATTGTTTAAAAATGCATAAACATGTAAAGTAGGGACGGACCAATATTATCAAACATGAACAATTTGTGAATAGATATTTGATCATGTGTATCGTAGACATGAGGTTGCCCACACTATAGCATTTGTAATGTAATCAGATACATTTATAATTTTTCTTATTGCTTTCAGATGTCCTCCATGTTTACTAAATTGAACAGTAATGCATTTTCATTGTTTGTGGGCAGAGCATGAGAGCAATATTTAATGTCTCACCATGAAGAACCACACGTTTTATAGTTCCCAAAGTCATTTTGTCTGAGCTACGTTAAATTTGGTATGCACGTCTATCACGAGCATTAAGCCATGCTTGAAAAGACACGGGAAGTCTTCCATTTGGTTTTTAAGTGGAAATTTTAGGATTATTTGGACAATTTCCAGGGGTCCTTGAAAGATGGACTCCACTCATTTTGTCCAATGGCGACCACATTTAAAGCACCAATACTAGACAGATGGACAACATTAAATTAACATTGAATGAGGTCTTTGTCATTGGATGTGTGCAGGACATGGTGGCGTAGTTGGATAATATGCCATCAAACAAGGAACTCTACTAATAACACATTTGAAATTTCTACTGCTGGCGTCACTTTCTCTTAGGATCATGAAATTTCATTCCACATGTAGACTTGAAAAAATGCTTGTCATAAGCCTTATGGGTTTGGAGCACACAAACTGGGATCATTTTGCCCTTTTAAGGGGGTATTCAAAGACAACTATATGTGTGATTTTTACTTTTTTGCAATGCTACCAAATTTTGAGCTTACACTAGACAGATGGTCACTAGTAAATTACATCAAATTAGACCTTTTGTGATTACATGTGGGCAGCGCCTCACCGTAAAACCCCAATCTCCAAATAAACTCTACAAGGTCAGAACATAGAGCCCGTTGGTCACTGCTTGCTGCTTGATTTACATCTTGAAATAATTGTAGCAAAAAGTTGCAACACTCACAATGTTTCAAATGAAACTCAGCATAATATTCTGTCTCATAGATAGTCCTTAAAGAATTACTGGCAAATACTCAGAGTGAAGTCAGATGTAAGAATTGTAGAACGGTTAAAACCAACAGAAGTACCTAATAATATCATGAGTACCATTCACGCACAAATCTGAAGGTGGCTACTTCAAAAGTAAATAGAAAGCAAAACTATAAGCCTAAAACCTCACTGGAGAAACCATGACCATGATACTAAAATATTGCATGGCGTGTTGCTATGGAAACTGTTACCACAATGTGGCTTTTTATTTTTATTTTAAAACCCGACTGTAAAGTGTGAGAGTACTGCACTTTTCACAGCTGTTTTCAGGTTTCACTTTCATGACTCATTCAACCTAAATTGTTCATCTGTAAGTTTATTTCAATATGTCACAGGCAACCTTTTGCCATCCATATGGCAAACAATTGCATATGAAGCTCATAAAAACGTACAAGTAAAACTGCTATTTAGGGTTAGAAATCATTCGCATTGATTTATGTTTTTCATCTGTTTGTAAACTTGTCAAGAATGTCTTTTCAGAGAATGAGTATGAGTTATTGTTATTGATGCCTTCCAAAAAAAAAAAAAAAAAAACAGGCATTACAAACCAAGCACAGAGTGAACATTATAAGTCCTCACATGGCGGAGGCAAGATTCAAAACCAGAACCCTAAAGCAGAAACAGACACTTTTTTTACTGTGCTGACCACCTCCAGAGTTGACACCTGAAAATAAGACAGTTCCAATGCTAAACTGAAGTCTCGTGCCCGGGCTTTTGTCAATCATCAGTTTAATGTACTTCATATCATATGGAAACAATGGGGTTCACCACAAAATTCTTTTTAAAACACTTTTCCAGAGTCCCTCTACAATATGCGTCAAACTCGAGACCCTACGGCCATCTCCCTTCTGCCACATCATTGTTTGTGACCAACTAAAACAAATAATGTTTAGTGCATAGAGGGAGAAAACAAGCTATCAGAGACAAGGTGTTGTCAAACTATTGTTCTGCTGTGGTTCTCCTCCGTCTGCCCCTGAAAAGCCTTTTCTGTCCGGCTGCATTTTCGATATACATTTATAACAGTAAAAAAAATTAAAAGATTTTAAACTGTCTCTTGCACAGTAAAACTGTTCCAGCACAGAGGCATATACAGATCCACCATTCTGCAAGGCCATGAAGCTGAATAGGATGAGTTTAAAAATGAATAATAATATGATGAGACAGAAGGCGTAACTGATGTGTCAATCATTTGGCACTCACTGGAGGGCACACCAGTAGTAGGTGTACCCCTGCAACCTCGCCTGAAGCCCAAACTTTTTGGTTAATTTGTTAGGTGTGTCTATCGTGAGTATTCAGCTTTGCCCGAAAAGAGACAGGAGGTCTGGCATTTTTGTTTTAAGTGGGGGGGGGGGGGGTGGAAATTTTAGGATCATTTTGACCATTAACCGGGGTCCTTCAAAGATGGACTCCACTTGGATATTTTTTTTCCAATTGCTACCACATTCAAAGCACCTATACTAGATGGATGGCACTGACAACGAGTTTGACACCCCTTGCTTTGCAACCACAAGCTGTGTCGGCAAACAGTCTAAAAATAAAAATGTGAGTTTACGTCGGTGTGAGATTAACCGAGCCAAATGCTCACACACTTAAGTCCCTTCACATCTGAGCGGGCAACAACAAAAGCTTCAGATGAATGACTGTCACGGCTCATCAGGCATGTTGAGATCTTAAATAACCTCGGCCTTGATCTATTGCTTGATGACAGAATGCAGTCACTCCAGGCTCATTCGAGTACCATTTCTGCATGAAAACTACAATTTGACCACGTGTGCCAGACCTCAAATGTGACAAGTCGGATGAAATTATAAGCAGCGAGGTCAGTCACCGATTTCACTCTGGGTGAGCAAGTCAAAGAGCTGACGCAAAAATTGCTGATTTGATATATCAGAGCTATTTGGCATAAGCAGTCGCAATCCTATTGTAATGGCACTTTTTCACGTTTTTGCAGGAGCTAGCACATGGTGTTCCCAACACTGAGGTGTCCAATTAACTTGACTCCATCTCCAATGATGAGATGGTATAATAAATCAGAAGGCAAGACAAGAAATTTTAGCTTGGAGGACATGAAATTGCTCTTCTCTCATATGAAAGATTAAAAAAAAAAAACCAGCATGTTCTTTTTCATTAGTATGGGGACATTTCAATACGATACAGTCGCAATGGTGGGGAAAAAAAAACTGGGAGGAATTAACCCCACCCTAAAAATTTTTAAAATTACTTAGACTGGTGGTTTAAACAGTCAATATACAACAAACTATGATCCAAAAATAATATAATTTTAAACTCATCTTGGAATATTAGCTAAAAATAAAAGGGTTATCTGATTTTGAGAAAATGCATCAGAAGTGTAAATGTAAGTTAACATGCATCGACGATTCAGCAACTTTTATTAACAACCCAGACTAACCTTCGGTCCTCCCCTGACTTATAAAGACACACTGTGTGAATTTGTAAAAAGAAAACTTGACAGTAGATGGGGTCTATAGTACCTGCCCACCCATCAAGTGTGAAATTAAATAATCAAGTTTTGGACTGTTTGTTGTCTGCCTAGCTCAGAAAATGTCTTTGAGTGACACATGGAAACACTTCATTGACATCACTTGCACTCTCAATGCATGGTGATTATCATGAACGTACATTATGATCTGTTTTTCAGATGCTTCTCTTTGACATGAAGTACATAGTGACCTGATCACTTTTAGGCTACCGTTTTTCTCGTGTTTAAGGTTAGAGAAGGCTTCTGCTGTCTGGACTGAATTGAAATGTCACAGTGCTGCAGTGTGTCCGACCTCTTGGCTGTGTATGCAAATACAGCATCAGGAAAGAGTTGCACTTGTCTCCCTTGGGATGGGTCAAATGGAAGTTATGAGCTTTTTAACTACTCTATTTTTGGTTGTGTTTTGTTTTGATGTTTTACACTGGAGCAAAGTTATGAAGGAGTATCGGGTTAGGGCACCAGTGTCCAAACAGTATGCCGAAAAATCAAAGGCCACAAGGACCACTTTGAAATAAAGCTGGTGATACGCCACAAAAATACACACACAACATGCAAAGATTCGAACCCTGAACCTCAGAGGTCTTATGCAGAAATGCTAACCACTAGTCACCGTGTTCCCAATTGATATCCTAATGAGCAGAATCTTTTTTACGCCATGTTTATCATATGTGATAGTCAAGTTCACCTCCAAAACAATGTCAACAAAACAAAATCCATACAAGCCAAACCACTGATATTCTAATAAAGCCAATCAATATGGCTCGTGATTGACATCTCAGCTATGTGAATTGCAATCGATCCTTTCTTTTTTTCTCGTTGAGCTCTGTCCCTGCCGGCGTCACCGTAACACAGCTAATACAATCATCTGGCGTCACTTTGCACGACAGGTGTCACTCTCAACACTTTGGTCCACATCAAGGGAGTGAAAAAGCCAAGGGAGCTGGATCAATTCATGTTAATTATGCCGTTGTAACTAGGGACTGTGGACGCTGGTCTGTGTCTCCTCCAAACGCATCGATAAAGGTCAGGCAATTACGTTTTTTTTTTTTCCTCTCTCTCTCTCCGTTCTCAAGAATCCAATAGTGTCGCTGTGGAGAGAAGACAACGCTGCCGACCTGTCTATATCACAGGACACATCTGCTCGCTAGTTTTTCAACACATGACAATCGGACTTTCACACTCACTGCCACATAGTGATTTTATTTGTTTATTTTTTTTCCCTTCCCCAGTGTTGTCGCCTATTAATGTGTTTAACGTACACTTTATAGGTTGGATTTTCACTGCAGGTCCAAATGGCCATTATTTCTTTAATACCTACATTTTGGTCAATTGTTTTGACTATTTCCATGTAAAGTTCAAGTGACGCATATGTACCGTAATTCCCGGCCTACAGAGCGCACCTGGTTATAAGCCTCATCCAGCACATTTGTAAAGGAAATACCATTTGCTACATACATGGGCTGCAGCTGTGTAAAAGCCCACATTGAAACTCACATTGAAACACGAGATATTTACAAAGAAAGATGGTACACATAGAGTTTAACGCTAGCGCCACGCTAACTCTAATGCTAGTGCCGCGCTAACACTAAAGCTAGCACAGCATTAACAGGGCCGGACCAGTAAAAGTCACTTCCTCTTCCACATTTTCCACTGGTCTCATGCTTACCTTTTCCGCTCCAGTCCCCCCTTGCGGCTGTTAGAAAAAATGCACAAATTAACCGCATCACCGCATAAACCGCAGGGTTGAAAGATTGTGAAAAAAGTCGCGGCTTATAGTCCAGAAATGGCAGTATTTACATTTGCAGCAACTCATGAGTTCATATAAGGGTAACCTGCACATCACAGTGTTTGCATTCTTTATTGAGACTTAAGTAATTACTATTTTATATTGCCATTTGCCACAACATAGTGGGCAACAGTGAGATCTACTGGAAGAGATGTGGTGCAATAAGATCTACAGAAAAGCAAAGGGAATTTTAACTGTTTGCCTTTGAGTATCGTCGTACGTACTGTTTGTATGGCATGCTGCTCCATTTCTCATTAAGTGTTTTGACCATTTACAATTACCGTAACATCTATGCTAAATCACGTTAGCATGTAGGAGTTCACTTTATCTTTTAGCAAGAAAGTTAGTGGCTTTTTTTTAGACAAAATCATCTGGTTAGTTAAACATTTTGAGTGATTAAATAAATATGCAATTATTTGTTGCATATGTGTAAATTCCTACCGAGAGGTATGAATAAACAGGTTGAAGCAAGTGCACTTAGTCTTATTTGGAGAATTGTGTGAGTGAGAAAAGGAGCATGCGCAAAGGAATACATTAAAAAGTGTTTTCTCACATTTAACAGTGTTTTAAAATGTGTGGGAGTGTAACACTATTCACATTTTTTTTTCATATGGTCACAACAATGTCGCAGATTTTCATGTGCAATGTATCAACGAGCGTAGAGATGTGTTCACACCACTCCACTGCCTGCCATCTGCAATTGTTTTCCTTATTTAATAATAAACATTTCTAACAGCATATTTTAACTGTATTTAATTGTCTGTGATGGCTTTGTTCATTGTTCCACTCGAGAAAAACTTTTTTCGGCGATAGTATTGATAGGCTACTGTATATCCGATCCGACCATTTTCGATACACGTCTTTTTTTTAATTTTCTGATTAGGTAGAGGCCTGATTCCAATGTAAGGATATGCGTTTTTCTCTCTCTCTCTCTCTCTCCCCCTCTTTTTCACTTTTTCCCCTTTACGTGATGACAGTTGTTCCAATTGTGCCACTTGATATCAAAAACTGAAGTGTAAATCCAGCCTTGGCTCTGCAGGGGTTCTTTATAATAACTTTCCACAGAGCATGAATGCTCATTGTTACATTTAATCTTTTGTTTCTTATTTTGCTCTGAACCAGCTCCTGACATGAAATGGAATTAATAGGTGGGAGAGCAGAGTCTTTACTCATATGTTTGTATCACAATTAGGGCAAAGAACCATAGAATCAAAATCCTGGTTAAATACACTTCAATATGTCGTCTGTGTGTGTACTCTTTAATGTTAAGACTGTCATCTCACTGAGTCTTTCTATCTTGGGGACATACAGCGATTCAAAATTTAACCATGTGCATGATTTGCAGTTTCGCATTGGCTTGGCAATATTTAAGCATAAGAATTTGAATTTGGACTCCCAGAGTACAAAAAAAAAGTTGGGTGGAATCTGGAAGTAGTTGTTGCCAAATTCAGATCAGCATGTAGTTTCCTCAGGGTATCAGATGTAGACGAAAAGATGTCCTTGCAAGCTGGTCAACACAGGTCCCATCTGAGCTTCTGAAGTCTGCTTTACATGTTTTTTTATGAGAGCAAGTCAACAATCATGTTGGGCTACAGTAAAAGGCAGAGTTGGTTGACTTGAGCCATGACTTGACTCTTGAGAGATATGCAGTAAGTTCCCAATTTCAAGACACTTGACCTGGACTTGATTTTTGACAAGAAGTGAGACCAAAGTTGCCCCAATTTGACAGGTTGTTGCAGAGTCAACTGGGGAGGGGAATGGCTAGAGTTGTTCATGAAATACTCCCAGGTGAGAAGTTTGCTCCAGCATCGCCGTGTTCTTATCGACCAGGAAGTGTCTAGTGCTCAGAGCATTGTAAGCAGGCACATTGTAATGGTGAAGCAGCCACGAGTTGTTCCATCTCCTATTGCGCACCAAACCAAACCAAGCAAACGTCACAAGAGATAAAAAAAAAAAAAAATTGTATGTTGTTTGGATTTCAAATACAATAGTGTATATCTTTTGTGAAACTGGTCCTGGATGATTTCTGGCCCTCTTTACAGGACTCGACAAGTCTCGCACTTTACTCAAGATTATGTGCCATTTGTGTACGCGTAAGCCATGGCTCACAACTCAAAACTGTTTTATCATGATAAATTGGGAAATTTATTAGACTCACGTAATCTCGTTTGGCATCTCTGAAAGTGAAATCCCTCGTGAAGTTCAATTTAGTACCTTTTAATTCTTTTATGGCCTCAATTTTTGCACTGCCTTTGAATACTTTTTAAAACTCCTCATGGGAACCGGGTTTAAGGAAATCTCAATCAATCATATTTGATAGGAAATGTTAATGTGATTTAAATCAAATTATTTTATTGTCTCCTCCTTGACGTTGATGGTGAGTAAAATGCAGAGGGAGCACAACATATATACTTATACTTATAAGTATACTTTTCAATAAAGACAGTAAATCCCATTTGGTTGTACATTCATTTGTTTTTTTTTTTGTAGGTTACTTTGCATCTTTAAATTATTGACAATTTCAAGATTTTTGACAAAAGTTCAATTTGGTTTATTACATATTTAAAAATATTAGTGATTAGAAGAGTGCTTCTCAACTGCTGGGTCATGGACAGGTAGTAACAGGTGCGGTCCTTATTTCACGACGGCACTAACATTCAATGTTTTGAGGTTACAAATGGCGTATAACAAAGTATTTTGTCCTGTGGCATTGGAATACATGGTGACGTGACACCAGAAGGCCCATTCTGGTAGAGGAGGGATTTAATTCAGTGTTCACTGCACACAACAAGTATTTTCCAAATATTTACAAATTCTGGAAGCAACTTTTTCAAACAGTTTTTGGTGAGAAAACTCACACCCCTGAAAAATCTGTCAGGATTATTACGAGATATCTGATAATCAGGCCATTGTTGACTTGTATGGGAAGATGGGAATGCAGGCTCAAAAATGGCCCAATTATGCTTTTGGCCCACATTGAGGTCATCACACTTTGTGGTTTTCTTGATTTGAAAGTTAGTGAATGAAAATGTTACAGGTTGTGTATCGTAGAGAAATGCATTGTATTCTTTATTATCATGATAATGTTAAGATAAAATAATCTTCACTTTTATCTTTTCACCCAAATATGTGGGTGGAACACGTTCAGTCCAGGCAATGTTTACAGCTCAGCATTGGACTGAAATTCGCTACTTTTGGCTTTATACATAATAAAGGTGTCTCGGAAACAATTTAAAGCCCTCTTATCAGTCATGTACAACCTTATCAAACTGACATTTGCAAGAATCCAACAAAATGTTAGAGACACCCGAGGTGTCAGACAAGGGTTAAAAGCCTTGAGGCTACGCAGTAGAACAATTATCACCTTATCAAAAGCTCACCGTGATAAGACCCCCTGGCAGCTGTTTTGGAGATACACCGGACGCTGTTTTCACTATTGCCTGAGGAGAGGTGATCTTGTTTCATTTCATCTGCTGGACTGCTGGATAGTGTAAAAGTGCTTTGACTGTCTGCACTAATGTAACATTTTATTTTTTTTTTTATAATGTAAACCGACAGCATAGTCAAATACAGAGCAAATTCACACATTTGTCTGTTTTCTATACCAGTTACTTTCCTCACTGGGGTGGTAGGTGAGATGCAGGCTATCTGAGTTGACTTTGTGTACCCTGGACTGGTTGCCAGCCAGTCGCAGGACACAGATCCAATCCACGTAGCTAAAAATGTTTACCTTAAAGTAAATATTAATCTTAGGTTTGATTTATATTACAAGGTTCAAGTAAGAGAAATCAGATTGTATTACGCTCAATTGGCAATTTGGAGATGTGCTGTGGCAATGTAGAGAGGGACAAAAAGTTGAAGTCTGATAATCTCAGACCACTAATAAACACCACAGAAAACATTTCTGTTTGCAGTTATGTTGAAAGAAAATGTTTTTATTTATTTATTTTTAAATACAGTACCTTACTTTGAGATAGCAAGGGTGGACAACTTCAAATACTCAACAGTACACAGCAATGGTGAATGTGGTAAGGAAGTGAAGAATTGGGTCCAAGCGGGGTGGAACAGTTGGCGGAAGGTGTCTGGTGTTAGGAGACTCTGCGCTAGGATGAAGAGCAAAGTGTATAAAACAGTGGTCAGGCCGGCCATGATGTACGGATTAGAGATGGCACTGAAGAGACAACAGGAAGCAGAACTGGAGGTAGCAGAAATGAAGATCTCGAGGTTCTCGCTCGGAGTGAGCAGGTTGGATAGGATTAGAAATTAGCTCATTAGAGGGAGAGTCAAAGTTGAATGTTTTGGAGACAAGGTTAGAGAGAGCAGACTTTGATGGTTTCGACATGTTCAGAGGCGAGAGTGTGTATATTGGTAGAAAGGTGCTGAGGCTGGAGCTGCCAGCCAAAACAGCGAGAGGAAGACCAAAGAAAAGGTTGATGGATGTCGTGAGGGAGGACATGAGGACAATGGGTGTTCGAGAGGAAGATGCACGAGATAAGATTAGATGGAAAAAGATGACACGCTGTGGCGACCCCTAACGGGACAAGCCGAAACGAAAAGGAGAAAAAGAAGACATTACTTTGAGTGCAATTTGTGGGAAAAAAGACAAAAAACAAATGATCAAATCTGTCCACTCAAGAACAATAACAAAAGATGGAGGTGTGAAAGTGAAGGAATCCCACCCCCCTTGGAGACTTCATTGTTGTTCTTTTGATCTTTGACCACATGACTGTCTCTGTAAAATATGTATTGATTTGGGTGTCTCCATTTATCTCATGTGTTCTGTTAAAGTTTACTGTCCTCTTAATTGAAATACACTGTACATTGGATACAGGCATTACATCCGAATAGGGCAAATGGACGTCGAGTGTAAGCCTTAGATAAACATCCATTAAATGAGAATGCATTTGTACTAACTCTAAGACAATTTCCTGTAATTCCTGATTTCAGTTACTACCGGGCAGGCTATTTTTAGACCTCATCGGCTTCGAGTTTAATGGGACCTAAGGGGGTTAGCATTAAGATTAAATGTGGCAAATAAGAGCTACCTGCGGATGTCACATAAAGAAGAGCAAAAGCTGTGGAGTGTGACATTTATGAGCTCATCGAACAGCTAATGAGCATCTGGGGAAACTGTTTGTCGCTTGTTTCAGGGTGTCGGACGCTCTCGGAAAATGGACAGATGAGCATCTGAAGACAAACGATGGCGCTTTTGTTCCCAGATAATTATACACGGGCGCATGATCCGATTTACTCTCCCAGTACAGTGTCATTAGGTCTCAATATGTTTGTGGCTCTTTTTTAATGGTAATTTACTTTAATTTAGAAAGTAAAACCAGCAATAATTAATTAAACTTACAACAGTTTTCTAAACAATTAGGTAATTACTGTCATCACAATGAAAAATCGCCTCCTTACACTATAAAACATAAGTTTTCAAAATGTTTCCAGGGCCCCACTCATATTTCTAGCACCAATTAAACACACTATATTTACCACTAAATGCCAAAAGAATTAAAGTTCCCATTTTCAAGGATAAAAGTTATTTCAATAAGAAAATCATATTATCATAAAAAAGGGAGAAAGTCATGTCATATTTCTACAATAAAATGTAATTGTTCTTTACAAAAACATTGATTTTGAGATTGATAAAGTAAGCCATTTGATAATAGCTAGGACTATTATTAATAACGGGCTGCAAGTAATACTTATTTTAACAATCAATTGTCTTTTTAATTGATTGGTTAAAAAAAAACACCCCTTTTCTCAAACAGGACATTATTTCAAGTTGACAGCTTTGGAAGAGGCCAAACATAAATTAATTATGATTCAGTTACTGGTTATTTTTTGGAAAATTGAGAAAATTCTTATTGCTTTCCAAAGTAAAATTAGATATTTGCAAATGTTTGACAAAAGAATTAGTCTTGGTCTTAGTCTTTTAAGTCCCCCAAAGGTCTATTTTATTCTTGAAACTGACCTCCTCCCAGTATATATCATTTTGGTATGGCAGGGATCTCCGTGAAGAGCGATACTGGCCTGCATCCAGCAATCCTTCTGCTCCCACCTTCTTCCCACCCAGTCCTCAATGATGAACCTGTGACCGAGCTGTAAGATTTCAATCTTCATTCCCGACACCTTCTACACCACCTTCAGCGCTTTTAGAGTCAGCAGGTCTTCATATCAATCAACCGTACCTCCCATAACTTGACAGCAATTTATTGAAATATATATCTATATGCATATCTATCCATTATCTGAGCTGCTTATCCTCACAAGGGCCGTGGGAGTGCCAGAGGCTCTCCCAGCCATCTTTAGGCAGGAAACGGGGTACACCCTGAACTTGTTGCCAGCCAATCGCAGGGCACAAAAAGACAAACAACCATCACACTCACAGTCACACCTAGGGGCAATTCAGAGTCTCTAATTAATGTGTGTTTTCAGGATGTGGCAGGAAACCCACGCAGGCATGGGAGAACATCCAAACTCCACACAGGCAGACCAGGGATTTGAACGCCAGTCCTGAGAACTGTGAGGCTAATGCTGTTTCCAGTCACGCCACTGTGCTGCCATATTCTGATTCTAATTCTGATATGTTCTAAATAATTATCCAATATTTTTCAGAAGAATGACATTACCAAGCCGACGAAGGCCCACTAAGTCATCTCATCAGTGTGTCATACTCTCTTCCCTCTTGTGACTTTCTGATGCTGAATTATAATTGACTCCATTTGCATAACTTCATTTGAAAAGCTTGAGACAGGACTGTACCACAGGGCATCCAGAGTACTGTGAAATAAAGAAGAGCAGCAGTCGTAGAAGGAAAAATAAAAAGCTATGCTAAGTATTAGTTTAACTGGTAACTAAACTCTGGGTCGTAAACTCTTCCCCTGGTGATACAAATCATCAGATTTTGTTTCAGAAACCATTATCAACACAACCAGTTTCTTCTCTATTGTGTCCAGCAAAAGTGCAAGCTTCAGGTCGCTTCCTAATTGGCTATTGTTCCGTTTCACGTGATAATCAAGTCTATACCTCAGTGGATCATCTTTTTCCAAGCAAATCGGGAAGGAATTCAAATGCAAAAATATCCAAGCTCTCTCCATGCTATTTGTTTCAGGCAAGGAAGTCCTAAATCCTAAAATTAGCGTCTTGAATCTGACTTGAGGCAAGTCACGTGACTAGATTCCCACACCCCTGCCTTGTACCATCACAAGTACTACACAACGTGGTCAAATTGTGAATGAGCATGTGCGCCGGGCAATCTATAACCTCAGCGTTTGCTTTAAAATGTATTTACGTCTGCTCCGTTGATATATATTCATTTAATCTGGTAACATATTAATTCCACATCTATACATGGGAAGGTCTGTATTCCATTAGCAGCTGATTGAGGTGCCGCACAGTATGGTTTCATCAACCCTCCTACGTGTCGAACGCAGCTGCATACCTCAGTCTGGGCGACTCCCTACTCCCTCACAATTTGGCAACCCGCTGTGCCGGGCGCACACAGACATCAATTAGAGAAAGGTTACCTTGCGCTTGTGCTACCGGCTGCTTGTCTTGCCTGCTACAGAAGAGACAATAGAGGGAAAAAGATGAGGGCTTTGGACTTCTGTGAGCAATTTAAATCCGCCCTCTTTCACAGAATCTACCCGCGGCCAACAACCATCACAACCCACTCTCCCTTGATTTTCTAAATCCGGCCACGTGTTCCATTTTCCAAAAGGTCACCTTTCTACTCCTTGTAGATTTTTCATAAGCGACAGAAGACAACACGCCATTAATTAATCTATAAAGCCACATGTGTTTTGCTTACAAATATAAATACAATGGCCGCTCTTTTTTGTGTCTTGGGTCACAAGCAAATATTTTAGTAACATGCAGCAGTATGGCAGATAGAGAACAATTCTTCACGTTATAACATCAATATCATGTTGCGTATGTAGCCATACACGGAACTTTGCCCTATGAAATTCTGCTATCTTAATGCTCAAACACAATGTAAAACATGATAGGCAGGATTACAAAACTAGCATCGATGTAGTACTGGTCTGTTGCATTTTGCTTTTCAAATTGCAATTACCAGTTTGTTCTGCGCTTTGCTCATGTCAGTCACTGTGTGTCTGTTGGCTCGCGGCCTTGGAGTATCGTCTTAGATAGCTACACTGTATACTGGACAGGAGCTAAGTTTAGTTTAGGTTGTTAATGAGATTATTTCCCTGTGTGCACCTAGATTGGATTTGTTTGAAATGAAATCATTTGTGAGATATTTTTTTTTTTATAGGCAATAATTACAGAAGAAAATATATTTAACTGTTTTGGGATCAGTCCGTTGTGGTAAAGATGGAGCTAAGTCAAAAGGCAAAGCTCTCAATTTACCAGTCGATTTATGTTCCTACCCTCACTTATGGGCACGAGCTGTGGTTCATGACCGAAAGAACAAGATCCCGGATACAAGGAGCTGAAATGAGTTTCCTCCACAGGCTGTCCAGTGTGACAGTCTGAGTGCTCCCCCATGCTGAAAAGTCCCCTTGGGATTAATGCGCATGTGCATAGAATTTTTGGAATTTTTGGAAATGTTCTACTTTTTCTAAATCCGTGCCAGTCTGAAACTTCCCCATCCATGCTTCTTCCGCATGTTCATTTTTGCTCCGCTTCAGTGTGTTCATTTTGCTATGGACGTCTCACAAAGCCAAACACAGCGAATGAAAGAATACAGAAACAAATGTGAACGTATTGTTTATTTATCAAATGGAAGGCACGTTCCACCATTGAACAAGAATCAACAGTGGATTGTTCGGGTATGGGTTCGGGTGATATGTCATATCAAAAATGGATGGATGGATGGATGGGATAATAGTTTCCAGTGTATTTATCATTTACACAATTAATCTAAGTGGAAATACTCCAAATATTTTTAGTAGGTGTCATTTACTTGTATTTTTTTTGTCTATTCCCTGTGCATAGCATGAAATTACTGCACCTTGGGCTCTGAGTTGAAATGATTAAACTGAATATTCTGTCAGATGAGCTGGATTGTAGATTCTCTTGTGTTGACGCCAATGGATGTTTTCTTATCAGCCGGGGTTAAAATCTTAAACCTTCTTGGTTCATCAGATTAGTCTTGTGCACCGTCACAGGCGCCTGGCGAATATAACATCAAAGTAGTACTTGGGGTTAAAAAGCGGCTGATCACATTTATGTTTTTATGCATGATGGCTCGTTTTGTAAGAGTGCCTTTCATTCTTAATTAATGTTTCAGTGTAAAGTACAGAGAAAATAAATGAAAATATAGTTGGATGCCATCATCATTTTTGCCAATTGAGACTATTCGGGCATTTTTTTTGTCACAATTTAAAACAGTTCCTCACTTTTTTTTTTTTTTTTTTTTTGCAAGTGACCAGCTGTGCACCCAAACCCATTCTCTGCTGGCAAGTACAGATTCTGTTGCCATATCAACAAGGGTGGAGCTATGGGATTGAACAGGGAAGCAAGCATCTTCCTGTGTGTGGGAGGGGTAGCGGAGGGGGGGGGGGGCGTTGGTATGTTGCACACTGGCACATCCCGCATACAAATATGAAAAAGTAATTAGACTGTTTTGACAAAGTAGGGAGTGGAAAGTACGGATTTGTTTTCAAATGTAGGGAGTTTTAAGTCAAACTGAAGGCAGAATAAGAAAATGAATCATAGCAGGAGGGAAGCTTTAAAAAAAGAAAAAAAAATAGAGGGTCAGGAAACCACTGAGCAACATCAGTAGACAGTAGAGGTCCGTGTCACATGCAGCGGGACAGCAAAGGACACATCTGTGTGGACGCAGCCAGCCGTGAGAAACCCAAACTCCATGAGGTCGCCCATCACAATGAGGACTGCTGGGAAAATGTTGGCAAAGGGCAGAACTACAGGAGGCGGATCCTGTTGGGGGGCGAAAAAAAAAAAAAAGCAAATGTTGTACAGATCAACATTCAACCAAAAGCAATTATTGCTAAATATTTACAGGCCTTTTCTGTGGCTTTGATCATCAAATGATCAAACCAACATAAGAGTTGGATTAACCAGCGATCACCACTGCACCCGACACTAGGGTGAGACCACGGGTAACTTTGGGGTGGGGTGGCTAATAATTAAACAAGGGTGAAGGCACCACCACACTATAATTCAAACAGTAGTTTTGTTTTTTTTCCACTCACTTTCCTTTTTAAAATGTTGTTCTGTTTGACTGAGAAACTGTAATTCGCAATAAATATCCACCAAAATACAAAGAAACCACAGTGGCATCTTTAAAAGGACACTGAGACACATTAAAATAAGTATTTGAACACCATGCTATATTGCAAGTTCTCCCACTTAGAAATCATAGAGAGGTCTGAATTTTTCATCGTAGGTGCATGTTCACTGTGAGAGAGATAATCTAAAAAGAAAAATCCAGAAATCACAATGTATGATTTTTTTTTTTTTTTTAACATTTATTTGTGTGATACAGCTGCAAATAAGTATTTGAACACCTGGAGGAATCAGCCCAGGACTACATGATATGACTTGATCAATGACCTGAAAAGAGCTGGGACCACCGTTTCCAAGGTGACAGTTGGTAATACACTAAGACATCATGGTTTGAAATCATGCATTGCACGGAAGGTTCCCCTGCTGAAACCAGCCCATGTCAGTTTGCCAATGACCATTTGGATGATACAGAGGAGTCATGGGAGAACGTTTTGTGCTCAGATGAGACCAAAATGGCACTTTTTGGTCATAATTCCACTAACCGTGTTTGGAGGAAGACGAATGATGAGTTCCATCCCGAGAACACCATTCCTTCTGTGAAGCATGGGGGTGGTAGCATCATGCTTTGGGGGTGTTTTTTCTGCACATGGGACAGAACCACTGCACTGCATTAAGGAGAGGATAACCGTGGCCATGTATTGTGAGATTTTGGGGGACAATCTCTTTCCCTCAGTCAGAGCATTGGAGACTGGTCGTGGCTGGGTCTTTCAACATGACAATGACCCAAAGCACACAGCCAGGAAAACCAAGGAGTGGCTCCGTAAGAAGCATATCAAGGTTCTGGGGTGGGCTAGCCAGTCTCCAGACCTAAACTCAATAGAAAATCTGTGGAGAGAGCTGAAACTCCGTGTTTGTCAGTGACAGCCCAGAAGAAGATCTGAGTGGAGGAGTGGGCCAAAATCCCACCTGCAGTGTGTGCAAACCGGGTGAACAACTACAGGAAATGTTTGACCTCTGTAATTGCAAACAAAGGCTACTGTATCAAATATTACCATTGTTTTCTCAGGTAAATACTTTTTTGCAGCTGTATTACACAAATAAATCATTTTAAAAAAGCATGCATTGTTATTTCTGGAATTTTCTTTCCGATGATCTCTCTCTCTCTCTCTCTCTCTCTCTCTCCTCTCTCTCTCTCTCTCTCTCTCTCTCTGTGTGTGTGTATGTGTGTGTATATATATATATAATATATATATATATATATGCCTTCTGTATTGATTGTAGTTGTGATCTGCGATTGGCTGGCAACCAATTCAATGTGTACCCCGCCTCCTGCCTGAGGTTAGCTGGGATAACACTCCTGTCAGCCTTTTGAGGATAAACGGCGGCTTGGAATATGGATGTATGGCTGTGGCTGTGATATCGTAGTACAATTTGTGATACCCAATTATTTTCACAGCTGAACCTTTTTGACTGGGGAAGCAGCACTACAACATACAAAATCCATACAACCAGATAAAATAGACATCTTCAAAGTGTTTTTTTCTTTCTCGTTTGACAACTCATTATAAATTACCTAAGTGTAAGACTAAGGTATACTCCTACACATGGACTTAAAAGAGTGAAGGCTGTGTAATTCCTTGCAATCAAAGCACTATGAAGTGGATGATAAAAAGCACTGTACCTTCTGACAAACAGGTCACAACCATTCCAGTGGCAATTTTTCTAGAAGAGCTATTTACTGTGTCTTTGACCAAGTGAAAGCCCCCCAGTCCATTAACGCCACAAGCTTTTGTCACACCGAGGACCCAATTTAATAACGGATTCCATGTGTAAAAACAAGCCCAAGTTCGATCGCTCATATTCTGTAAACAGATGTGGAGACTGATCAACTAAACAGGTGCACCCAGGGTTGCGTCTTTGACAAAAGCCAAAAATTGCACCACAGTTCATTTTCTTTATTCTGCCGAGGCCATTAGATTGCTAATCTGAAAAAAAACATAAAGGTGGGTGCATTTTGTCCGTTTTCATGGAATTTTTTTGCAAGTCAGTTCACAACATAAGCAAAGCTATGGGAATGTAGTTGTGAATGTCATCTAGTTAGCCCTTTATGTAACATCCATCCTTCCATTCATTTTCCTAGGCGCTTATCCTCACAAGGGTCACGAGGAGTGCTGGAGCCTATCCCAACTGTCAACGGCCAGGAGGCGGGGAACACCCTGAACTGGTTGCCAGCCAATCGCAGGGCACATGGAGACAAACAGCCGCACTCACAATCACACCCGGGGGCATTTAGAGTGTCCAATTAATGGTGCATGTTTTGGGGATGTGGAAGGGAACTGGAGTGCTCGGAGAAAACCCACACAGGCATGGGGAAAACATGCAAACTTAACACAAGGAGGCCTGGGATCGAACCCAGGTCCTCAGAACTGTGAGGCCAACGCTTTCCAGCTGAGTCATGATGCCACCTTTATGTAACATGTATTTTTTTTTTTTTTATTCCTACTTTGAGCACTGTGTGAGTTGATGAAAAATTAAAACGTGAGTTTTTTTTTTTCACTTGCGGAAGTTATACACAGAGGTACTGTATTGTCTATAATTAACAGTTCAGGGGAAAAAAAAAATTGACCGTAAGTACAGGCTCTACTTATCTTTTATCAGGTACATGATTTTTAATTTTTTTGGTCTTTTTCTCTGTCTCCATCTCTACTGATGTACATTTAGTAAGCCACCTCTATAAGCTCTATATTATGAAGTTTCCACTAAATTTTAACCTTTATTGCAGTATATTCAGTTATCAAGTATGTGAAATGTTCTACACCAAACATATTCACCTGCTTTTCATGTAGTGTCTTTCAAACTGCAGCTTGTGACAGGACCAACAAAGGTATTTGAGGGAGGAAAATAACCAGGAATGTCCAAATATGTGTTTGATGAGCAGAGACAGGTGGGATGAGGTTGGTTTGCAGCACGTGTGCGTGTGTGTGTATGTGTGCGTGTATGTGTGCAATCCACTGAGTGACGTGCCTCAGCCTCCAGTGGCCCCCTATCCTTGCATTCTTGCTGTCTGCAGCCATCATTGGGGGAAGGCCATCATTGTATAAAAGACAAAAGCAATGTGTGCCACCAATGGGAGATAACTGTGATTTATGAGAGCCTGTCACTGTTGGCGGCAGGTAAATATGCACTTTGGGAGTCCGTCTCCAATTTCCCCTCCAATCTGGGAGAAACTGACAAGAATTTAGAATATGTTCACGTTTCATTTGGGTGGCCTGACTGTTGCGCTGAATACACCGTGATGTGCTGAATTGATAAAATAACTAAATGGAGTTATTTTTTACTTTGCGTGTGTGTGTGTGTGGGGGGTGGGTAACTCAGAATTCAGCCAAATAATTAGCATTACCAAATAGCGGTTATGCCGGGGAAAAGGCAGATCAAAAAAGTGAGCCTTTGTGATCATCAATAGATCCAGAATTATTTAAAATGATTTTTCAAGCAAAGCGAATTTATTTGAATAGCGCATTTCATACACAAGGTAACTCAATGTGTGTTACATGATTAAAAGCATTCAAATAAATCAATAACATTTGAAAAAGTACAACACACAAGAACATTTTCAAAAGTAAGAAACTTTCCATTGATGGCCACTTCGAACAAAAATGGAAGCACGTTATATTTTGTTGAACAATTTAAATTGCTCTTTTGGTGGTTCTTTGTCAACTAATATACCTTTTGTAACCTTTGTACCTGAGTACTTTTGAATATAGCTGTCATTTTCACAATTTCCATAATGCATCTATACCTTTTTTTTAAATTGTATGACAAACATTGATCAAAGGGTGATTGTTGAGCTCAGCTAGTTGGTCAAAAGAACTTGTTCTGATCAGCAAGCCGGTATCAAAAAATTCCAAGTAGCTGGGAAACTTTCCTGTCAATGTGGAAGATGTTCCCTCATGCCCCAAGCACCTTCTGATAAAGATGTATGATGTCTGCACATTTAATGTACCATCTCATGGCAAATCTTTACTTATCTGTTATCTGTAAAGAAGTGATGTTTACATTCTTCCGTCCTGATCTGGTTTAATCGCTTGCTGGTCTTCTATCTAAACATTACAGATCTAGTTTGATGTGTGTCCTTACATCTGAGATTCCCAAAAATTAGCAGGGAGGCCTAAAATACAATAAATCCTGTTTTTGGCTTATTACGCCCTCAATGTGCTGGAAATCCGGCGGATTAATTTTTTTGTGGGGTGACATAGGAGTTTACATTATGACTAATTTGGTTTCATATGCCCCCTAATTCCTGAAAGGTGGTGCGGAAAAAAATAAATAAATAAAAGACATTGGAGGAAGGAAAAAACATTTCCGCCACTTCAAAGCACACATATGAAACTCACTGTGGGCACTATCAGTGAGAATGAAGGGTGGGGGCCCTCCATCTGAACAACAATGACATTTTCTTATGCTCCTCATGTGTGATTTTCTTTCTTTCTTTCTTCGATAGTAAGTCTTACCTAGCTTACCCCAGTCGAAGCAATGGACCTTTCCGACCTGTCAGTCACTTGTACAATAACAGCCAATCAGAGATCCGCATTGTCTTAACCACTGGTGTGACGCACCCCTCTCGCCGTATTGTCCCACAAGCAACGCTGGTTGTCAGTAGCGTGCACTTGGAAAAAGTTAATGTTACGAAGAAAATGGTCCTCAGATGCGCTTGAGGGACGTGCAATTCTGGTCAAAGATATCCTGCTAGGTTATAAGGGGCCCGGTTGATTCATTTTCCAAAGCCTAAAACACAGTTGATGAAGTGTCTACGATGGATTAAGGGTTGCGGAAGACCGCACGTACAACTAAATGTAGACAATATCAACAAACACAAGGCTGTATGTTCAAATGTAAGGGAGAATTAACTTCTCTTGGGTTTGATTGAATTACTATCAGTGCTTTATACATTGCGGGAGAACAACTTTCACTTTGTTAGTGTATCACTGACATGCTGAATGAAGTGTGTCATGTTTTATGCCGACGAGTCGGGTTCGTGATATGTAAATGCGCGATGTTATGCAAGAGAAATGTCTATTTGCCTGTTTTTATCACATCAGACTTTTAAGACAGAGCACTGGGTACCATTACGAGCCAAGTCAAATGAATCACCCACTCACTTATAAAGAAAACAATGATATTACTCGTGATCTTTCCAAGTAAAAAGTACTCACACCTGCTTTACAAACACAGTACGATTCCACTATTTTATCCTGTTGGATTTCAATATGAAGTTTGTGAGCCGTCAAACGTTTTTGCATCAATCGCCATCATTTCGCTATAATTCTGACATTGCGTCCTCCTCCGTCCAAAATCTTAGTTCTGTGTACATATCCTTGCGTGAAATAGTTGAGACCTCTCTGTAGAACTCTCTTGGACAAGTCAGACGTATTTGGCAAAAAACATACCCCAATATTATCTGGAATAGGCGATAGAGAATCAACTTTAAACATGTTCTGTTCAATCGCCGTTTTCGAACCCTGTTGAACATGGCTAAGGCGGCGGAGCTTAAGATCGCTTTCGGAAAGGTCCATTGTGGAATTTGGTCGTCCTCATGCATGGTTAAAATATGGAGCACATTGTACATGGAATCCTTATTCCTGAAATTCACATTAAAAAAAAAACTCAATCGCAAATTGTTTTGCAAAACTCTGGCAATCTTGAAAGATGATTTTTGAGTACCACTGGTATTGGCCTTTTCACAATGATGTCAGACAGACTTATGAGTGGCATAAACACACACAGCTTGAACACACTGTAAATGTTTGTTTGCTTGTCTCAAGGGTTGTTGCTTCCGCATCCGTCTTTAAAATGCCTTCACAAGGTTTTTACACAACAAAACATATTGTGTGGCACATTTCAGAATTCATAACAACAAACTGCTATCTTTTGGATTTTCGTATTTAATAGCCAACATAAAATCAAATCGATTTTGCATTTCTGCCTCTCAAAGGTACCCCGTCTATAGTTTATAAATGTTCTGAAAAGCATTATTTAGTCGCCAGATTCTGTCAGGGTAATACTCGTAAGACTACTCTATCAATGCAAAGGCAGTATATATTGACAGAGTGGCATCATGTTAATTATTAGCCAGACAGCAATTGTTAATAGAGCTTGCAATAGGCAGTCACACTCCGAGCAACATCCATTACAACTTCACATCAAAAGGAGGGCACAGAATGTTCCTAAGTGGTTTTTTTTTTGTTTTGTTTTTTGTTTTTTTTTTTCCTGCATTTTCACAGAAATTCAGCACCAGCATGACCTGGCCTCGTGCTCCAAAAGCCCCCCTCCCAGAATGTCCGTTTTCTAACTGAAGTTAAAGGCAGAAGAAAGTTTGCCGTCAAATGCCAAAAGGTCACAAGAGCACACAACTTTGAGTCCTTTTCATGAGTGTGGCATCACTGGGGTGGAATCTTTAAGTTCTGGACCTAAAAGCTCTAAGGACTTGGCTGGGGGTACTGAAACGTGGGAGCTATGAATGCTTACAGGAGTTATACCCATCTTGTACTTTTACAATTGAACAATGGATACATACAGTATTAGGTTAATATAGTAGCCCCATGGTATGGGGTGTGGTTAGCGCATCTGTCTAACAAAGTTTCTTGTACGTTGGACAGGTGCAGCTGATTCTATAATATTGTGAAAACTTATTTTGGTAATTCACTTGAAAAAGGAAAACATTTTTCACAAGGTAAATTCTTACCTAATTTACCAATGAAGTCATTGTGATGCTGAATTTGATGTTTGTTAGTTGTAAGCTCTGATCACCAAAATAGTTTTTAGAAAATGAAGTGATGACATTTTACTGTGTGAAGTACTTCACTAATAATTAATTTCTGGGGAGCCAAATGATGCTTAACATGTCAACATACAACATACATGTGCTTATGTCACAGTCATGTTGGTTTGGTACTAAACGGCACTACATGAAGAAAACTGTGTTTAAGTCATGGTCCGTTGCATTGTATTTTTGCTAATTAAGTCCCGGTGGTTTTATTTTCCTTCTCATGCTGCTGTTGTGTGAAACTCTGAAGCAGCAGATGTTTGGTTTAAAAAAAAAAAAAAAAATGCCCGAGGTTTAGACCTCCCTGAGTGGCCAACAACTGTAGGCAACACCTGCAGGAACGGTTCACATATGGGAAGATTTTTTTTTTTTTTTTTTTGTGCAAGTTTGACTAACTTTGGCCATGTATTTTATTTCCCTGACACCCATTGTGAACGTATGATGTATTCTTTTGAAAGACATGTCATGACAGGGTCAATGCGATGCTGCAGATTAAATATGGGAGAAAAATGTTTTATACTCTTGTGTTAAAAATGTCTGTCAAATTCCTAGACACACTGTTTTGCTTTAAAAAGGAAAGTACAACATTTTACAAAAACAAACAAACAAATCAATTCTTAGTTATTTGCAAAAAATTTTTTTCTTTCAATAAGATTCTATTCTCCTTGAACTTTTGAGGTTGTGTTGGAGTGTGAGGGTGCCATGGCTTGCTTCCAGTTAGATGTGTTATTTTCAAATATGGATTCTGGATTCTGGACCATGTTCCTTAAAATCTTTGGTCAGATTTGTTTGACTGCCAAACTATCTCACTTTTGTTTGGATTCCCTAGAAGATGTTCTCAAATTCAGGTTTACAATCATCTTGTAATAAAAGCCAAGACAATTATACGAATACAAACATGATAATACTTCCCTGCAGCAATGGTGGATCTTCGCCCAGTTTAGCTTACAAGTCATTTTGGAGAAATCAAATTTGGGGGAAGCTAATATTATTATGTCTAAATGTTGACTGGGAAATATTGCCTGAATTCAGTTATAATGATCAGAAATTTACCGTTATTAATATCAATACACCTTAAGAGTTTGTTGACCAAGAGGATGAATTTTTGAACAGACTAGGTCTCATTCAATCATTTCTAGGTGACAAAAGCTCATTTTGTGTCTGTCCTGGAGGATTTTCTTGCTGACATGTCAGAGAGCAAATATATATATATATATATATATATATATATATTTTTTTTTTTTTTTGCTCAGCTGCTGCAACAATTCTGTAGCAACTGTAAACTTATTCTGTGTACTACAGTTTTATTACCTGATATGTTTTACAGACTACAGTATGTTAGTGCACCGTGGCACACAACTAGACCACCTGGCTAGACCACATTTTGACCACAGCCGATGCTCACGACTCACTGGAAAACTTTGAGATGTGCTATCGATTTGCCCCCTCTGACCACATTCCATTTGCGGTTCTGTTTAATGTTGAGAATATCCCGTTTAAGTAAATTGGACAAGTCAAAACCGAACAAAGGTGATGTGGATATCTACTCTATGCTAGCTGACTCTATGCTCTCTGTTTCAACAGAAATTCTATTGTTTTGCCTAAAATGGCCCTAATGTGTTCAGATGTGAGCTGTATGCTTGAGATTCATTCTGATAATCTTTGCCATGTATGACGATATTGTGAAATGTCTTAATGCCTTCACTCAACCTTTTCATAAATGTAAGACACCCAGCATTAGATTAACATTAGATCATTGGTGAGAACATTACTGTAATGAGTTTGTAGCTGAGAAACATGCTGCTGCCCCAGAGGCTTTTCAACTCTGAGCATACTCGCTTGCTAAAAAGAATCATTAAAAAAAAAAAATCACTGATTTCTGGAAAGAGGTCAAGGTCAAGACTCTACTCCCTCATATAGAAAAAAAAATCATGCAGGCATGGAATGAGCATTCCTACATTTTTAATTGTATTATGAGAAATAAAGTCATTATTGATCATGATGATTTTTGTCTCTAGTAGCAATAACAAGCCAGCAGATATTCTTCATGTCATCAAGATGTTGGATAATTCTAAAGCCTTGTGGTAAAGATACAATTCCTGCAGATATAGATTCAGCCCTTTGCTATCTATGTGCTTTACAAATATTCTGCTCAGCTATGTTGACCTGATTTGTTAGTGGGTGTGGTTGAAGGCAACACTGCTAAATGGAATAGTTTAGACAATTTTTGAACTATCGCTTTGACATAATTGTTTTGGCAAAGCTAGAAATGTTTTTCTTTACCACTGATTACTGGTTTGGTTTCAAATGAAAACACAAGACTGATCTTTGTATGTATGCACGCAAAGCGATGGTATCTCAGTACACAACTGTCAACACTTCTGTATTTTTATGCTGTATCGATGCAACTCGAGCTTTTGATGGAATTAACCCTTCAAAACTGTTTCTAAAATTGCTTGGTAGAGGTGTTTAGCTTTTTGGGTATGCCCATTAAACATGTCAGGTTATGTAGGACAATGTTGTGCCTGAATTAAGGCAAGGAGAAATACTTTCATTTATTTCATGTCTACATGGATGACCCATCTAGTCTGTTAAATTGGTATAAAACTGGTCACTTTGCTGGCAATACTGTAGTACATCTTACGGTTTGTGACTGAAGTCCCCCACCTGTGATTATTATGTAAATTTATGTAATTGTGATGCCATAGCTTGCAACATTGAGAGCGGCTCCCTCACAGTTACATTTTCAGAAGCATGCAGCTCATAAAAGATTGACTTGCTTAATTGTTTAATTCCACACCTGATGGGAAGACTGGCACCCCACAAACCCAACAATTTGTGTTCAAGCAATTAAAACCTCCATATTCTTATAGATGTATTTAGCAGCATGAACGCAAGCTCCTGTACAGACCGGCTCGCTACCACATATATTCAGAAATAGGTAGTGATGAAAATATTGACATAGTTGTTTGATTTTATACTACTGTGCGGGCAGGCATCCCAGAAACCCAGTCCAAGTAATTAAAAAGTCTTTATCATAAAGTCGTGTTCACTTTAAGATAACAAATTCTGTGTGAAATATACCTTGAAACTGAAATGTTCTAGCAGCTTCCTTTTAAGCTTTGATTTCAGTAGTACCATCTTAGCAGTAGTACAGAACAATAAACACCCAAATAGGTGTCTTTTTCAGCAAATATGCAAATGAAGCCAACCGCCCATTCATCATATCACCTTTCCTCGTTGAAATTAATCAAAGGCCGTTAATTTGTTACACCCTCCAAAAAACCCCAACAAAAACTGTTGTCATGTTTTTAATAATGAAAATGGCACCCCATAATAATGTATTCATCTAAACATGGTAAAACATAAGCAAAATGTAAATACTTACTTTTTATCACCCATTTTGCTTCAATTCAATGAATTGTGAGCAACTCCTTCTGATGTCTGTACATTGGCCACCTTGGGAATTTTATGAGACCTACGGATATACAATAATGTACATGGGGAAGGAAATTCACTTCTCAGGGAGACCCAGTAATTGTTCATTTTTAATAAAGCATATTTGAATGAGTGGCGTTATGTCTACATGTGTTGCACCCCTGTGTGTGTTCAAATATCGGTTGCTGAAACGTCAAATCACCGCCACGCACATGCATCTTGCAATTCTGTTTATGGATCTCATCTGCCAAAGTGCAGCTTTGTCTGAAGTGAGTTGAGTTCACCGCCATATATAGTACAGTACTCATATGTCAAGTTTTTGCTTGAAAGCCTAAGCAAAAAATATTCAGCCAAACGAAAGCTTGTCTCTCGAAAAGCTCTTAAATTGGCTCGCTTGTATTTCAAGGCATATCACAGGATGTGAGTTTGGGAATGGCGAATCGTGGACAGCCAGGGGTTGACTGTAGTGGTAGACATCATATGTAATTCTCTTTACATTAACAAATACATTATTACAGTAGGTGCAGCATGGACCGAAAAAGAGCCCTTTTGAAGCATGTACTCTGTACTATGTTACGAGGCTATAAATAAGTCAGAGCTCTCAGAATTCCTGCATCGGTGGTATTCATAAACCGTTCCATCTTGAGCTGAGACTCAACACCCAAACACACCAAGCAGACAGCTGTTGTGTGCCAAGGGAGCAGCTAGCCTCTCCTTTCCCTTGCATCTACCTTCCTTTCTTCCAGCACTTCTCCTGTGAAGTTGGGTCCCGGTGGCTTTCTTTCTCTCCCGCTCTCGCTCACCCCTGAAATTCACAAGCAACGTCCTTGTAACTTCTTTCTTCCCAATTTCCTCTCTGCCATCTGTTTTGGAGTAGGTCACGTAATAAGGAGAAGGGAGGTTTTTTGAAACGGAAGACATAATCGCCAGCATCGGTGATATCCTCAACGTGAGCTGCTGCTTGTGCAACTTGACAATAGCGGAACATCGCAACAGCTGGAACAGTCAGCTTGCCAACAGGGGGTCTTGATTCCAGGGGTGGTTCTTAAACAAAATACTTTCAACTATCATCCATTCATCCATTTTCTCAGCCGCTTATCCTCACAAGAGTCACGGGAGTGCTGTAGCCAATCCCAGCTGTCATCGGGCATGAGGCAAGGTACACCCTGAACTTGTTGCCAGCCAATCGCAGGGCACAAAGAGACAACAGTCACACTCACAATCACACCAATCACACAATCACAGCAATTTAAAGTCTCCAGTTAATGGATGTTTTTGGGATGTGTGACGAAACCGGAGTGCCTGGAGAAAACGCACGATGGCACGGGAAGAACATGCAAACGCTACGCAGGCGGGGCCGGGATTTAAACAGCGTTCCTCAGAACTGTGAGGCCAACGCTCTAACCAGTTCCTCACCGTACTACCTTAAACTATCATATGTACCTCTAAATGCCAGGGGTATTTAAAAAAGTACCCTGTTTTTGAGGGTAAAAAGTAAATATTAAATAAATTCATACTCCTTGATCAACATAAGGTGAAAGCTATGGTTTTGTTTCTTTGGGGGGGGAAGCACAACTTTATTCTCTGTGGTGCCCTGCAGCTGACTGCCGACCAGTTCTGAGTGTAGTCCACCTTTCACTCAATGTCAGCAGGGTTGGTCTCTGGCACTCCCGCAACCCTTGTGAGGATCAGGAAATGGGGGCGGGGGGAGGGGGGGAGATAGAATTTTTTATTATGATAAGACAAGAATGGGATGGGAAAAGTCAGAATCTTAAAAGAATACATTTTTATTTTTCTAAAATAAAGTCATATGATAAAGTAAGTCACAGATTAACTAGATAAGACTCACGGACAATTCTAAAAATACAACTTTTTTTCTTTAGTCTCGTGATATTACACCTTTGAAGATGGAGAAGGCATTTTTGTTCTCTTGAAAAAGACAATACTCTTTATTTTAAAAATACATGTTTTTGTTCTAAAAAAATAGAACTTTATTCATGTCCCTTTGTTCTTACATATCTATGCAATTGTATCATATTATGTGGGAGGTCACAATCTTATCAGAGCTTTTAATTAGCCCTGTTGTGTGAAGTAATATTTTTATCTATTAGTCATTATCGTTTGATGATGTTTTGTTTTAGTAGCAGGCTTCCCCCCTCCCCCTTCATACTTAAGTTTGTGAATATTGAAAATAGACCTAGGACTTTATTGTGGGTATTTTTTATCTCCCTAGTGTGAACCCCTTTCTTTGCTCCTTTCTCTCCATCCTAAAAGAAGTAATAATGTTAATCAGGTTCCAGTCAGTATACTATTGAGTAGTACTTTGGCTTTAATGCTGTCACATGTCCATGACAAAACAACAAACTTCGTTCATTTCCTTTCCAACACAGGACAGTGGATTTGTCTGACCAAAAGAATCGTTTCCTAGCTAGAGGGAAAATAAACAGCAGTTAACACCTACGTAATGACATGAACCGTGAACTACCATTGAGTGGTAATGACAACAGTGTGTTGGTACTCAATGGTTGAAGTTATGAAATGCGCCACATATCCTGGTTTAAAATATACAAACCATGTTACTGGAAGGCAATGTGTTGCTGTACTCAGAGCCCAGTTGGAGAGAAGGTGGGAGGTCATTGGTAGAACAAATGTGTGCTGTAATTTAAAGTATTATGTGACAACCAAGTACTCGTTGGTTTTACACTTTTATCAGTTATTTAAATATGACAGTACAACAAACACTGTCCAAATGTATTTTTATCTCTCAACTTTTAGGGGTGCTGGGATTCATTTTAAGGGTGCTTCTGGACCTCCAAACATGGTCTAGAAAGAATTCTGGGTGGTGTATTGATGTTTCGGGTGGTACAAAATGAAGAGTGATGACTTCTTCAGTAAAATCATTTTCATGTGGGTCAGTCACATATATATCACTTTCTAGAAAATGTATTTTATTACTGTGGAAAATGAACAAACGTAAAAATAAGTAATTCTAAACCAACCGCACTATTTATGTACTTAAGTTATTTAATACTCAGGTGGCCTCCAAATTTGTTGAAGAGGCATATGGGGTTGTTTTAGATGTTCTTAACTTTAATGAAAGCGATTATTTTCAAAAGCTGATAAGGTGATAAACCTCACTGTTATGTAGCTATATCGGACTCTCTTTTTGAGTTTCATAGCAGCATGTGTGCATGGGAATTGTCAGAGCTTCCCATCTATGTGCGAAATTTTCATTCTTGTCAGCGGTGTGAAGTGACTCTCCATCTTCGGCGAGAGGGACTTCAAAAGGACAGACGAATGCCGAAAACGAGTCTCTCGAGCTGTCAGTCGACACTCTTTCCACACATCTGGCTTCATCTCGACGTCCTTGAGGCCTTATCTGTCCCTGACCAAATTGTCATATGCGCACCAACACCTTCTCTTCAGCCGTTTCTCGTTTCACCCCCGTCATCTCTTCAGCTCCAGCTGTGTAGGCAGCTTGCTGGTTGTCAAGGCCTGGAAGCTGTCCATCTCTGATTATGCTATCAGATTGCCCCCACCAATGCAGTTATCCCCCCACCCCCTGTTCAAATCAAGAGGAATACAGTTTCATATCAGCCATTAATGTTTTACAAGGCACAAATTGGGTTTGGATATCCATTCACCCGCCGGGCTGCGTTCAATCTAGTTTAGGGTCATGCAGTTGTTTTGGCAAATCCTTTTTTCTGACACCATAAGTGAGGAAGCCATCTTGCCTGTATGGGATTTTATTACAAAAAAAACAAGAAAGGTTTTTACAAAGAGAAGATAAGAGTTGTCACCCCTTACTGAAGTTCAGACTAAGTTCCCCCTTGTTATATTGAAGTGAGAGAGATAGGGAAAGAAAAACAAGTACACGGTGCTAAATATCAACATATTAATAGAGCATGTGAAGGTTGTCTACCGTAATAATATATGTAATGTTAAATGTAATGTAAAACAATATGTGAATGTGAGTGTTGTCCTTCTCCATGTGCCCTGTGATTGGCTGGCAACCAAACAAATCGTGGTCCTCCTCATATTCCAAAAAGTCAGAGTCCAGAAGAATATGAGGAGCCGGACGGGTCGTGTTCGGGACGTATTCGTACCTCGCTGGCGGAGCGTAAGACACGGGAGCTGAGGACGTCAGGGAGCCTACCCGGATTGGACAGGCTTGGTCCTCCGGCAGACGGTCTACCTTGCGTCGGTCCCAGCGACGCCGGGTCTTTCCTGCTGGGTCCTGTATTGGCCAGTTCGTTCTGTCACGTCCCATCGGAAACGAGAGTAGGACCCAAATGCAGGAACTCGGAAGACGCAAGGTAGTTCAAGAAGAGACACGTTTATTGTATGCAGGGGTCGGGGATCGAGCAGGCAGTCCGGTGCAGATGAGCGGACAGGCAGGAGTCGGTACGCGGGAGAACAATCAACGCAGGCAGAGGTATCGAAGGAGTCAGGCTTACGGGGTTGGTCGGAGAACGGACGGAGGTCGGTACACACAGGTTCAGTCAGGAATACGAGAGTGCTGGAACGGGACATAAAGCTCAACGAACTGGCGCCGGACCAGTCGTCACCGGATCCTATATATACAGGGGATGATCAGCCCGCATGAGGCGCAGGTGTGTGCCTCCCAATTAGCGCAGCCGCGCGGGCACCCGCACAACTCATGCTGAAGCGGCAGGATCATGACACCGACTACAGTATTCTGGAAATCTTCAACTTCTTTTCCTTTCGGCTTGTCCCGATTAGGGGTCGCCACAGCGTGTCATCGTTTTCCATCCAAGCCTATCTCGTGCATCCTCCTCTCTCACACCCACTGTCCACATGTCCTCCCTCACAACATCCATCAACCTTTTCTTTGGTTTTCCTCTCGCTCTTTTGTGTGGCAGCTCCATCCTCAGCACCTTTCTACCAATATACTCACTCTCTCGCATCAGGGATCCGCTCTGAGCTCCCTTCCTGTTTGCGGTAGTAATGGATAGGCTGACAGATGAGGTTAGACTGGATTCCCCTTGGACCATGATGTTCGCAGATGATATTGTGATCTGCAGTGAAAGCAGGGAGCATGCAGAGGAACAATTAGAAAGATGGAGACATGCACTGGAGAGGAGAGAAATGAAGATTAGCCGAAGTAAAACAGAGTAGATGTGCATGAATGAGAGGGGCGGTGGGGGAAAAGTGAAGCTCCAGGGAGGAGAGATAGCGAGGGTGGATGTCTTCAAATACTTGGGGTCAACAGTACAGAGCAATGGAGAGCGTGGTAAGGAAGTGAAGAAACGGGTCTAAGCGGGGTGGAGCACTTTTCAACAATCAGTCAAAATGCTCTGAAATCCATGAATTTATGTGGAAATGTTTCAAAAACAACTGCTTGTGAATTAGTAAACAGGAATGAGACTTTTCCACCGATCGGCGGATTTCCGACTTTTTCAGACCAAAATGACCATTCTCGAGATAAGCGCAAATCCGTTGAAAGAAATTTCAGGGGGGGTGTCGTGCGCCTGCCTTTTCGGTGGTGGGCTCCGAGCTGCAAATTCACCTTAATGCTAGCACAAGCACGACTATCATAGGCCGTTCTAACTTACTCGGTAGTGTCAATATTTGCATTTTGCGACATAAACATTAAAACTTGTTTGCGGCACATTACTCGATTTGGACAACAGAGTTATACAGTATAACGATCCAATCGTGTTAGTGGTTAATCGAGTTTCACCATTGCCATGTACACGTCTTCTCGGTTCTCAGAAATCGCAGTGTAACTTGTTAGTTAGCCAAGTGATGGCGAACTGAGCGACGGTGTGTTCATAGTTTTACGATGGCGAAAGTGTTGGAAAAAAAGGATGAAGATCGAGTGATGGCAATTGACAAGGAGGCTGGAATCAAAAGCTGTTTCATCCATGGCTTGAAAAAAGTGTAACCGTGCAGATAGGACCGAAAACGGTATCAACATGTCTAACCGAACACATACAAAAAGTGGACATTCCCGGCAAAGTGCTGTGCACTCTGTGTTCCTTTTCCAAATTGGTCATTCTCATCCCTAAGTAAATAATAGAGATACTAAACATGTATAACAGACTATTGAAGCATATTCCCAGTAACAACAAAATTGCTGCATTGTTCTGCAGGCACGCATGCAGCTTGGAGCTTGGTTGTTAGGTTTACGCATGACCAACCAGTGCACTAAGGTGTAGGTAGAATCAGTAAATAATGATTTAAAAAAAGAAAAAATCTGTAAACGTGGTGAATTGTTTGTCTTGGTAACTACCTTGAAATGCCACCACCCCCCGTGAAAGCCCAGAGGCCCAGCCGTGGGACTTTGCTCATGCCTGAAAGGCTCCTCCCGTCTTCTCTCCCTCATAAAATAAATAGACGTAAAAACTAGGCAGCAGTGGAAGACTTCTTGCCTTTCTTGAGCAGTCCTAATTTCACATTCACATCCATTATGTGAGAATGTCAATGGATTCAGCAAATCAAAGCAAAACAGAATACATGAAAGAAAAATCACGATTCCATTGATTGTTCCTCTTTTATCGACGCGGGAGCTAGAACAGAATGCCCCCGTCCGCTCGGCGAAGACCTGCTATTTTTCTGGGAGACAATAACCAAGTGGCAATATTACACATATGTTAGTGTAAACAGCAGCTCTCGGCCACAATTGCAAGCTGTGGCTCACCGCAGGTAGCGTGAACAAAAGAGGAGGTTGATTGTCTTTCACATCCATAAAATATCACATTTTCTGATGCATTTTTTTATTTTGATGAACTCTGGAAGGAGCAATGATGAGGCAGTTGGTTTGAGCACACTCCTGCGTCCTTAATAGAAACGCGCACAAACTAGAAAACCACAAAAGAAAGTGAGATGGGGTGAGTGGGTAGAAATATGACTGAAGAGGCGGCGTAGAGGAGTCCATCGCCGGCGGCTGGCCACTCACATCATGGGAGTTCAACAAAGAGCACGGAGGCCTTCCAGCTGGAGAACAGAGGGAAGCGAGTGTGTGTGCAGACAGCTTGAGTCCAGTCGTAAGATTTGATTTGCTCCTGATGGAAATGGCAGCATGATAACACTGTTGGGGAGGAACAAAGTTGAAACATTGAGTTATTGTACGTAAGGACATTTTTCAGATATCTTTTTTTTTTTTAATTTTATTTTCACTTTAGGATTTATTTATGACACCTTTTTTACTTTTACTCTCTACAACAAAGCGTGTCTTTACTTTTTACTCATGGGTTTGTCAAGGTGGGCTGATGACAAAATACATTTAAAAAAAGCGTAAATAAAGGAAGGGGAAGTCAACTTTGTGGAAAATCTTGATTAAGATCTTTGGGAAACTGTCAAAATTAATATTGTACCTAGTTCACAGTAAAAATACAGATGTAATTTTGTACTCAACTGCATTTCAGAATATGAACTATTTTATTTCAATTTGAAAAGTTCATCTAGATTTGACAAGTGGAAGAAAAGGGAATAAATGTGCATCCTTAACAGACAAGACAGAACAAGCTCGTTAAGAGTAATGCAAGATAAAATTTATAAAAACTTGCGTGCAAACTGGCTGGCAGTTGCTAAGAAGGGCCCATTTTTCTCCTCTGAAGTCATATAGACTACACAAGCATGAATCAGGCAGTTATTTCCAGCAGTGATGCATCTGGGATCCACCAAACTTATTATGGTTTATAATAATACGATAATGGCGGGAGAGACAAGGAGGAAGGAGCAAGGTAATCGTTGTTGTTTTTTTTTTTTGTCTCTTTACTTGAGCAGAGTTCATATAATGTTATAATTAACTTAATTAATTAAGTTAATTATTAAATTAATTTGAAAGAGTTACCAACTTCTTAAATGACCAGTTGACTGCATCGATAGCTAGCTAACTGCTGCCGAGTCACAATTTTGCTAGATCACCGCTGACGTAAACAAATTCGCTCACGTTCTTAATTGGGGCGGGGGCGGGGGGGAAAAGGGGGGAACTCCAGAGTGTGTCACTTGTCACTGTTTTAGCCAAAAATCCTGGAAATCAGAAATGATGAAAAACAGTTCAATGCTATATCATCACTATGGAGTACTGCATCGTTTTCCCTGCTTTCCATGTGCTTATAGAAATGATCTTCAAACAAGTATTTAGAAACAAATCTCCAAATTCTCTTTACTGACATTTTAAAAGTATTTCAGAAATCCAAGTTACATTTTTAAGGAAAAGGTTTTTGAAATAGTACTTCTACTGACTGCTACTAGACAGTGGGCCACCTCCACTACTGACGTAAATGCCGGCTTGAATGACACCAAGTTGTGCGTGTATGTGACATTGACAGTTCAGATGTAAACAACTAAGGCCGCTGATTGATGCCTCGGCTTTGGTGCCAGGCTTTCTTCTTCAGATATTCCTTCTTTTAGACTTTGACTCCATTTTACTTTGATGGATGAGCAGCGCTTCTCTCCTGGCTTCTTTTCTAATAACTCTTACATCATTTGGCACCCAAAGAGTATTGAAGATGACAAATAGAGCATTGAATGCAAGTACAATTACAGCTCAGAGCGGTGATGAAGGGATCCTTGGAAGCCCTTTTTAATGACAAATCCGCCATATTCCACCCGTGTATGGCATTAAAAAGGCTTCGCAATTTAGCATCATGCAAAATGTCTGCTTCAAACCAAGATGGCTGATGTCCCGTTCAATTTTGGAAATAGGTTCTTGATACTTTTTCATTCATCCTGTTTTGATAGACGTTCACCAAATTTTGTGTTCATTGGTCAAAAAAAATGGCAGGGGCTTTTTTTTCTTCCTTTACGTTCTAGAAACCAGGGTGACTACAAGATTTGGAATTATTCCCCAAATGGCTGGCATTCTGATTCATTTTGAGCATCTATCTATGGCCTTTTGCATGCATCCCGAAAAATTGATGGTACACGTCCACCCAATTTCTTGTTGATTTGTGATTTTTTTTTTGTTTTGTTTTGTTTTGTTTTACAGAGCAATTTTTCGAATATCATTGTTTCAAATAAAAATTACCGACCTGCTGTTTGATTTCATGAATGGGTCTGTGGGACTTTTTTCATACATCCAGAAAAAGGTGGGATGGCCATCCCCACAATTTCCTGTCAATCCATGAATCGATAATTCAGGGGCTAATTTTTGGCCTGTAACTTTTGCCCTTCTACATTATTTGTTAACATGCTTTGGTCAGACTAATCCATTCAATTTATTCATTTGTTTTTCTTACAGTTTCGCTTCTAGAGTGAGAAAAGCTATTACACCTTGTATTGGCTATTTTATTAGTGCATGTTATTAAAAAAAAATGATTATTGTAGATTCAGTATCACAATGTGCTCGAATACCGATTCTGCAGTTTAAGTAAAGTCTAGTTGTTTTACGATTGCAACATTTTTAAAACTATATTTACCTTTATTATTATTATTATTAGTAGTAGTAGTAGCAGAAGCAGTAGTAGTAGTAGTAGAAGCAGTTGTAGTTGTAGTAGTATATTCGAGGCCCCGTAGCTCAGTGGTTAGAGCACTGGTTTGATAAAAAAGGGGTTATCGGTTCATATCCCACTGGGACCTCCACTCCCTGAGAAGGTTGTGTCAGGAAGGGCATCCGGTGTTATAAAAAAAAAAATTGTGCCAAACATACATGTGCTTTCATCTGAGATGACAACCTGTGGTGATGCCAAAAGAAACTTTCTTTTTTCGTAGTGTAGCGCCGGAGAAAAGGAGTCGGAGGCGGAGTGTCGGACACAGGAACAGAACTTGCTTTATTGTTCGACATCACCAAACTACTCGCATAACGGCGTGAACTCTGTTAACCTTTCCTCCGGAAGCGCAACAACAAAAACAGTCCGTGCGGAACCCCGCACCCCAACTCGAGGTTCCGCGGGTGAATTATGTAAACACCACACAAGCCCCCCCAGAATTCACCCATAGTCAAAATCCTTGTGCCGTGGAGGGATGATGACCCGACCCCGGCGGGTGTGCACTGTAGGGGCCGAGGGGGGCGGGGCCGCACTGTCCATTGAGTCACGGGACAAGGGCTCAGGCGGGGTCAAGGGTACCCCGGCAGGCGCAGGGGCACAGGGCAAAGGGGGACGACCCCGGCGCGGGGGGAGGGCCAACCCCAAAGGCTGGGCAATGTCCAGGTGCGCGGGTTTGACCCTGTCCACGGAAACAGTCTCGGGTCTGCCGCCAATGTCCACGAGCAGGCTCTTATCCCCGTGCTCCAGGACCCTGAACGGCCCGTCGTATGGGGGGTGGAGAGGTCCACGGTGGGCGTCATGACGAACAAACACAAAATCCGCAGAGCGCAGGTGACGGGGCAGCCGGGCAGCTGGGGTGCCATGTTGCGACGTGGGAACCGGCGCGAACCCTTTTGCGGCCTCCAGCAGGGAGGACCGTTGCCTGGCTGCGGACCAGGGCGCTGTGGCGTCCGGGATGAATTCGCCGGGGACCCGCAGTGGCTGGCCGTAGACGAGTTCGGCGGATGAGGACAACAGGTCCTCCTTGGGGGCGCACCTGAGGCCGAGCATGACCCACGGGAGCTTATCCAACCAGTTGCCGTCCGTCAAGCCGGCACGCAGGGCTGCTTTCATGGAGCGGTGGGGGTGATAGGCGGTAGTGCGGTGCAGCTTGACCCCCAAACTCTCAGCGACTGCGTTCCAGAGTTCAGAGGTAAACTGAGGGCCACGATCTGAGGAAAGGTCGCACGGTGTCCCGAAGTGTGCAACCCACGTGCCGATGAACGCCCGGGCCACGTCTGACGACGTTGTCGAGGAGAGGGGAACGGCTTCGGGCCAGCGGGTCATCCTGTCCACCATGGTGAGCAAGTAGGTGAATCCGTGCGAGGGAGGAAGTGGACCTACCAAGTCGACGTTGACGTGGTCAAACCTCCTCTCGGGGACAGCGAAGGGCTCCAAGGGGGCTTTTGTGTGGCGATGCACCTTAGCCCGCTGACAGGCCACGCACGAGTCGACCCAGGCCTGCACATCTTTCTTGAGACCGCGCCACACGAACTTCTGGGCCACCAGCCTCACGGACGGTTTCCTTCCGGGGTGGGAGAGGTTGTGGACCGCCTCGAAAACAGCTCTTCGCCAATTTGCAGGGACCAGCGGCCGAGGCTGGTCAGCTGAGAGGTCGCACAGCAACCTGACGCCCGAGTCACCAACCGCGACTTGCTCCAGGCGCAAACCCGTGTCAGAAGTCTTGAGGGCCTGCACCCCGTGGTCCGAGGCCTGGTCTGCGCTCATGCGGGAGTAGTCGAGACCCAGATGCACAGTGCCGACGATCGCCCTGGAGAGGCAGTCCGCGACCACATTGGATTTGCCGGCGATGTGTTGGATGTCCGTAGTGTACTCAGAGATGAACGACAGTTGGCGTTGCTGGCGGGCGGACCACGGCTCGGCCACCTTGGACATGGCGAAAGTGAGGGGTTTATGGTCCACATATGCCGTGAACTCACGGCCTTCCAATAGGGAGCGGAAGTGGCGGATCGCCAGCCAGAGGCCGAGGAGCTCTCTATCGAACGTGCTGTATTTGCGCTCCCTGGGGACCAGCTGACGGCTGAAAAAGGCAAGTGGTTGCCAGGCGCCGCCGACCCACTGTTCGAATACGGCTCCAACAGCGTAGTCCGATGCATCGGTAGTGAGAGCGACAGGGGCCCCGTGGGTCGGGTGGGCCAGCATAGCGGCACGACTCAGTGCGGCCTTCGTAGCCTCGAAGGCTTCCATCCTCTCGGCCGTCCATTCAACGTCCCGGTTGGGGGCCTTGTCTTTCAGAGCCTCATAGAGCGGGCGCATGATGTGGGCCGCCCGGCGGATGAACCGGTGGTAGAAAGTCACCATCCCCAGGAACTCCCGGAGGCCCCGAGCCGAGCGAGGTCGGGGAAAAACGGAGACGGCCTCCACCTTTGCCGGAAGGGGGGCGGCGCCGTTCTTGTCTATGAGGTGCCCGAGGAACTGGATAGAGGGCACCCCGAAAACACACTTCGCCGGGTTGATGATCAGGCCATGCTGCTCAAGTCTTGCGAAGAGGTCGCGGAGGTGCATCAGATGTTCATCCTCCGAGGAGCTGGCGACGAGGATGTCATCCAAATAGACGAACACAAATGGCAAGTCCCTGAGCACAGAATCCATTAAACGCTGGAAAGATTGTGCCGCGTTTTTAAGACCAAACGGCATCCTCAGAAACTCGAACAGTCCAAACGGAGTGATTACAGCTGTCTTGGGAACGTCTGAGGGGTGCACGGGAACCTGGTGATACCCGCGCACCAGGTCGACCTTGGAGAACAAGATTTTGCCTGCCAGGTGGGCTGAGAAGTCCTGAATGTGTGGAACAGGGTAGCGGTCGGGCGTAGTGGCGTCGTTAAGGCGGCGGTAGTCACCACACGGTCGCCACCCACCACTCGGTTTAGGGACGATGTGTAGTGGCGAGGCCCACGGGCTATCCGAGCGGCGGACGATGCCCAGACGCTCCATGTTGGCAAACTCGGACTTAGCGACTGCTAGCTTCTCGGGATCAAGCCGTCGGGCCCTCGCGTGGATCGGGGGGCCCTTGGTCTCAATGTGGTGCTCGACCCCATGTTTAGTCGTGGCAAAGGAGAAAGTGGGCCGTGTCAAGCCAGGGAACTCACCAAGGAGGAGTTGGTACTTGGTGCCATCCGATAGCGAACTGGAGAGACCACCATAAGTCGCCTCATTGTGGACGCAGGCGACCGTGGAAAAAGTCAGTGCATCCACCAGACGGCCCCTCTTAACATCCACCAGCAGCCCGTGGGCACAAAAAAAATCAGCGCCGAGGAGAGGAAATGAGACATCCGCAGTGACAAAGTCCCATGTGAAGCGCTGACTCCCGAAACACAAGTCCACAGTCCTCATGCCATAAGAGCGGATAGGGGAGCCATTAGCGGACAGTAGGGGTGGCCCATGAGTCCCGCCAGCGGCGTCCTCCGCAGTGGCCGTCAGGACGCTCCTCTGGGCGCCGGTGTCGCAAAGGAGTTTGCGCCCGGAAAGGTTTTCCTTGACGAACAGCAGCCGGCTCTTCGCGCCCACGCTCACGGCCGCTGCGAAGCGTGGGCTTTGGCGTTTCCCGACGCGTCGTAGTTGCAAGGTGCGCGGCACCTCTTCGCTTTCGCACCGAAACGGGCATGGAAGTAGCACAAGCCTGTGCCAGCACGGCCGTCGGTGCCGAAGGGGCCCCTGCTGGATGCCACCCCCGCGCCCGAAGATGAGTAACTGCACGTCGCAGCCAGCGTCTCAGGGGAGAAGCGCTGGGTTGCCAGGAAGAAACGGTCGGCCTCCTCGGCCAGGGCCCGGGGCTCAGTGGCAGTACTGTTCGCGAGCGCCGTCTGAACATGCGGTGGCATATGCCTGAGAAACAGTTCCATGAAAATGAAATTGGGCTCTTCCGTGCCCAGCAGGTTTAGCATCATTTCCATGAGTTCGGAAGGTTTGCTGTCCCCCAGTCCATTAATAGCCAACAGACGTCGGGCACGTTCCGGCCGTGAAAGTTCAAAAACCTTGAGAAGGTGAGCCTTGATCCCAGCATACTTATCTCGGGCCGGGGGAGAGGTGATGAAGTTCACTGCTCTGGCCGCCGTTGAGCTCCCGAGTGCTGAGACAACGTGGTAGTAACGCGTGGAATCATCTGAGATCCCGCGGAGAGCGAACTGAGCCTCAGTCTGTGCGAACCACGCTGCCGCGGACGTCTCCCAAAACTCCGGCAATTTGAGGATGGCGGTTGCCATGTTCGTTTCAGTCTCGAAAACGCCGGGACTGACGTCGGGGTCACCAGTGTAGCGCCGGAGAAAAGGAGTCGGAGGCGGAGTGTCGGACACAGGAACAGAACTTGCTTTATTGTTCGACATCACCAAACTACTCGCATAACGGCGGGAACTCTGTTAACCTTTCCTCCGGAAGCGCAACAACAAAAACAGTCCGTGCGGAATCCCGCACCCCAACTCGAGGTTCCGCGGGTGAATTATGTAAACACCACAGTAGTAGTAGTATTTACACAAAGAGATTTCATACACATGACTTAGTTGGTAACATTTATGGATTCTGGTGAGCAGCCGAGTTTGCGTGCACAGTTCACGCCACTGTGGTCATAATCACATTAATTTTCCAAAGCCATTGTTTTAATGTGTAATTATGCATATTGCTGCATTAAAGAATAAACAGAAAATACACAATGTTATAGTACTAAGCTGACGGAAGTGGATGTAAACAACTCAGTGGTTACGCCATCATCTTTCAAAAGTTTGCCCTTTGATCTGTTAATTTAGAATATCTATGCAGGCCGCTGCAGAGAGGCTGCCTTTCGGAGCTCTTGAAAAATTAGAATGCTAATCATACAGCGGGAATGATGAATCGCCCCTCAATTGGCGTGGTTAATGTGCCAGCGGTACTCTGTGTTGCTGCCACGCTCGCACATCACGTGGCCGAACAATGGATGGCTCCCTCATGGCTAACCTAATGTGGCCTCTTACAAACATCTGATCTGAATTGCATCATGTACTTTTAATGAGGCGCATATTCTCCTCGGTTAAGGGCTGTTTCAGAGTGACTGTAAAAATTGCTCGGATGTGTATCATCTCTGTCCGGGGATAATCATGTATGTACGGACAGCGCTTAATGAAGACTTTTTTTTTTAATGTGGTGTAATCTGAATTCACCTTATTTTCAATAATGTGTATCAAAATGCCCAACAAAAGCATGTTTTTTTAATATTGTGTTTTGACAGCACCACCCCTATGATAGTGGTTGCCAGGGCATTTATTGACAAACAAGTTTTCATACTCACATTCAAACCTATGGAGCATTTAGAGCAGGAGTTCCCAAAACCTTAATGGGGAGAGAACGTCCAAGGACACCCTCATAATCCTAACATTAAATCACAACATTAAACATAACTACCAAGTGTACTATGAAAGGCCATAACCCAGTAATATAAAATTTGCCTTTTTCTTCAAGAAAAGGAGTCATAATATCAAATTCAGCCTTTCAGAGTTCAAGAGTTTCAGATTCATTCTTTTAGAGTTGTATTGTTTTTACAATAAAGTTGTACTTTTTTTTCCAAGAAAAAATTCCAAACTAAGCAAAAAATTCTGATGTAATCTTGAATGAAGTTCTAATATTACAACATTAAAGTCAAAGCTTAGGGGAAGAATGTGCATTTTCGTTTTACATTATGCATTTTATTGGAAAATATGTTTGTTATCTAAGAAATTGGATGTTTTCTTAAAAAAAAAAAAACTCTTTTGAAAAATGAAAAAAATATCCAAGGGATGCCATATCTTTGTGAGTCTATACTGTCGTACATAAAAATCAAATTTTATTTGGCCCAAAGTTAACCTTTCAGGACTATTTGCTAAGTAAGTTTGGTTGGCATAAAAAAAAAATGATAAATGATAATATTTTATTGCAAATGACAGCTATAATTCTTGATTCTTATTTTGTCATTGAAAACAGTTATGAAGACACACGGGACCTGTTTTAAAAATGCATAATACTGCACAGAAAGAATTCAGAGTAGACCACATCTGTGAAATATCCATCGATCCATTTTCTTAGCTGCTTATCCTCACAAGGGTCGCGGGGAGTGCTGGAGTCTTTCCGAGTTGTCAACGGAAAGGACGCGTGTACACCCTGAACTGGTTGCCAGTCAATCGCAGGGCACACGGACACAAAAAAAATCACATTCACAATCACACCTAGGGGCAATTTAGAGTGTCCAATTAATGTTGCATGTTTTTGGGATGTGGGAGGAAACCGGGAGAACATGCAAATTCCACACAGGCAGGGCCGAGATTGAAACCTGGATCCTCAGAACTGCGAGGCCAATGCTTTACAGCTGCGCCACCGTACCGCCATCTATGAACTAGCAATACAAAGAATATATATATATTTATTTTGTTTTGCTATTTTACAGAGCTATAGCCTATCAGTGACACAGTGGAGCAACTATAGAACGTTGGCCTCACAGTTCTGAGGACCGTGTTTCAAATCCAGGCCCCACCTGTGTGGACTTTGCATGTTTTCCCCATGCCTGCGTGGGTTTACTCCAGGCACTCCGGTTTTCCCCCACACCCTAAAAACATGCAAAATTAATTGGAGACTCTAAATTGCTCTGAGGTGTGATTGTGAGTGCGCCTGTTGTCTGTCTCCATGTACCCTGCGATTGGCTGGTGACCAGTTCAGGGTGTACCCCACTTCTCTGATCCAAAACCAGGATACATTCGACCTGACCCGCGACCATAATGAGGACAAGCTATACACAAACTGGACAGGTGGATGAAACGTTTGCACAAAAGTGATTTACTGTATAGTTTTCACTCCAAGGTCAAGCCTTTGTTAATATATTGCGTTAAAATGCCTACATCTGTGACTTACTTTAATGACTGCAACTGAGCACATCCTCTGGCATCGTTTAGCCCGTTTAGACAGGGACACGGTTGGGCATTCAAACAGTGCCAAGAGTGAGCTATTCATTCTGTGGAAGGATTTACGCTTGAAGCTTTTTGGCATCCCTTTGCATTAAAGATAACATATTGGTAGCTGGAGGGAATGCGATCAGTAAGCAAAACCAGAGCAATCAACATATAACTTCATCAGCATCTGAAAACACCCCCATTTGGTGTTTTAATGCAACTTCAAAAGGCTTCCGCGCATGTTTTTTTTTTGTGGAAAGGGTTCATTCACATGTGTGTGGGGGTGAGTCTGTGGGTGTGCATGCCTGAAACCAGGGTATTTTGTTTGCACACATTCTGTGTCCTGAAATATGCTGCACATTCTGTTCCACCTCTTCATCTCACTTTACACAAGTAACAACATTGTGCCGAATCCTGGTGCCAAGAGCGCAGGGAAAGTGCCAATGATTTAACCATTGACTTAAAAAAACAAATTTTGACAGAAATGAAATGTCACATGACTACTTATGAGCCACCCACACATGGAGATCCGTAAAGTCTTGCATCTTTGTCAGTGATGCTCCACCACACTTGCCAAATTGTAATTCCTTGGTTTCCGACAGTTTTCCAACAATAAACCTTTCTTAATACATAAGATTGTTGCGATTTAATGCACCACAGTTGAAGGCTTCAAACTGGTGCTGCAGTATGTTGCCCTATTTCTCAGCCATACCCATAGGGCGAATAAATGTACTTTTGACCTCTAACAGGGCGACTGATCAGCACTGGATCCTTGAGCAATGCTGGTACTGTTGAAAAGGAAGGAAACATGACCTCCATAAACTAAGATTAGACTTTCACCCTCGAATGAAAACCGAATGCAGTGTCTCTGTCATGGGGTTGTATTGCTAAATCGTTGTTTCTTGAAAGTTTATCTTGATAACTGATCCAATAGAAACACCATTTAGTCTGAACTAATCCATGAATTCATATCAAGATCAGTTAACCCTGTCACGTCCCATCAGAACGAGAGTAGGACCCAAATGCAGGACTCGGACGATGCCAGGTAGTTCAAGGAGAGACGTTTATTATATACCGAGGTCGGGGATCGAGCAGGCAGTCCGGTGCACCAGCGGTAGTTGGGACGTTGGCCGAAGAGAGCAGGTGAGCGGGCAGGCAGGAGTCGGTACACAGGGGAACAATCAAAGCAGGTAGAAGTATCAAAGGAGTCAGGCTTACAAGGGTGGTCGGAGAACGGGCGAAGGTCGGTACACACAGGTTCGATCAGGGATACCGGAGCACACGAACGGGTCATGAAGATCAACGAACTGGTGCGGCCAGTTGTCATCGCGGTCATACAAATCCACAGCATAATTAGGCTGCATGAGGCGCAGGTGTGCACCTCCCAATCAGAGCAACCGCGGACACCCGCCCAGCCTAGGCTGGAGCGGCAGGATCATGACAAACCCAGTAACATGCATGCCGATAATTGCCTTTGCCCTTTCCACTCAGAGAAAACTGTTATCCTTACCGATTACCTTATACTGGTGGGGGTGTCATAAGTTTTATTTTTTCTCTCTAGTATGGAGTTTTGTTTTGTAAATTGAGGAAATGTTATTTTTGGCTGTAAAGCACTATTATCATGGGTTTGTATTATTTTTGGGGGGCCACGTAATGAATCGGGCTTTGGAGAAGTCTACCAGTGTTGCCAATTTAAGGCTGTATTGAATAACGTTTCCCACCCCTCTGTAGATTAAGGAGGGTGAATAATAAGGGTCACGTGACCCTCTAATAAAATCTTAAGTAAATGAAAACTCTTGTCTGTGGTCCGCAACATACCTGAAACAGTATTATTTCTAAGAAGAAACTACGGCCCTGGTTACTCCGTTTAGCAGTAAAAATAACAGGTTTTTGGCATATGGAGCCATTCTTACTTGGACAACCAAAGAAACTGTTTCGATGCACATATGCTCCAGCTGGAGCCAATCACAGATGGCTCGAGTCGACCAGTTGGAGAGAACTACACCTAAAGATCGATGCAGTGAAAAAAAACTCAAGCTATGAGAAAGAATTCCCAGAAGCGATAGACCGCTAGTTGCTTCAATGATGACTGTGAGCTCACTTACCAGACCAAAGGTTTTCACACGTTAATATTTTCCTCTCGCGTGTCAAGTTAATCATTAATGTCAGATAAAACTTGGTTCAGTAATAGTCGCAGTCATCAACCTAAAGACACACACACACACACACACACAATGCCTAATGAAAAGGTCAGTGAGGTTCTGTTGTTATTGGGGAATGATGTCAATACCCTCATCACCCTGAGCCATTTTGAAAGTGTTGGAATACTGAGCCTTTCTGTTATGATGTCACATTGGTCCCAAAAGAGGCCTGAGGCTTTCAGGGTGAAAATGGATCACTCCGTGTTCGCCCCCGCAGCTTTCCAAGGTACTTGTCAGGGAGCACTTAAGTGGTATTGTAAAGTGACAGATTCGATAGTAACTCGCTGGCATTTGCTTGTTTTTCTAACTTGTTTTCTCAGAATCCATTTGTATTTGACATAAAATGCTGAACAACTTGTTGGTACGGATACCAACTTTTCAGCAAAATCCGCAGTTTTAAACTCAAAGTTGTTCAGTTCCGTCAGTCGATGAGTTTTGCTGTTGCTGTTGTCATAAGATGTTTCGTGCTCCTTGATCGCTGGCAACTAGATCCATGCCACACAACCACCATCAACACACATGTAATTTATGAATATTGCACAGCAGTGGACTGATTTGAGAGCACATCAGGCTCTGGTGTTCTACCTGTGCGCTCAGGACCGACTTTGGATAAGTCACAGGAGTTGACAAGACCAGAGAAACACTGCCAATTCTGCTGTTAAGAAATACCGGTACTTTTACTTCATTGCAATGGTCTAAATGTTTCCTTCTACTTTTATACAGCAAATATTGTTTATTCATCAACTGTTTCGTGCACATGACTATTAATTTTCATTAATTTTATTAATTAATTAATTTAATTTGAATCTTTTTATTTCAAATTTGTACATCAACGTACTTGAGCGGTGTCAGTAAATATTTTTATGCATGAAGAAAACTTTATGTTTTGGTGTAGTCTTCGGAGTCTTCCAGATTGCTTGATTTGTTCAAATTAACAACTACAGTGGCCCTGTGGATCTACCCAGACCCCCCCAACGTATTTTTTATTTATTTAAGGGTCACATTTTATACCTTTTGGTGTTTACATATCTATGGATACCCCCACCCCCCATACGTGTGTGTGTGTATGTATATATATATATATATATATATACACACACACTCACACACAAGCACACAGTCCGTGAGAAAAATGTCTACTCCAAATCAGTTTGCTGTGCAAAGAAAGTTGTGGAACACTGCACTAAAGCATGAGAGACACAAGACTGACCAAAAGCCCTGTGAAATTGGATAGTTTCCCAGATAGGTGAAGCTTGGAAGATGCATAACTTGTGGAGAACCCTCACCATAAGGGCTTTTCTTCCTCCATGCCAAACATGTCACTTTTCCCTTCTTTACTGGTGTACTGAATCGGGTGATGAGCTGCATATTATTTTACCAAGTCTAAAGACAAATGTTATGTATAAAAATCATCTAATTAAAACATATTTTTCAATCAATAGTTGAAGCGCTTTTCTAAAATCCCCGGTGTATCTTTGTTATTGTTTAATTGCTTGTCGAGTATTCAGTATGCCACGGCCTCAGTTTTTCAGGATGATCTGCGATTTAATTATGTCTCGGATCGTAAAAACAAATGAATTTAGTCTCCAGCTCCCCCTTTCCAGGCTGCCTCCAGCACTTAACTGCAGTTTTAACAATGAGGAAAGTGCAGCCAAATTGTCGCTAATTACTGGTGGCAACGATCAGGGTCAAGTATCTTGTACTTGACGCAGTGCAACCGTCCAACAGGACCGTATGAAGTATTGAGATGCAACTTGAATCCCTCCACTCTGACTTGATTAGCATGAACATGAAGATACAGGGAACTCTCAGTAGAGCTAAATCTGCTTACAGTAACTACACGTTCGCTGTGAATTGCACTTTTCCTTTTCTCAGAGAGTACTAGTGATGTGCTGGTATAAAAATCCAACATACAGAAGTGAAATTGAACTGCTCTCTCCAAATGAACTTCCCAGAACCTTTCTGCAGTTATTTAGGCACTACCACTTTCGATCACAAACTTTGCCTTTCCATTTCCTCCGGTCAAACACCTTAAATAGTGTGGTATATAACTGTTCTTTCTTTCTTTTATGATAGTGTGATCTGCAGTGAAAACAGGAAACAGGTGGAGCAACAGTTAAAAAGATGGAGGTACGCACTGGAAAGGAGAGGAATGAAGATTAGCCGAAGTAAAACAGAATATATGTGCGTGAATGAGAGGCACGGAGGAGGAAGCGTGAAGCTCCAGGGAGAAGAGATAGCGAAGGTGGATGACTTCAAATACTTGGGGTCAACAATACAGAGCAATGGAGAGTGTGGTAAGGAAGTGAAGAGACGCCTCGAAGCGGGCTGGAACAGTTGGCGGAAGGTGTCTGGAGTTTTATGCGACAAAAGAGTATCCGCCATGATGAGAGCCAACATTTTTAAAACAGTGATGAGGCCGGCTCGATGTACAAATTAGAGATGGTGGCTCTGAAGAAACAACAGAAGCAGAACTGGAGGTGGCAGAAATGAAGATGCTGAGGTTCTCGCTTGGTGTGAACCGGTGGGATAGGATTAGAAATGACTACATTAGAGGGACAGCCAAAGTTGGAGGTTAGAGAGAGCAGACTTCGATGGTTTGGACATGTTCAGAGGCGAGAGAGTGACTATGTTGGTAGAAGGGTGCTGAGGATGGAGCTGCCAGGCAAAAGAGCGAGAGGAAGACCAAAGAAAAATTTGATGAGTGATGGAGGACAGTGGGTGTTAGAGAGGAGGATGCACGAGATTAGATGGAAAAAGATGACACGCTGTGGCGACCCCTAACGGGACAAGCCGAAAGAAAAACAAGAAGATATAACTGTTCTTTCCTTCATTATTTGTAAGTGGAAAAAAGGCAGCCACTTGTGGAGATTTCTGCATTAGGAGCGATTCAAGTCGTTCCCACTGGGTCCATTTGATTGTGGTGTAAGAATCCTCTGACTCAAGAGTCATTTTCAAAAAAAGCAATCAGTAACAATCACTTTAGTGGTGTTATTGTAGATTTCTGGAGATTAATTGCCTGTGTATCCAGACTCCAAATGAATGGGATTTGTGTGAAGCCAGAACTGAGGTCTATCTCTATCCATATCCCCAAACCATGAAATGCACGCCCATAAAGACCTGATTGTATTTTCACTTGTGAAGATTGCACTTCATCACATAGTGCATGCAGCAGACATATCTTCAAATACAAAACTCCCATCAATAAATTGCCAAAACACCTGAGTATCAGAATCTAATATGCACTAACCTTAAAGCTTTGACATTTTATCCTTTTTTACACAATAACAGCACTTTCGATGGCAAGGTCAACAATCAGATTTGTTCATTACCATTTCAGATTGTGTTATTTTAGTGCTGGGCTCCAACAGCTTTGTAATGAAGAAAAAATTAAAGTGGTCCTATTCAACAAAACCATTTAGGCAAGCTCTGTGTTGATTTTTTTTCTATGTGACATGATCTTCAAGTTTTAAAGTACTTCTTTAATGACTAAAGTCTGTCAAACGAAAAGCTGGGGGCATAGAAGTGTGACATTGAATGTCAAATCTCTAACAATTTTTAAATGTCAAATCTGAAAGAACTCATCCTGAAGGTCACCTGTGCTGTTTTGGACCGGCATTAGGACAACAAAGCAGCAATCTTTAGAGCAGGGGCCTGATGATCGTTATGCTACTGACCATTGATGGACATTTTCCAATAATGAAAGAGCTTTTTCACCTGCGTTGGCTTCCTTTTACATTTAGTAAAAAGATGTCAGTTTAATACAAGACTAATATTTTCATAGCTTTGAATGTGAGTATGGCTGGCAGTCAAGTGTATACCTCATTCAGATTTTTTTCTTTACAAAAGATATCGATTTGGTACAGTGGAGTAGCCACACAAAAATATTGCGAATAGGAAAGGAAATGTACCGTAACTTTCTCGTTGCCATAATTCATAAATTTATAGCTGCATTCATTATTGTCGCTCCACCTTGAAGCAATGGGCTTAACCATTTTCTTGACCTTCCTCCATCTCAGTCACTTCTCATTAATCTCACCTGAACTATAAGCAGTTTTATCTTAATTTCACTGATTTCGTTTCACTTCTTTTGGTTTCACTTCAAATCACGGTGGATCCAAGGTTCCCGTTCTGAAATTTAATTGGCTTTCCATCGCGTCTTCAGACAATCATACACCTCTATTTCTATCATGGATGTGTGGAAAGAGAATGAAATTTTCTCGGCAAACTCTGCTTGTGTTCATGCTTCCCCTGTCTGTTTGTCTCCTGATCTTGTTTGCCATGCCTTCTCCTCTCTCAGTCACTCTCCTGTCAAGCCGCAATTATCCATAGAATCACATCCCTCTCTTGCTGGGGCTTCAGAGTTAAATTTCCAGGTACTGTAGATTTTGGAAAAATATGGGTCTTGCAAGACATTGGGACAGAAGAGAACAAAAGGACAAAAGTGCTCACCCACTCTGAAAACATGCATTTCAGAATCATTAAACACTGAAAATAATAATTATAATTATCCATCGAGCCGCGCGGATGTAAAAAAATTTTTTAAAAAGTTTCTGCGTGGTGAAACCAGCAAAACACATCTCTAATGATTGGCCTGTTTTAGTCACATGCTGTGATGACTAAAACATTCCTCCCTCCTCCACATACCACCTTCTTGATCGATTTTGCAGTATAATGAAACATATCATCTGGTCATTTAGGTCCATTTGTTCAAGCAAACACACTTCCACGGTCACCGTTGTTGTCGCTTTGTTCCTTGTTACAGAAAGGAAAGTAAGAACGGCTACTGGAAATGACCAAAATGTGCTCAGGACGTTGTGTCGTCCTTGTCAATATCAGCTGTAGTGACACCTCTGACTTGGAGAAGAAGAATACAGCACATTTTCAAAACTACGCAGGTGGGTGGGTGAGATCACCGTGGTCACTGCATGCGCTGGTATAAAGAAACCTGTAAGTGTTTGCCAGCCAATCACAGGGCACATATAGACAATCAACCATCCACACTCACATTCAAACCTACAAACATCTCTGAGCGCTCCACAAATCAGGCCTTACTGGTCGAGTGGCCAAAGAGAAGCCACCCTTGAGTAAAAGTCACACCACAGCACTCTGGAGTTACTTCAATTTCACTTAAAGCAACACCAGTCCCCAATGTTTTTTGCCTTCACGTCTTTGCCCCACTTAGTTCATAGGCCAGGGAATCTTTAAGTTTCTCCTTGGATTCTGGTTCAGACGAAATCTTGTCTGATTTGATAATCATTTGGTTGTTCATAAGGTTATCACAGGTCTTGGTATGTCAATAACAGTCGACTCTACTGTGTCATCAACCTCAACCAAGGAGTTGCGGTTGTCATAACTATATTTCCTCATTCATGAGTCATACTTGGTGAATTTGAGGGTATGTGCGTAAATGCTTAAGGCTTTGCAGGGAATGTTGTCTTGGACGCATATCCAAGTGTGCAATTGAAATGTTTACCTTTCTGTAAAGGAACAACAAATGAAAAAAAAAAAAAAACCCTTGAAACACATCCATCCATTTTCTTTGCCGCTTATCATCACAAGGGTCGCAGGGAGTGTTGGAGCCTATCTCAGCTGTCGGACAGGAGGCGGGGTACACCCTGAATTGGTTCCCAGCCAATCGCAAGGTACATGGAGACAAATAGCTCCACTCACAATCACACCTTGGGGCAATTGAGAGTGTTCAATTAATGTTGCATGTTTTGGGGATGTGGGAGGAAACCGGAGTGCCCGGAAAAAACCCAGGCAGGCACGGGGAGAACATGCAAACTCTACACAGGCGAGACCGGGATCGATCCTGGGTCCTCTGAACTGTGAGGCCCACACTTTAACAGCTGATGCACCGTGCCGCCTTTTTAAAAACATGACACTGATAAATGAAGAAAATGTATTTAAAACTACTACCCACCTCAACTGGTTTCTTCTGGTCATCATGCAAATTTAATTTTAAGAATGAATAATCAGTAGAATAATCCATCCATTCATGTTCTGAGTCGCTTATCCTCACAAGGGCAGTGGGAGTGCTGGAGCCTATCCCAGGAATCATTGGGCATTTTAAAAATTAGTGAGACGTTGATGGAGCAAAACTGATCTGAATTTTTGAGGATTAAAAAAATTGCGACCATCTGGCGATAGGGAAATCGTAAGCCAACCTGCTGATCAATCAATCAGTCAAACATTAATTTTGAGCACTTTTCATAATTAAAAAAACAACCCCTTTTGATGCCTCTCTATCAGGACACATACAGGTTAAAAAATGAATCTTAATGCCCTCCAAATATCAGGTTGAGTGCAGAGCATCCAAGTAACCAATTCAAGGAGTCATCTGAATCGGGACAACCTAACCACAGGCCGCAGCCACAACCCACCAGATATGTATGACTTCTGTAGTTTAGTGTTTCTATCGAATGTGCTAATGGCCATTTTGCAAATATATACTGTATATACTGTTGAGGCCACATCAGCAGTGTACGGCACTGCAGTAGGAGCGCCGCAACCAGGATAAAGACGTCTCCTAACGAAGTGCCTACATTTACTTAGCAAATGACTTGGCTTTGAAAGCGAGAAAAGATTCCAGGAGGCTTCTTGCTAGCGCTGGTGAAAAGGCAAAGGAACTTTAATCATATCAAGTGTGTGTATGAGACATTAAACAGACTCTTCGGTTTATCCTTACCGTATATGTTCCCGTGGGCAGTCAGTGTCTTTCGTGCCTTCTTCACTGTATTGAGCCTTGTGCAAGCGATATGACTCATGCCAACTTGAAAGCAAATTCTTTAGGTTTTCAGTTGATGTGATTTAGTTTCTGGAGCAGCATAGTGTGGAGTGATTAGCAGGTTCGCCTCCTCCCTTCCCCCCAGCCCCTGAAAACACGCATGTCAGAGCCATTAAACACTGTACATTGTCCTTAGGTGTGAATGTTGACGCAAGTGGTTGTTTGTCCGCATATGTCATGCACTTGGTTACGATCCAGTTCACAGTTTATCACGCTTTTGTCACAAAACGTCGGCTGGGATAAGCTCCAACACTCCTGCAACTATAAGAAGGACCGGGCTATTGTCCATCTGTGAGAATGGTTGTTTGCCTCTATATGGCCTATGATTCAGTATAAACAACTAAAGATGGTGAATGTGTAATTTAACATGAAGTCATCCATTTTGGCTTCAAACGATTTCAGGCGAAATCCAACTGGTACTAAGTCAAACTCCCAAGGAATTTTAGCCGAATGAGCTCCAATCAGAAGCAGGCACCCAGGGCAGGTGAACCCCGCTCAGTTGCAAAGCATTCGTGTCTGCGTCATGTACTGTGAGTGATGCATGGCATTAAAAGTTCACCAGCACTTTAATGATTCAATGTGAAAAGGGGGGTGTTAGGACTCATTCATCTCTCCTTACAGTTTTAATTTCTTTTATATTGCTAATTGTGATGTAGGTAGTTGACACAGCCTTATCCCGTTTGAACCCCCATGTGAGAATAATAATAATTATTGGAATAAAATGGGTCCCAATTGACACCCTAAAACCTAATCTGTGAAATGTTTTTTGATTATTTAGATGAACAAACGCCTTCACTTGAGCAAATGATGTAGAGCTATCGTTTTTCTATGGAAATAAGTCTGTGACTGACATTTACGGATGCTTCAATATGTTTTGTTTAAATCCTCGAGAATTAATCACTCGGAAAAAGTAATTTCTCAAACTTGCTGAGTCAAGGAGGAATGAAGCTAAATCTACATAAAGGGATCTTAAACCTAAACGTATTTGGTAAAACTACAAATACAGAGACAACCTATCTTTAAATTATGAGTTATATAGTTATTATAGTTGAATGTAACTTGCTAACAAAAACATGTGTGATGTAAATGTATGGCGTACTGTCATATCTCCCCTCCTTGCTCATCATGACTCCCCTGTATATTATCTTCCGGGCTGCACCACCACCAAGCCTGATATTCTACTGAGGAGAAAAAGCTCAGTGAGGTATCCACATGACCTGTCTTAGGATGGTGACATTTGAGCCCCATAGCGCATGTTTTAGTTAGTGCTTGATATGGCCTGGGGTGTGACATGGGGGTACACATGCATGAGTTTCACTCACCCACGCGAAGTCATTGAGGGTAAGTGAAATTGCTAGAGGACATCAACATGGACAAGTATGGTTGACTTTAGGATTATAGATGACAAGATGAGGCCTGCTTGGAGGCATACAAAAAAACACACCCACGTTGGTGGAATTATATGGGGGAAACCCAAAACTTGAATGTAATACTGGTTATTACGGAGGATTCATAATTGTCTTTTGAATGTGCTCTCCTAAATTAACCGAAATTGTCAATTGCCTGTTTCCAGAAATGCGTCTTGAGTGAGTCGTTTTGAATTTTGCTAAATTGTAGCATGTCAGCCAATGTGGCGCCCTCGTAGTTTACCATGTCTTTTCTCACCGTTGAGAGATTCTGGTTCCACTCTCTTATAAGACCCTCCTTGATGGAGTTTACATGTTCCCCCTGTGCTTGCGTTTTTATTTTTTTGTTTTTGGCTTCCTCCTACATGCCAAAACACATTCATATTCAGTTAATGAAAGACGCTGTAGGTGTAATTGCTCCAGCTCACCTTTGACCCTAATTGGGTGTAATTTTACAAAAGCAAACGAACAATATGTATTTTTGTTCACATCTGTAGTACATTACACTGCTTGTGAGGATGAAATACCTTCTTTCTAACATTTTTTGGTAAATGTTATGGAGTGTAAATTAAAAGACAGGACCAACCCAGTCCCCAAAATCAAACATCTGATTTTTATATACCAGAGTGCATTAACATTCTAGTGAACAAGAAAGACTCTTGCCTCTATCCTTTGTTGTAAGGACAATGAACTTCCAGGCCCTAAAATCGCAAGTCTGATTTTCTATCTACTGCACATTGAAACACGAGTGAACTGGAAAGAATATTTTTTGTGTCATTTGTTGTAAGGTATGTAGTAAATTAAATGAATAAATAAATACAAATAGACAGAACAAACCCAAGGCTTAAAACGGAGCACTGGAGGGATCCAATTCGACAGCGACTTTCAGGGCCAAGTGCTATTCTGCCTCTAAGTGGTTTGACATCTTGATGCCATAAATAAATGTTAACCGGCTCACTCTGTATTAGCCTAAACAAGGCACTGTGTGTCCCTCTCAAGCCAGGAAATGCCCCCGTAATGGTCCACTAATGTCTTTATTGCATTACGTCAGCATCTCGTATTTCGTTACGTAACATCTAAAATGCTCGGCTGGATTTTGATGGAATGCCGATGACCTGGGTGTGACTGATATTACCCAGGCTCAGGATATTAAAAATATTTCCAGATCAAGATTGCAAGCATCTATCTCCAATTACGAAGTGTAACACTGAGTATGTCAAAATACAGTAAATCCCTGGGCGGAATAGGGCCCGACCCCTGCCATGAATAGAAAGAAATTGACAGTCTCCACCCCTTAAGGAGGTTTATACTCCACGGTGATTGCTTATATTCACTCATTCACTGCCCGTGGGTGTTTCAAACCACCAAGTGGAATCCAGCGTTTACTGCCACGGATGTACACTGGAGAGTATGTTTTTAACATTTAGGCCTAGAAGAGGGTCTCGCTCAGCTTTTCTGTGAAATCCAGTTTTTGTAAACCAAAAATGGTTAACAGATCCCGTAAATTGTTACGTTGCAGCACTTTGGATTTGAAATCAGCACAGTTTTGGGTGGAAGTTACAGACTACACAGTAAATCCCGGCTTGCCATGTGAATCACGAGAGAGAAATGACAATACATGGGAAGTTGGAACTGAAGTTTCGGCATTTCACCTAAAAATAGAGTATATGCAGATTGTATAAAAAGTGTACATGTCCTGACAGATGGTAGAAAGGGTGAGTCACAATCATGAGAAACACTGTGTAAAAAAAGCCACTGAAGTTGAACTTGAGCTGAGTCAATTTCACTCACAGGGCATTTTATTTACAGTTAATACTGCTAAACAAATAATTATCCCCCACCCCCTTTCTGTCTATTTTTTTTTTCGTTTTATAATGTAACACATCACAAAATTAAATATATATATATATCTTCTTTTCCTTTCGGCTTGTCCCGTTAGGGGTCGCCACAGCGTGTCATCTTTTGCCATCTTAGCCTATCTCCTGCATCTTCCTCTCTAACCCCAACTGCCCTCATGTCTTCCCTCACCACATCCATAAACCTTCTCTTTGGTCTTCCTCTCGCTCTTTTGCCTGGCAGCTCCATCCTCAGCACCCTTCTACCAACATACTCATTCTCTCGCCTCTGAACATATCCAAACCATCGAAGTCTGCTCTCTCTAACCTTGTCTCCAAAACATCCGACTTTAGCTGTCCCTCTAATGAGCTGATTTCTAATCCTATCCAGCCTGTTCACACCAAGCGAGAACCTCAGCATCTTCATTTCTGCCACCTCCAGTTCTGCTTCCTGTTGTCGCTTAAGTGCCACCTTCTCTAATCCGTACATCATGGCTGGCCTCACCACCGTTTTGTAAACAATATATTAGTGTCAAAGTCATTGTTCTAATGGACATAAATAGCTCATTTTCTCCACGTTAATCAGAAATTGCAGCTTTTGCTGAAACTAACACATGTTGAACTGGTGCTTACTAATGAACAAAAATCTAGAATATTTTTGTTGGTTGAAGAAGGGAGGCTATGTTCATTTTTTTTAGGTTCAAAATGTGTGGGTCTTGAAAGAAATGTCAAAATGCTTCTTGCATTAATCTTAAATGGCTAGAAAATGTACCGGAAGTGTACGTGTGTGTACCCTTGATGACAAGCCAGACTAAAGATGACAAGCCAGACTAAAGAAAAGCTCCTCCTCGACTTGGAAAGTCACAGTCGAGACAAAATGGAGATGACCTGTGAAAAACTTTACTTAAAAGTTGAACAACCTTGACTTTTAAGTGAGTTGTATACATCTACATTATGTAACAGTAATTCATAACAGTCAATACATTCTCCAGACATGACCTTACTTGCTTTGCATAGTTAATGTTGAGGTTATGGATCCACGGAGTGAGAAGTTGAGTAGGCCTCTCCCACCCAAATGCGCTTGTGCTGTTACAGACAATAGTGAAGGAAGGAGGCTTGCTTTCAGTATCTTCCGTTATTGAGTGGTCGTTCCACCCCAGATACGCCATCATTGGCTAAAACCACAACTGATTTTGCACACTTTTTCTCAGTAACTGCATTTTTTTTCCCAGCACATTATCTTTTGAAGTGGGCTGTATTGACAGTGTCTACCCAGCCTCAAAGTACTCAAAGCTCTTTTTCTATATCACCCCATTCACACAATGGTGAAGGTAGTATTTGATGCCCCTCAAGAGGCGTTAAAGCCTCATCACACAGCGACCATGTGCAATCAGGGGAAATTGGAGGGTTTCATATATTGCCCCAGTTACATCCCACAGCACGGTTCCACCGAGTGGTACAATTAAGTATAGTTCACCGCGGCATGTAAATAATTTCAGCAGCTCTCCGACATACAGTACACAGATTGTAGAACAGTCAAGAATAATACCTTTGACATACACCAACTCCTACTTTCCTATTAACCGGAGCTCTGACAACATCTTATTGGACCAAAACAGAAAGAGAACCACCCCCAAAAAAACATCTATAAACACGAGGGTGTTCACAAAAATACACAGCCTTATCAAAACATATACAGTTCTGTGGAAATACTTTGGTGAGTTAATAGTGTCGCCGGTGTGCAGTATTTATTTTGCCTGTCACTTAGGTCACACAACCAACCAGAGAAACATCACCTGTCCACATCATGGACTTAAAAGGCAGAGACAGTCCATAGATCTTGACAAGTAATCGAGCTCTGTGAGGGAGGGGGCAAAGTAAATATCATTGGATGAGCGCTTCAATTTATCCCTCTTTTGTATCTAAGCTGCGAGGAGTTGCAAAGTGGCTTTTGACTGACTTTGGTTACACCTTCATTCAGTCATGAATAAGGGTTATCCTGTTCCTATCTGAGGCAACACAAGCTAAATCTGTTTCGTACCGTTGATTCGTCACCATATTGCGTATTATCACAATGTTATTCGACAAAATGTTAACCCCACAAAGACCACTGATAAATACCAAAATTCAAATAGCAAAAAGCATTTTAACACATTCTATTTTGAAAAGCTTGTAACTCATAATATAATTGGGATGCACAAAGCAATCCACTATGATAAGGTGATGGCTTAAGGAGGGAAACAATATAACCCTCCATCCGTCCATCCATTTTCTGAGCCGCTTATCCTCACAAGGGTCGTGGGAGCATTGAAGCCAATCAATCCCAGCTGTCATTGGGCAGGAGGCAGGGTACACCCCAAACTAGTTGCTAGCCAATCACTGTACGGTATAACCCATCCATCCATCCATCCATCCATCCATCCATCCATTCATCCATCCATCCATCCATTTTCTTAGCCAATTATCCTCACGAGGGTCACGGGAGTGCTGGAGCCTTTCCCAGCTGTCAACGGGCAGGAGGCAGGGTACACCTTGAACTGGTTGCCAGCCAATCGTAGGGCACATAGAGACAGACAACAGTCACACTCACAATCACACCTAGGGGCATTTTAGAGTGTCCAATTAATGTTGCATGTTTTTTGCAATGTTGGAGGGAACCGGAGTGCCCAGAGAAAACCCACGCAGGCACGGGAAGAACATGCGAACTCCACACAGGCGTGTCCGGGATCAAACCCAGGACCTCAGAGCTGTGAGGCCAACACTTTCCGGCTGACCCACCGTGCCGCCTACAGTATAAACATTGATTAAAATTTTAAATGGTATTACTAAGCATTTAAAATTTTACCGTGGTTAATCACTATGCCAGCCACTCACAGTCGACCATTCACATTGTAACTAAGTGGGAATTGAACCCTGCCAGGAAGTCAGACAAATGAAACTACTCAATCATCAGTGACTCATACCATAAGTCATCACAGGCCAATTCTAATATTCATGCATATGTCATTTGAATTAATCAGAACATTCTTTAATTGCTCGCAAGGTACGCAACATCAGCTGCTTAGTATTGTGGAAATGCTAATCACGCTTTAGTCCTCATTTCCCTAAACCCCCCTTGCAAAAAAGATGGTGTGCTTTTCACCGCTTGCACATAGATTGGCTCACTTAGTTCACATGTGGCAAATATCCATCATCGTTTCACACTGATTTAGATTTTTTTGCTGTAATCCCAAGAAGCGCGCCTTGGGCGGGGGGGTCGGGGTAGCAAAATGTGACTTGAGGGAGAATAATGCCGTTTCGGGAAAGGCCTTATTTAATTTACTGCAGGTCGATAGAGGTTCTCCGATTGCCTGCAGCAGATTAATAAGTAACCCACACGCACTGTCCATCACTGTCCATCTCCCATTAGGCCTCTGAAATGGAGGCCCAAATTGCTTGGCAAGGTTGAGTCTGATGGAAAACACACTCTTTCCTTTATATCTCCACCACCGCTCATTTATCCAGCTCTTTTTTTGTCGCCGATGTTTCCATCCCCATAAAACTTGCATTTAATTAGAATGTAATCGTGTGCATAAATATGTGACTCAAATTTTTGCTCGAAGTGTGTCTGGTATCCAAAGGCATAGATGTTTTTCTTTGGCACTGCAGTACCACACACCGATAACATTGAATTCCAAAGAGCAGACAAACTTGAGATGAGGGGTTGTTAAATTTCATGGTTCCGTGGGTCCCTGAAAATAATTTTATCCAAGGACCCCCTTACAGTTGTCACACAATTAGCTGGCAACCAGTTCAAAGTGTACCCGCCTCCTGCCCAAAGATAGCTGGGCTAGACTCTAGCACTCCCACGATTCTTGAGAGGATAAGCCGCTCGGAAAATGGATGGATGATGGCAACGCAGAGTAAGTCTTTTGCAGAGCTCATCAATGAGATCATTGATCGGATAACAAGTTATGACATTAAAGCCTGTCAGCATAAAAGGCAAATTATCTGCCAATACCAATCAGATTAGTGTTAAGTCTAGCATTTTTGGACATATTTATACATCAGTGTCACGGCTAGGTATTTACGACCTTAGACCAGCTGACTATGAATAAGACGTTATTTTTACTGCAAGTTTACAAAATGTTCAATTTCTTCATCTCAAAATGAAGAAACCTCGAGAGAAAAATATTTACTTCATTGACCTCCACCTCGTCCTCTGTTTGGGTACAAGAGGGCCAATTTTACTCATCTTCCTCTCTGGCCACGTTTGGAATGTTTTTCACTTACTTGACTCAAAGTTTAGACAGATCATCAGAGTGGCTGTATGTCACACAGTGACTGCGCTGAGTAAAAAGCACACTGTCCTTGTCACAATAAAAAAAAAAAAAAACGCACAAGGAGACTCATAACATAACATAAAATTTCTAGGTGTGAATGTGAGCGCGAATGGCTGTTTGTTTTTATGTGCCTGATTGCCTGGTAACTAGTTCAGGGTGTACCCCGTCTCCTGCTCGAAGAAAGCCGGGATAGGCTCCAGCACACCCATGTCCGTTGTGATGATTAGTTGCTGAGAAAATGGATGGATGGATGGATGGATGGATGGATGGATGGATGGATGGATGGATGGATGGATGGATGGGTGGATTTTGCAACCCTTGTCTTGGCACTTCTGAGTCAAATGCTTCACTTCTTTGTCCACACATCTGTGACATTAGAGCATACATGCTACTGTCATCTTCCTGCTTCACGACTGTCCCCGCAGTATACCTGGATTTGCATTTTTCTTTTCAGTGTATTTTTTGATGCCGTAAAACATCTAAATTTTGACCTGGAAACTGTCATGCAAGACCGGTTAACAATTCACGCTACATTCACAAAGAGTTTTGTGTCCCTCACCATTTTTGTGCATCTAAGACGTGGGATGCACATAAAACGAGTTCCTTACGTGAACATTTATTTTATGTAATTATATAAAGTTATTTGTCAGAACAATACTATATATATTCCAAGTTTCCTTACAAAAAAAGCTTTTATTATTGATAATATAAGGTTTTTATTGGAATAAGTCGTAATAATGAAGTTGCATTTTCCAAAGATAGTTGTAATATGATCATAAAATGAGTCATAAGGGAGAGTCATATTTTTTATCAGTGATTAAAAAAGAAATTAAATTCTAGAAAAATATTGTCTTCTGTTCTTAAAAAATTGTATTACTGTAATGTACGAATGTCAGTCTTATAATATGTGATGCTACATTTAGTCACCTCGGAGCTTTTAAATTTAAGGTACAGAGCAGGAATTTCATAGTGTCGTTTTATTGGTACGCCAGTAACCACTTTTTTAATGCTGCCCAATAGTTTATGACACATTATTTCACTGCCTCTCAAAACCCCCACTGCTTTAGAACATATTATTCAAGACAGCTGTTCATGTGCAAGCATGCTACTAACAGTTTTTAATGTACTGTTGACAACTTCAAATTGTCCAGAGGTGTGAATTTGAGTGTGAATGGCTGGCGATTAGTCCAAGGTGGACTCTGTTTCTGTCACCAAAGGTCAGCTGGAATAGGTTCTAGCTCACCTCCAGCCCCTGTGTGGACCTCCACCGCTTGAGATGAATGGTTGTGAGATTTTTTAAATGAATAGTATGCATCCAGATGAAGGTTTACAACATCCACACATCCACTGTCTTGGAACCCTTTCTGACTTTAAACAGCTTGACGGCAACAAATGAGTGAGTATTTTGTAAAAGAATAATGGCTGCTGAAAAAAAAATGTCATAGCGAGATACAGTGATCCACCTAAATCAGCCTTTTTTGTCACAAGAGGGTTGATTGGAAGGACACTTTGATGCATCGGCTGTCTTACAGTGATTGATGGTCCATGGGGAGCAGTAGCAGAAAATTATGCCACCGGGCATCAGATTTTACCTCTCATCCATAGCGAGACAGTAAAAAAAGTTAGGATGATGTTCCTTTGTTCGACCGGCTTTTGTGCATTACACCTTATGACATCATTAAGACCCTCATTCAGTATAATGTGTTATTTTATAAAAAAAAAAAAAAAAACAGGGAGGGCGTACTCTTGTCCATTAACAAGAACCATCTTTTTTCACCTCAAAATATGTTATTAACCATATAGAAGTATTGCACATTTAAATTTGCAGCTACCATTGAGGTGGCCCTTGCCCTCTCTTTTCTCAAAATGATCCAATAAATTTGACTATCCGCCCACATTAGATGGTGTAGGTTGAAAAGCTTCACAATTTAGTGTCGCCAATCTGTCTAGTCTGTTTTCGAATGGGGCTTATCTGAACATCTTCCCTTTTCGGACATTGTTAAAGTACGAGTTCTGAAAGTCGTAAAATAGCTCCTTCAATCCAAAACAAGCATCTTTCTGTTCAATTGTTGAGATGGGTCGATATGACATTTGTCTGTGTTGTTATGATAGACTGCCCAATTTTATGATGATTTAGTTTGATTCGAGGAAACTGTCATGAGGTCATTTTTTTCCCCTCTTTTTTTTCCTTACTTCAAACCAAAATATGAGGCCTGAAACAGTCAAAATTGCTGCTTCAAACCAAAATGGCTGACTTTCTCTTAACTTTCAAGCACGCGACCTTTTGGTGTGTGGTGTTGTGATAAATACGTCCACTGAATTTTGTGGTAATATTTTGAGAACTGGTGTTGGGGCTGTTTTTTTCATTTTATTTTTTTTCCATAATTTTCCAACTTTACAGTAAGGAATTTGTTCTTAATTGCTGCTTCAGAACAAGATGCTGTTCATTTTTGAGCATGGGTCCATGAGACTTGTTCACGTGTCCTATTATTAAAGAAATGGCCACAACATTTTGTGTTGCTTGGGAAAAATGCTTTGTGCCTGGTTTTCTATTTCCTAACTTTAGAACTATGCCCTGTGTTTGGCTGGCGACCAGTTCAGGGTGTCTCACACCGCTCGCGTGAAGATAGCTGAGATCGGCTCCAGCATGAATGAATGAACACCTTTAACGCGTGCTTGCTCTGTTCCACCACCCTCTATTGCCAAACAGTAGCCCTGCTCCAATCTTATCAAAACAGATCAGTTTGATCTGTTTATGATGCAAAATATTCCATCCATCTTATTCATTTTGGTGGCATTCAAGATGAGAAACATACTAAAAGACGGAGTATGGCATGCAGCAAATAGAGACATTTTAATTTGCATACTCGACTATTCCTGTGCCATCAAAGAAATGACTAAAACAATTAGAAATCATCACCGCTGTCACTGTGGATGATTGTACGCGAATGAATGAGAACACAGAGAAACAAAGCTCACACCATGCTGTGCTTTGATGCTTTACCTTTTCCCCAGCAGAATTAAAGGATGAAAGACTGTCAATAGAAAGTGAACGGTAAGGAATGGCAGGGGAGGAGAAAGCAGAAAAGGAGGACAGTGAGGAAATGAGAGGACAGGGAAATCTCTGAGAAATTGTCTAGTGTTGGAAAATAAATAAATAAATAAAAGCATAAATTAGGATTCATTTAAATATATTTTTTTTAAATTTGCCTACAAATTGATTAACCGACTGGCTTCTCGTTGTTGACAACTTTCCAGCCGCTTACCAAAAGCCACTTTGTGGAGCCAGAACTCAGATCAAGGCTGGAGAACAGAAAGGAGTTCTGGGCTTTGCAGACACACTGCCCCAGGGACTCTAGAACTCAGCAGTGCTAGATGGAGATGAAACAGGATAAACATTTTCTATTGCAATTATAGTGACCAAAATGATCATTATTTGCGATATAATACCCATTTTGCCGATAGAATTATACACGAGATTTCACAATTGTAAGCGGGAGGTGTGCAAACGTTTTTTTTCTCAGAGGGCTGCACAGCTAAAAATTGAAGGATGCAATGGCAACTTTGAAGTTCCACTTTAATTTATTAAACAGACAAAACAACAAGCGGAATCTTTTACTCGTTAGAGCTCTGGTTTCAAACTCAAGGCCTGGGGGTAGATCCAGCCCACCATATCATTTTATATGAAAGCAAATTGTCCGCATCAATGTCCATGATTCTACCCAAAAGCTATACAAAAATTTCCAAAAGTCATGTGTAGCAAATAACACTAAATGGTAAACCAGTCCAGACATGCATGGTAATAATTGAAGACGCTAAAATGGCCTTGGGTGTGAATATAAGCGTGAATGATTGTTTGTTGACATGGATAAGGAAGTGAGGAAAATACATAGATGGATGGTTTCACAGTCATAATTGCCCTCAAAGGGAAAGCATTACTTTGGGTATGTTTGGAAATTCAGTATGACACTCTCACTGCGCTCTGAGAGCTTAATATTCAAAGAAGCAGATTGCGGTTCATTTTCTATGGATTTACGAAGGAGCGCGTTGGCCATTGGCAGGGATACGTCAGTGCGTCCGCCATATTGCATTTGTCAGTTCTGCCTGTAAACATCTCGTCCTGCCTGACGCTAGAGCCGCTCTCTCTCCTCAGTCAGAGAGGCACGAGTGGGATCGGCACTCCTAAAGTCAAAAACCGAACCGCACGCTCCAACAATCCTGTGAATTTCAGAAGGTTCCAGAGTGCAGAGGGTGCCCCTGAAGTGAATTTCCGACTTATCCTATAATGTGGCCCATGACAAAAATGTGTTTGACACCACTATCTTGAAGATCATTAATCTGGTTTATTGACAAATTGGACCTTGACATTGAGCAGAAAGTAGGGGGAAACAATTTTGCCCTCTGCCTCTATGTAAGTGCCCTCTTTGTAAATACCATGCAGCATCATTCCTGACAACCCGGCCGCCAATCCTGTTCATAGGCGGCATAGAGAGGCAATAGGCTAACTGGCAGATTGTTAGCTTCTGACGTCTGCACGATCCAATAAGTCACCACCTCTTTTACCTTTGTGGCATTTGTAGGTCCACTTAACAAAGACATTTCAGAAAACGTTAACTACTGAATATTAAACAGAGTGGGACACATTATTCAACCTGTGGCCCAAACTACACGAATTTGACCAAATACAGGACTAACCTATTTGAGTGACACATAAAAAATGAGTGGTGCACTTTTTTATTGCATTCATGCCGATAGCGTCCAGCAGTTTGGAAAAGTTCTCTGTCCGCCATAAATTTGGAGCTTCATTTTATATACCGTGATTCCTGTCCTACAGAGCGCACCTGGTTATAAGCCTCACCGAGTACATTTGGAAAGGAAATACCATTTGGTACTTTATATAAGCTGCACCTGTGTAAAAGCCGCAACTGCCCACATTGAAACACGAGATATTTACAAAGAAAGACGGGACACAGAAAGAGTTTTCAAAGTTGTAATACCTTAGCTTAGCATAACATAGCAAGAACATGGTAGTACGAACAGGGCTGGTTTAAAAAAAAAAAAAAAAAACAGCACTAGCAGAGCCGGTTAAAAAAAAACATACCTAAATCATTGAGACACGGCAGAAACACGCTAGCGCAGCGCTAACAATCACTGAGACATAGCAGTAACAGAGCAGCAACCTGTTAGCACAGCGCTAACGCTAGCGGAGCGCTAACAGGGCCGGTTAAAAGTCACTTCCTCGGCACATATATTCTACTGGTCTCACTCTTACCTATCCCGCTTGAGTGCCCCCTTGCGACCGATAGAAAAAATGCACAAATTAGCCGCTTCACCGCATAAACCGCAGGTTTGAAAGCGTGTGAAAAAAGTTGCGGCTTATAGCCCGGAAATTACAGTACTTGGCAAAAGTTTTATTTATTTAAATTTGGCAGACTTTTTCACAACACTTTGTGGTGTGTCAAATTTCTTACATTATTTTCACTTTGCAGGGACTTGAAAATTTCACATTTAGACATGCCGACATCAAACTGAAAACTGTTTTTGCCATACCCTCTGCTGTAATTATGCTTCCACCATCCTTCCTACCTAGCTTGTTAAATGTCTTATTGTAATTTGAAGAGGAATATACAGCCATGTTTGCCCCCTTTTGCAATTTGCATTGGTACACTACAGACTCTTTGATTATAATTATCAGCACGGAAAGGTTATCGGCATGTTGTTTTTTTTTTTTTTAACGTGAGTGGCAGGCGTCACGCTCTGATTCAGAATGTAGATCTCGCATTATCGAAAATTAGATTATGATATTGGTTCTGGGATTTCACAGGATGGAATTCCTTGTAACCCAAGTCCGCCTGAGGGTTCCCCTATCAATCCGAGTTAAATTAATGTATGGCGAGATGAGGATAGTAATGACTTTTCTATGTAATCTGCTCAATTGCTTTTTGCGCAGATGGGCTCCATATAAACACCTCAGCATTTTCATTATTCTTGTTTGATGTTCAGATGGCGTTTCAATATAACACTATGCACAAATGAACATGTGGTTTGAATGCACCATTTAATTAAATAATGCTTATTCATGTCACTTATTTACCGAGCGAGAAAATGCGTGGCCTCAAAATTCATGGAGATAATGAAGCACTCATCTGAGAAAGACAAACATTTATTGGATGGGATGGATTTCATGTCATCATTCACTTTTGAAGAATAAGACTTATACCCTAAGTTAATCAATCATGCCATTGTGTATTTATTAAGAAAAGTATTTTTGTCATTTGTCATCAATATTCGAATCAGCAGCTTTTTTTTAATATACCTTTTGGGAGTACTTTTTACTGATTTAGGTGTTTTTAACATTTGTGGAGCAAATCAATAGATTTGGGAGAACTTAAGGTTTAACTTCTACGGAGTATTTTAGTACACTTAGAAGCATTTATGTGGGTAACTTTTGGGGTGTACTTTGGTAGATGTGAGAGTATTTAATTGGCTTTTAGGGAGTGTATCTGTAAGTACAATTTGACTCTTAAGGATAGATAGTTTTAGGGAGTACTTTAGTAGATTTAGCCCCTGGGTGGAGTTGCTCTGATTCAGGCGATGCCGTCCCTACTTCTCTTCTGTTGTCTGTGGTCTACCGCCTAGTCTGGTCTGGCTGGACCCATAGGCACTTTACCTTTTGCTTCACACACCCTGAACTATTTTTTAAATTCTCAGCGTATGTACTTCACACATCGGGCACACTCATATCTCATTCGGGGATCCATGGGGAACTGACACCAGGTATGGTGGGGCAGGCGCAGGGTCGGGTTCTGACACGTTTGTGCTGGTTTCCGATCTCCACCAGTTGTGCCGTGGGGGTTAGTGTTTGTGGGCCTGTGGAGATGCACTTATGTGGGGTAATGTCCCGGTTCATTGTGCTGTGCCATTGCTGCAGTAGGCATCTCAGGCGGCTGGGGTGTTGGTGCTGATTTGGGATGGTCCTTGGTTCTCAATGCCCAACCCTTGGCACGCCATGACTTTTTTTTTTCCAGTGGCGGCTAGCTCCTGCTTTGGGACCTGTTGGTGGCTTCGGCCCCCATGCTCTCCCGTGCTGATGAGGACAGTGGCAGCGGTGGAGTTCACAGGGCGGCCGGCGATCTCACCACTCCTCGATGTGCCAGCTCAGCAACTGCATACACCATTTGACTAAACTGCATGGGATATGGTGTTTGTTCAGTAATATGTTCCATTGAACTGTAGACATTATTTTTTTTGTGCTGGAATCTTCAATAACACAGGCTACAGTAGTGTATCATCTTAAAGGTTCTTAGAGGTGTTTTGACACTAAAAAAGTATCTAACTGCACCACTAGAAAGTAGCACTGCCTTGCTCATTTTCTAACATCTTGTCTACCCTTTTCTATCCTTTAGTATCTGGTTCTCTTTCCATGTGTCTCCCCTTCCCTCCCCCAATCTACCTATGACTGCTTTAATGTTGGTTATATATTGGTTAAATATCTAGACCATCTCATCATCGTTCTACTGTGGGTCTCCGCCCTAGTCCCTTTGTCCACTCTGTCCCCCTGTCCATTCCCCATTTTCACTTTGGTTTTCAATAGACTTCATAATAAAATAATTAAAAAAAGACTAGGGATTATTTCAAACCTCTAAATTGCATAACAAAACAGTTCCAGCACAATGGCATAGAGATCAATCACTCTCCAAGGCCGCGCAGCTGAACAGGGCAAATTAAAAAAAATATATATTTTTGTACATTTAGGAGGCTGCTATATAGACTAGCCGTCAATTCCAGTAGTCCAAACAAATAATTGCTTTGTCTCTGCAGAATAATACAGAAGCTGTTTGCGGTGGCATGCACAACTGACACTACTAAACTTTTATGGGGATGTTATGGCTGGTCATAAATTACAGTAAATATGTATCAGTATCCTCTCCAGCTGCTTGCTGGCTGTAATAATGCTTAAGCAATCTTTGCTTTGTTCTTTGAAGGGCCATTTATGTTTGCATATTCATAACCTGGCAGAGCAATAGTGAGCCATTAGTAATGAGGGGGTAATTATATTTATTTTTGTAACAGTGATGAAATAAAATCAATACCATGTGAGAAGGGGTGAATTTGAAGCAGGGGGGGAAGCATTGGCAGGAGTTACGCGATCCCCTCACAGCACGTTCGTTACCACATTCTCGGAGCGTTTCCATAAGCAAGATGTGCATCGGTTGCTCTTTGAAGCTCCAATGTATGCTTTGGTGCCTTTGCTTTGCTCCTTGCATCTCCTCTCCAAAATCCCCCCCCCCCCCCCCCCCATTGATGCTTTCCTTAATGCAGCCAAAGAAAGACTTGATGCCATGTTTTTTTTTTACTTATTACACTTGACTTTTGTGCTGATGGTTGCAAAAATGTATCTGGAGGAGTTGGTTTCAAATTTGAAAATATATATGTACAGAGTAGTGCCAATCAAAACTACTGACGGGATTGTCAGTATCCCCGTATCACCCTCGGGGAATTGCCCGCTACCTGAACTGGGACAAGAGCAGACAAAGTTTTCTCAGCCTCTCCACATCCTGGCCTCCAACTCTTTCCCTCAGGTAGGCGAGACTGAGCAATGCAAACCAAACTAGCAGGCATTTCAATAGCTTCTTCCCCCTCGCAGTTAACTTCTTAATCATCCAACTTGAAATTCAACTGCAACGTGCTGCCAATTTTGTGTCTTAAGTTTGTTCTCACATTCTGCCGGGCCAATTATTTATAATTATTGTTGTTATATTGCATACATTACTTGAGGAAAAACACAGCCACAACAAGCCAGCTGCCATCTTGCCCACGGTCACATGAGGGATAGAGGAGGGGTGGGATCAGTCCTTAAAACCGGAAGCCCATGGCGTAAGACCATTCATTCATTCAGCTTCCATTCCGCTTATCCTCACAAGGGTCGTGGGAATGGTCGAGCCTATCCCAGCTGTCATCAGGCAGGAGGCAGGGTACACCTTGAACTGCTTGCCAGCCAATTGAACCCTCCGTACAGGGCACTTAACCACGCTTCCTGAAGTTAGGTCACCCCACGTGTGGTAACCTCAGACAAAAAATTAGCAAAAATGGCGGCGCAGGAAGAAAAGACTAGAGAGAAACTGTCCGATTTACCATCTGATTTCTCACTCGCATTCTGAGCTAACAGTGAAATATCATTGAAAAGCAGACAGCAGGGCTTCAAGTATTTCAGCGAGGGGTATTTCAATGGTATTTACATGCATATCGACGGAGAAACCATTGATATTAGCGCGAGATCTTTCCGAAGTCAGAGGAAGACCGAGAAGCCACATAATATAATATATTATAACCCAAAGACGAATTCGTCATTGACTGTTTCCTATTTTCATGTTACATATCACACTTGTGTGCAGAATCTGTATGTGTATCTGTATAGCCGTTTGTGAACCGTCGTATGAAGGAAAAGAAGGCGAGGCTTGATTTACGAGTTGTTTCTCTCGTTTTCTTTGTGTAACGTCACGCGCTCCCCTCAATAATTATTCTTGAATTAGTGCCGAACCTACGTAAGTCCCGACCGAGTACGACAATCACTACTTTATAGTGTCCTCAAACATCCTTCCTTCAGTCTTGGTGTTGCCGTGCACGTCGAAGGCTTTTAGGACTCCGTACTCCGGTTTAGATTAGCTCGGTAGCCGCCGAACAGAGACACGTTTGTGCAGTCAGGTCCTCGCAAAGTATCGCTCAACACAGATCAAGTGTGTCAATCATTCACACGTAGCTATTTTATGCAAGTGAAGAACTGCTAATTCATTTATATGAGACATGTATTGAAAATCAAATATAGGGCATACCTTCGTGCAAACATAGTCCGGTTTAGCTTAGCTCGGGAGCCGCCGAACAGAGACACATTTGTGCAGTCAGATCATCGCAAAATATCGGTCAACACAGATCAAGTGTGTCAATCATTCACACGTAACTATGTTATGCAAGCGAAGAACTGCTAATTTATTTATATGAGACATGTATTGAAAATCAAATATAGGGCTTACCTTCGTGCAAACATATCTGTTCCGGTTGATGGATTCAGTTGATGATGCGGTCTTCCACAAAGTTTGATCCATCGAAGACATTTTTCGTACTCGGTCTTCTGTTCCGGTTGATTTTAGATGGATTCAGTTGATGATGCGGTCTTTCACAAAGTTTGATCCATCGAAGACATTTTTCATACTGGGTCTTCGGTTTTGGAAAGGGTACGAATTGAACTCCACCAACTAGCCTATCAGGATACATGTCGTCACTATTACAAAGTCCGTGACTACACCTCTTAACCATATCTATTGTTAAAGAACCCAAATACGCGATAAAACGCTAACAAAAGCTATACTGGACCATGCAACGTTGTCTGATTTGTTCACCCCACTCTTTATGACAACCATTCAAAGCTGCCAAATCATTATTTTTGTAATCGCTTTTTCAACTTAAGTGATTCTAGTCACACTTTGCTGAATATGTCATCAACAGCTGTGTCAATATGAATCAATCAGCAGTTGAAAAATGAGTGAAGTACATATTTGCTTCATTAATATTTGGTGAAAAACATGAAACTTTCAGTCTCATCCTATCCCTGAATCCAAATGCATCAGTTTGGGCAAATTGTTATATTTAAATATATTGTATTTGAAATTGCTTGCTTACAATCAATATCCCGTTCACTCTCCAGTCACTTTGAAAATAAATTACAGTATAAGTAAGAAGCCCTAAACATGGCACATAGCATGTGCACAGAATATTCATTTGTGGTAACGAAATACTAAATTAGTTCAGTGAAAGGAGCATATTGTTCACATGAAATACAAATTTGTGGCCATTTGTATTTCAGTAGCCAGTAGTTTAGTAGTAAAAATTGAGTTTAGTGGCCAAATATTTGCATGTTTTTTTATATGACACCTGTAAAAAAAAGACCCCACCCCGTATCATGTTCGGGTCTTCGTACAACACACCCAAAACAATGTACTACTGCATCAAAAGTAAACACAGACCAGGCTCAACATAAACTTACAATTGAGCCGAGTTGTGTTTACTTTGAGCCCGACTCCAAGTAGTGTCTCATGTGCCCGTAAACATATCATCTGCTGCACTCCATCTGCTCTGCTGTTCTCACAAAATCTGTATGTGATGTATGCGATGCAAGGAAATCAAAGCCTATGTTGAGGGCCAATGAATTTGTTTAGTGTGCGGTCAGTTTGAAAATGTACGGCAATGACGGGTCGCCACACGTACTCTCAAATAAACCAAAACAGCAAGGAAAACCTCCACAGCCAATTAAACACGTTTTAAGCCTTTGCCTGGTGACAACATTTATCCTCTTTTATTCGGCATATGTCAAACGTTTAATGAGTCTCAATGGATGAAGATTTGTCTGCCCTCGGCCTGAAATAAGTTATGAAATCAAACTGATATGAATGAAACAACTTTACCCATCATTAAAAGTATATTGATTATCCTACTTGTAAAAATAAGCACCCATTTCTAATTTCATTAAATTAATCACCAAGAGTTTGGGTCTTCAAGGAAAGTGATGGGGTGAATTTGAGTTGATTGTTGGGGAAAGAACAAGTGGATTGGATGAAAATCCATCACAAACTATTCACAAATTGCTAATTTCAATTCTTTCATGTATCTAAAATATTAGTTTTTGGGATGTGGGAGGAAGGCAGAGAAAAAAGACAATGTTCCGAACGGAGAAAAAAAGCGTCTCTTTTGCGACTGAGACGTGTCAATCAATGACTGTCATTTTTGTTAAATTTTGAAAGGTAACATCGAGTCAAAAATATTGAGTCACTTTAGGTTAACGGCATTGCCATATTTTCATGTAATTTCATAATAGGACAGTACATTACAGTGACATGCATTAAAATTACTTAATGGAATTAAGGTTGCTTTGCTTTCATGCATCTGTTTGTGTGATGTGTATGTAAAAAAAAGAAAGAAAGATGAAGTGAGACGCTTCTTGACTAATGCATGCCACAGTAACCACACTACTTGAAAATAATGAAAAAGTCATGTTCCGGCAGCTAGACAATGCTTATTATTGTGACATTTCCCGTCGGTGTATAATTGATGAGATGCAAAACTGGAATTCAAACAGTAACAAATGAGAAGCGAACAATTCAGGGGTGCATATCATTTGAACTAAGTGCCGCTTAAGCCTTGAATAATTTACATGCTGTATTGCAGGTAATGGAAATATTTGTCAATTGGTGGGTGGTATTCAGTGTACAGTAACACGATAATTCATGTCATCTTATGATTATATCCTATATTCTAATCAAAGCTATACAGCTCTGTAGGTGTTTTCAAAGCTCTAGTTTCAGGGTTGTTAAACGTGTTGGGTCCACTGAACCTTTACAGGGCAGAAACTTTTTCAAGAATTCACCGATAATCCCAACGCAAATATGAACAGCACAAGTAGATTTAAATTCCATTGGAATTGATATAAAAGTTGTAATGTTATGAGAATCTGTATTCAAGATATGAAAATCCAAGTTTACAAGAGAATTACAAAAACAATCTTTTTTCCTTCTTACGTGTCATTTATTCAGGAAAAGACATTTGTTAAAAAAAAGACTTTATTCATGTAACAAAAACACTTTGTGATTAAAAATATACAGTATATATTCTTGCCAGGAAGTCCAGTTATGTAATGATATGCATAGGTAGGGAAGGGTTATTGATTATGTGTCGACAAAAAAACATGCTTAAATTGAAGACTCTAAATTGCCCATAGGTGTGAATTTGAGTGCGAATTGTTTTTTGTTTAAATGTGCCTTGCGATTGGTTGGCGCCCAGTTCAGGGTGTAGCCCGCCTCTTGCCAGAAGATAGCTGGGATTGCCTCCAGCAACCCTCTGTAGATTCCTCGATACGCCAACTATGGAGAAAAAGCTTAATGTAGCTTAATGTCACAAAACTGCAATCTAATGTCACCAAAATTTCTGTGAACATTTCTTTCTCTGCTCATGTCAACTTCTGAAAAATTCAGAGCAATTGCTGAAATATTTAGGATTTTATGGAGGATATAACATTTTCCCATAGAGGACTGTTCTGGTGTCTATGCTCTAGCTGAGCAGCACAAATAAAATCTTTGGACATGTTACCGTTTGAGACAGATGAGAGATTAACTGCATGGCACTTATATTAAAAGTATTAACGGCTTTGTCTAATTGTGAGTTACTAAACCTGTTTGGATTAATATATTACATGTGGAAATCTGTTTCCTCTCACTAGGCAAACAATCATTATTAACTAGCCACTTTCTTCTTCTTTTCCTTTCGGCTTGTCTTGTTAGGGGTCGCCACAGTGTGTCATCTTTTTCCATCTAAGCCTATCTCGTGCATCCTCCTCCTTAACACCCACTGTCCTCATGTCCTCCATCACCAGATCCATAAACATTTTCTTTGCTATTCCTCTCGCTCTTTTGCCTGGCAGCTCCATCCTCAGCAGCCTTCTACCAACATACTCACTCTCTCGTCTCTGAACATGTCCAAACTATTGTAGTCTGCTCTCTCTCACCTTGTCTCCAAAACATCCAACTTTGGCTGTCCCTCTAATGACCTCATTTCTAATCCTATCCAACCTGCTCACTCCGAGCGAGAACCTAGAGATCTTCATTTCTGCTCCCTCAAGTTCTGCTTCCTGTTGTTTCTTCAGTGCCACCGTCTCTAATCAGTACATCATGGCCGGCCTCACCACTGTTTTATAAACTTTGCCCTTCATTCTGGTGGATACTCTTCTCACATAAAACACCAGACACCTTCCGCCAACTGTTCCACCCCACTTGGACAGTTTCTTCAACTTCTTTACCTTCACTTGCCATCTCCATATTTTAAAAATGTCACACACAAGCACATAATAAATGTGATATATTTATTTTAAAAACACACTGTATTTAGGGTTGCATAATCAACTTCCGGGTGACTTTTTTGTCACTTTGTCTGGAAAAGTCACTGAGATATCTTCCTAGTGAGAACGCAAGAAACATTTTGGTGTCCTTGGTCCCAGAATAATGGCGACTGTCTCGAACATTAGTGTTTTTTTGTTTGTTTGTTTTTTTGTTGCTGCCCGCATCTACTTATAAATACAATTTTGTAAACAATTTTTCGAAGTAAATACGTTGTAGATGAATGTAAACAGCATCTGATGACAAATATTTTGTTTTGACAACTTGTAGTTCCGCTGTTAAAGGTCCTCAGGATTTCAAACTAAAGCAATAGTAGTACACAGTTGTATGTCATCATATTCCATCCGTATTGCGGGTGACAGTGAGAATGAGATGTCAGGGCCTTTCAAGGCGAGAATAGCCCACACCACTCTCTCAGATCCTATTATGAAGTCCTTTGGAAAGGCTCAGATTGCATGAAAGAGCTTCTCCCTTACCTCACGACACGCAACGCGCCACGGATAATGATGCCCGTGAAAAGTGCCGAGGCATTCTTCCCGCCCTCCGCCAGAATAAGCATTAGCATAATGGATTTTTTTTTTTTTTTAACATGCTACCTTACCTACCATGGGGGCACCGGGTAAGCCGTAAGTGTGCGGGGCCCATTAGCAGCTAACTGCTGGCATGCCAGCCAGTTCACCTATTAACTCAAAACAGTGGGGAGGTAAAAGAAGAAGAAAAAGAAGTAAGCCTGAAATGTGGTGAAAGAGCTCGTTGGATTTCAATGCAGCTTGAGTTCATGCTTAAGGTCAGGGAGACAGAAAAAAGAAAAAAGCAAAAATGAAAGAACTAGAGAAGTGGTTGGGAGGCTCGTTAAATAATTACAAATAGATAATCGAGCATCATTTTAAAAGTTCTAAAATTAACCAGCACACCAATAAAATTAAACTAATGTCTCCTCTGTACCTTAGCTTGGGGCCTTTTAAACCTCTGAAATGACTGATAAACATTTTGGAAATTTGGGAAATTTAAACTAATAATACTATATAAGCAATCTTAAAATAATTCGGGTCCATACAATTGTAGTTGGGGTTTAAATGTACACTATAGTGTACTGGATCTGTTCTAAATAATAAAGAATTCAGATGGACTGATTTTTATTTCCATTTGCAGATTTTAATTTCATTGATACAACAATTCACCAACTACTTCTGCTTGGTACAATCGCCGGAAGTCGTGCTTGTTCAATTATTCCAAACACAGCATCCAACCTTTTCTGACCGGTGGTGATCTTTTTTTTTTAATTTTGCATTTCTCCCACATGACGTGCAGATCTCGAAATCTTCCGGTTATTTCCAGGCTCTCTTGAATCCGCCGTGCCACCGCCCTGGCATATAATGAGAACCTGACGGCCATTACCGTTGCCAGACGATAGCGAGCTGTCACGTCGGGCCGAAGCGAATGCAGAGCAACGCCACGCTGTCACCCAAATGAAAATAATTACTCGTCAGGGGCCTCTCACCCGAGCCTCGTTACTCACTGGGGTGAGAGGATCTATCAAAATGCCAGAAAGTGAAATTACACCACAATACAGACAGAGGTGTTTACTGTTCAATTTCCATTTTGGCTTGCAGAAACATAATTTCCTGGAGTTTCCCCCTATAGTCAAGAAAATATAGAAAAAAACATAAATAAAATAATCTTAATAATGTCTTTCAACCTTTCATAACTATGCATGTTGAGATAATTTCTGGCTCCAAATTGTCCATCGCTGTGAATGTGAATGTTTGCCTTTTTTTCATGTTTTCTGCTGCTAACTGGTGACAAGTCCACAGTTTTACAATTTGAGATGAAATTTCTTTGAAGTTGATAATAACAGGAACCATAAATCTGTCTCAACCAGGTCAGGCCAAAATGTCACAGTAGACAACCATTTTGGCTTAAAAAGGGTGAATTGAATAGCAGGACAGCTTTTTGCTTTGGAAGTTTGTCTTTATGGGCAGCCATTTCAGGTCAATTCTACTTAAAAAGCTGAAGAAAAAACATCCAGTCTTCCCACTAAACACTTTTTTAATTGTGATTATTCCCAACTGTGATACAATCAAACAACAAAGTTATTTTATGTACCCTTGTGAAAAAACGTGAATAAATGATGATAGGTAGTCACTGATGGTTTAGTTGCACACATGCCTGAGTTTATCACATTTCATTATTTTCATATACTACTGCCATGACACAATATAGTATGTTACAGTCACTCTGATTTGACGAGGGTGATCAGGCTCACGCACCATCGCGCTCGCAAATCTGCACAGTCGAGCATGAAAAATTTGTTACGAGTAGAAAAAATAAATATTGAAAGACGTCACTTATTTTGTGTAGTCTTGACATATTTACCAACTTACGTGTTTATTTCATAAACGTTAACTAAACAAGCCTGCTCCTAAACAATCAGTACTCACCCGGAAACAGGCAATGCAAGTTAACCGCGCTGAGGATGTTCGGAAGTTATGCCAAAAGCGCGCGTTCCGAGCTGCTTCACGTACTGCGAGCGCATTTATGTCGAAAGTCATCAACATCATCAGCCATGTCAAAGGAAATTCAGTTACACTGAAAACATTTCTGGGATATAACACAGGTAATGTTTCAGTATCTAACTATAATAAGTATGAGATTGTGATTTACTTTGACTTGATCTAAGTTCTAACGTTAGACTAGTCTGTCCATATATCTAAATGCCAACAGTCATTGAAGTTGAAAACTTTTCCCCTCTATGTGCTTTCGGAAGCAATGGATAATCTACTGCTAGCTTTCATCAATGTAAATTATGATAGATTATAACAATATATCACAATTGCCGACAGGAAGGTTTGCTCCAATGTATCGCTAGCTTGTTGCCACCAACGCCGATTATGGTGAGCTAAACTTTCAGCATTTTCAAAACATTGCGGGTATAGACCGTTCATGTTCATTCCTTGACAGGCCAGTGCATTTAACTTTCTTTCAGATAAAGTTGGTCAGATCCATCCATCCATCCATTTTCTTCACCACTTATCCTCACGAGGGTCACGGGGAGTGCTGGAGCCTATCCCAGCTGTCAACAGGCAGGAGGCGGGGTACACCCTGAACTGGTTCCCAGCCAATCGCAGGGCACAGTGAGACAAACAGCCGCACTCAATCACACCTAGGGGCAATTTAGAGTGTTAATATTAATTAATATTGCATGTTTTTGGAATGTGGGAGGAAACCAGAGTGCCCGGAGAAAACCCACGCAGGCACGGGGAGAACATGCAAACTCCACACAGGCGGGTCCGGAATTGAACCCGGGACCTCAGAACTGTGAGGCTTTTACCAGCTGATCCACCGTGCCGCCGTTTGTCGGATCAAGAATTTTCATTGTTGAAAAAAATGTTAAATACCGTTTTATATCATGTTCTACCAATATCAGTTGAAATTGGAAATTACAATTTCTGAGTTTGAAAATTTTGTTTGCTTTTTTAGGTATGTACAGTATTTGTTAATTTAATTTTCAATCTACAGTTAGACTATGTGATATTAATTCTGTAAGTTATTTTAAGGTCTTGAGATTCCATCCCTAATCACACCCGCAACTTTATATCTGCGGGCATGAGTGGTGGACCACACCCGTAACTTTATATCTGCAAGCATGTCTGACCACACCCGTACATTTTTCAAATGTGAGTGAGTGATGTTAGATAAACAGTAATATGTTGTATGTTGTATATACAGTGCTAAAGCTACTGGCCCCGCGAGCTGACCCGGAAAAGCAGTAGAAGATGGATCGATGGATAGATATACAATACACTGCATGCAGTGGACTCTCTATTTTATAAAACACATTTATAAATAGGTATATACAGTAAATATACATACTATAGTATTGAAGTGCCTGCTATACAATCATTTATGCCAATTACTTGAGCTTAACTGGAGCCATTATTGGACGCCACACAAGTAACATAATGTCATCAACATGAAAAAAATAACTTAAATATGAGTGTAATTGAAGCCACATTAAATGAGCAACTTAAAGCAAACTTGACATGCCAAATAGCCACTTAAATATAAACAAGCACATCATTCTCATCCACTTAAAGACTCTTAACTAATAGATAGACAGGCTGTAGCAACCCTGATTGTGTGGTGGTCCATGAAGGGAACTTTGTGTGTGTTTGTGTGTATGTGTGTGCTTATATGCGTCCATGCACAGCGAACCTTAGTATTGTCCTCTTGAGAGAAACTCAAAGTAGTAATTGCATTTCCTCCAATCCCTTGTCAGAGTCGCCCCCATGCATTATTTGCGCCGCTGGCTGCTCGCATTACACGTGACCCAACAGTGTGGAAAACGTCACGTGACTTCATTGCCCCGGACGGCTACGTTTATAAATATTTTGCCATTTTTCGATATTCGTTATGTGCATTTTAGTTTGGGATAGTTAAGAACAATGTGTGTTTCATCTGTTTGATTAGTCACTCTTAAAGAGATGCTGAAAATAGGTCTACACTTACAAAATGCACTGTAACTGAATAAAGGTTATTGACTTGTCCTGTGTTCCCAAGCACTGTAGTTTGTTAATAAAGAACATCTATTTGATCCGGTTTTTGTGATTAAAAAAAAAAAAAAAAGTAGCTATTGCCAGCTAAATCAAAGCAACTGTAAGCTGACTACTTCAATACAAAAAAAGTAATGCATTAGAATACTGACGGCGTCACTGGACTACATTTTTTTGAGGCAAGTGTAACGCGTTACCGGCATCGCTGATCACGACAGGATGCATGAGAAAAAGGTACCTCACACCCATTCCCAAAATTGAGCTGGCGTTCAGGCATTTTGGTTTAAAGTGGCCATTTTGTGCAAATTCCAGGGCTTGGACTTTGACAAACTCCACCAAGAGTTCACACAAATGAGCCCCAATTAGAAGTGCAGGTTCTGTAGGTGTTGTAGACAGATGGGCTATGCTAAGTGGCAACACTTTTTTTCACAACATGGACAGAGCATGGTGTTAAAATTTTATGATTTTGAGAATTCCACATTAAAAATGGTGTTCAATGGTCCATTCATGTATGTGGTTTGAATTTTTCATCGCTTTTGCCTGAATGTGGTAGTCTTGTCTAATTTAAAATCCAGCCGCTGATGTTTATCCTACACAAAAGACAAGCGATTCCTTTCCACTGGCTTCTGGCATCAAAATTGAATTTCAAGGAAAAACAGCAGGCAACACATCTCGAATGCTGTATCTCACGTTTGCATTCGATTAAAGGCAGAAAGACAAAGCATCACAAATAAAAAAGACTTTTCTCAGCACAGGTAAACGAGCACGTTTCTGCGCCGCTGGTTATTTTTTACCGCTATTAGAAGTACCTGCGTGCCAAAGGTCAGTCCACATTAAGAATCATACATGCCCTTGTCAGTCAAGCCTGTCACTGAAGAATATCTTAAAGCAGAACGTGCCTGTCTGCGGGCTTTTGAATGTAAAAAAGGATGACAAGCCCATGGGAATCTCACCTTTGTCTTTTATACTGGGATTCAGCTGTTAAAAGCAAAAGGAATATTTCATTCTAAATTTTAAAAAAGGGGATCATTACTTAATAAGGAAGGATTCCATTGATTATTGATTAATCCATTTGCACTTAGTGTATAGGTGCAGAGTAGGTTTTTTGGGGGTATGAAAAGCAAACCTACTTACTCTTTTCTAGAAAAAAAATGACTTGTTGTAGGCACATTTTTTCTTGAAAGAATATCCCTTCATCTAAAAAGAGTTTCTCTTCTCATATAACTATTATTTTATTTCTCATTAAAATACACAACTTTTTTTCACATTAGATTTCAACTCTTAGAATACATTTTCCAATAAAGTTAAATTTTAGTTTTTCCAAAATATAAGATCCTTCTTATTCATGAATGTGAGCTATTTTGTCAGGTGATTATGATTTTCCCAAAAAAAAAGTGTTTGTCTTGAAATTTCGAAAAAAAAAACTTTTTGTACACTTTTTATCAGAGTGACCTCTATCTCAAATTCAGTTGGTTGCTTTAAAGGAAACAAAAAAAATATTTAGTACATTTAATGTGCAATTCTTGTTCTTTCAGGTCCAAAATGAAGCACAAGCACAATAAACAATCATAGAAACGTTATTGTTTCCAATCAAATGAGAAACCATGACCATCATTCAGTTCCACATGATTGAGAAGCTCTGCTTTCAAATCTGTCTCTCCATTTATTCATCTTTAATCTACCATGTATCCTTTCAGGAACACATCTGGGTATTTTTTGAATGTGAAATATGTCCCTTGCCTCATTAAAGTTCAGAAAACACTGGTATTATATACTGCGGTGACTGCTGAAGTTTTGCATCCTGTCAGCAGAACAATTATTGCAGCCATTCTTTCAGGTGTCCAAAACGATTTCTGTAATAGTACGAGTTATATTCTCTAAACAAACACAGTGAGGGCACAGCGCCGTGCTGGAGGGTTAGCTGAGGCAAAAAATGACAAATAGCATCCCTGCTGTCATGTTAGCGAAGATGAATTGGCGAGGACGGGTGAAAGTGCGTTCACTCACTGATACAGAGCGAGCCATGACAATGAGGCCGCACTCCATTTCCATCCCGACTGCATAAATGTGTGAAAATACTCGACTATCTCTGCACCAGTGCCAGCAAGTACCTGTAAAAAGCCACTCGGCGTTTTTTACGGACACTGAACAGGAGGATTTCTTTTCTCTCTATATATATACCACAAGGCATTAAAAAGTTACTTCAAGGACAGTTTAGCCTTGCGGAAGAGAAGGGCTAGGCAGTGTAATGCTTTCCATAGTGGTGTTCTCAGGAACTAAGCTAGCAGTACTGTATATGTTCTATATATTACCAAACATTTATTAATTTCTTCTGTCCAGAATAGAGCACATGGTTCCTTTCAGGGATTATCATTTGGATGAATTCCCGATCTGGAGTTTGGGGATTAGGGCCACGTACAAACCTTTGAATTCCTGCAAAATAGTGGTTTTCAGCCAATATGTCTAATTTCCTGTTCAATTTCATGCATGGGTCTTTGAGACTTTTTTGTGTGTTGTGTTATGATAGAAATGTCCACCCAGTTTCATGTTGGTGAGTGAAACTGCTATCCAGGGCTGTTTTTTGTTTTGTTTGTTTTATATTTTTATGAGCCATGGAATTCACCCGAAAAGGCTGTTTCAAACCAAAATGAACATCCACCTGTTTCATTTTAACCATCTGTGCTTTGCCTTTGTTGTGCTTCCTGTTATGATGGACTTTTCCAGCCAATTTCATGTGGATCAGTCAAACTGTTGTCCAAGGCAGATTTTTTTTTTCATGCTTTCTAAGAAAATGTGAATATTCCCCCAAAATGACTGCTTTTGAGCACAATGCCTGATTTTCTATATAATTTTGGGCATCAGTACTTGAGTCTTTTTGTTGTGCCTCCTGTTAAGATGGACGTGTCTACCCAATTTCGATGTTGATCAGTGAAACCCGTGTCCAGGCATTTTTTTTTTTATTCCAACGTTTTGACAAAGTACGTGTCAAGCAGTTGTAGTGATGGTGGCAAAAGGTGGATCCAAATGCAGGGAAGCATGAAAAGCGCAGCCGAGGAGCAGGCGTTTTGATGCCTAGAACATATCATTTGGAGATAGCTTGGAATGTAAAGGAAAATCAGAAAAGACAAGAGATCATGTGAGCCATCAAGTTAAACAGACAAATACAAGGAGAGATGGAGACAGAGTAAGACAGACCAAGATGGAGAGAGTATATATTTTGACAGTTATGTCCAAAAAGAAAAAGTTGCATACAGTATTAGTATGTCAGCAACATATGAAGCCCTACGTAAACTCATTTCAACAGGTTAATTATGTTTATGCTGACACCTGTTATTGATTTTACTTCAGGTTGATCAAACCTCAATTTGAAGTCAAATGTCAAGAAACCGGCGTTAGCATCCGTTTCGGACGCAGCCTCTCTGTGCTGTTGAGATATGCCCGTGCCTCGTATTCGATTACTCCCCTCAACGGGCCCTTTTAGACAGATGTTTGTTTCTGCCGTAACATTATCTCCTTTTCTTTCACTTGTCTCATCCGGACACCTAACAGCCGCTCAAGTAAGCTTTTCTGACAAGGGCTGCGCGCAAATTGAATTTTTCTTCCCTTATCACTTCCAATTTATGATCCCACGCCCTCGCTTGCCTCGCACTCAAAGTGAATTTCCGACCCTTTGGAAAAAAAAACGCTCCGATAAACCAATTAGTGCGATTCTGCGCCACCCCCTCACCACCACCGCCCGACCCAAGACAAGCAATAATGGTGCCACACACGGAGGTGATGACGGTCATTGGCAGGCCGACTGGGGTGTACTTCCGTGAACTTTGAATCACTTACAACAATGAGATTGAGGCTTCAGGAGGCCATAAAGGGCAAGTATCAAGCACACTTGGAATCGCCACTTAAAACACTTTAGTTTATTGCTTTCCCCATTACAGTGTAGTTTGCTATACACAAATTCACATCTATATTTTTTTAGGGTGGCACTTGGCATCGTTTTAAGCTTGAAGTCAACAAATGGCTAAATTGCGTACCTTGGGGTTCCCAACCGTGGATAAGAGGGTAGCCTCCCTCTTCCTTTGCCTGGGGGAATGGTTACTGACTCTTTTTTGTGCCTATGCAACAAACAGCAATTTAGAGTACCTACCCTTTTTGTTGTCCTTCAGTTCTGGTCCACCATCCCAAGTCGAGGGGCTGTGTATAGTGGGGATGACCTCAACTAGGGACATTCTGAGTTGATTGGCCGAATACTTCAAAGACCACCTCAATTTCAACGCAGTAGTCTAGCATCGCGGAATCGCGAAAGACCAAATGTGTCATGTGGTGCGATTCAGGGATTACATATTGTCTGTCTCAGAGATGTTGTCTGTCCCACACCACTGATGTTTTTGTTTTTTTTAATTAAGTTTTTTGGTGGTCAGATATTTACAGTATTGATATGTGACCAGGCTAAAAATAAACTAGCTTTCAGATTCAGATATACTGTACACCTTGGTGAAAATGTCACTTGCCCAGTCGATCAATGACGACACCAACTGGATCGGCGAATTATGACATTAAAACCGTTCAGCCGATCATCACAAAATGCTAATTGTCTGCCAATATGGATCAAGCAGATTAAATCAGTGTTAAGTCTAGTTGGTCATGAACCCATATATACACATAGGATGGAACATGTACAGAAAATTACTAAAGTATTAATTCATCTATATTCATTCCATAGCAGAGTCAGTTCAAAGACAGCAACAGCTCCTTTCAGTAAACAGGTTGACAAATATAGGAAACATTTTGTCATTGACCAATGCTAATTTTGATCTGTGTGAAATGTAGCCTCAGATGGCAAATATGACAAGGCAATATTGGCACTTCACTCTCCATTATTGTGCTAACTAATGTTAGCCAAATAAGCTATTTCCCATGAGGCATCCCAGTTTCATACAAAGCTTACCATTATATCACTAGGTCTTTGGTACTTGTCGATATCCAGCTATTGAGCTATTTAGTACCTTTAGCTGAAGAGTCATTGACAAGTGACAGTCAATCGCAACAGCTTGGGAAAATTCGTGGGTCATAATTACAATTTGAATGGCTCAGTATGGACAGGAGTACACTATAGTCTCTTGTAAAAATTGGCCTTTGGGTCACGACACCAACACCTCCAAGGTGTCCAAGGAGGGCACTGGTGTTCAAATTCCATCAGATCAATCAATGAATGTCAATTTATGAACATTTTCAAACCTTTTTAGGCTTACATCCCTGGAGAATTCTGATTCCAGAAGAAACCATATCCGCCTGACAGTCCCTTTGCAATAATGTAAAAAATAATTTGGGGCATGTAAATGTTTACTTTTCACTTTTTTTGCTGTAGAACTGAAGTTTCTATACTGCTGAATGAATAAAGACCTACACTGATTTCATATCCTTGTTGACTCACTAAGCAGGTAACAAATGTTGAAATCTTGACAGGCACAGTTTTTGCTTTCCTGGCAAAACCTTTCTTGGAAAAAAAATGTGGAGTCTAATTATATGTGCCAAGATACAACAATTTAGGCAAAATTATCCATAATGCTATCATCATACTGTCTACCATCCCACTTTTTATTACGAACCTGAGAGCAGTCTTATGAATCTGAGACCGTTTTAGAAAGTAGTTCCTGACGGGTGCACTCAGAGAGTTTTTAAAGTCACCCTGACCATATCTCTGGTGTAATAATTCAATTTGGCCAGTGCGGGAGGAAACTGAAAGCCGTAAAGGAGGATTTGGAGTGAAGTACATGGTGTAGGGGATTCATTAAGGAGTCACGTTATCTCACCGTGTGGCCAGGCAGAAACAAATGTGATAGCGCTGATGAGCTTCTTAGCCATTATGGAGGTAATAACATGGTACATTGTGTGCATTTGTCCAACTGCTTATCATGACCATCCTGGCAACTCCTTCAATGGATCCAATTCTAAGGTTTTCAGATTGCATTTCTTATCCGATGAAACCATTTTTTGCGTGGTTGTTAGAATGATAAAATCATATTTTGAAGCAATGCCTTTTAATACCCTTGACCTTGCTAGTGAAAAGAAGTTAATGATGCGGTTTAGAATAATGTTCATGTACTGACAAGCTGAATTATCATGTAAGTACAAATGTACTTGTCATGTGTCTGTACAAAACTACTGCAGGGGCTCCTCAGCTTACTTCGGTCGTGTTCTATGACATTTTGAGGTTGTGAATGGAAAAAGTAATCAACTCCAATCAGTATATTTTAGATTTCTGTGTAAAGATAACTCTGGCTAGAGTGGGAGTCTAATGAGTCTTACCCTTTACCTAAAGGGATGTTTGCACTTTATAGCCTGATTTCACACAATAGTTTCCCTCTATTATTATCTCACGTGGTAATCATAGTTAGAAGGAACGAAAAAAAAAAGATAGCTGATCATAAAAAACAATGTCTCAATTGCTTTTCTAATGTTGTGAATCACCTAACAAACAAAATACTTAGAGTCGCTACTGATGACAATTGAAAAAAGGTTCAAATCACACTCAAACACAAATCACTTTTTTTTTTTTTTCCTTCAGATGAGACAGTTTTTGAATGCCGGATGATGGTGGTGTTTTGTCTGCCACCAGAAACGACACATTTACTATGAACTATTCGTGTAGCTAACAACATCAAACCGTTCTCTTAAATAAGGACATGGATGTGAACTACAGTATACAATATTGTTTCTTTGAAACTGTTTCCATTGTTGTTAATGCTCCCTGATTCACGTTCCATGTCGTTTCTGTACCTCTCGTCGCCCCCGACTGCCCAAGACCCCCAATCTACCAATCGGTTAGTCAAGATGTTTAACACAATTTACTTGACCTCTTTCTATTTTTGTCTATGGGATTATTGTGTCATCAACTGCGGAGGTTGGAAACATCCATCCATCCATTTTCCTTGCTGCTTATCCTCACAAGGATCGCGGAGTGTGCTCGAGCCTGTCCCAGCTGTCAACGGCCAGGTGGCGGGGTACAGCCTGAACTGGTTGCCAGCCAATCACAGGGCACATCGAGACAAACAGCCGCACTCACAATCACACCTAGGGGCAATTAAGAGTGTCCAATAAATGTTGCATGTTTTTGGGATATGGGAGGAAACCGGAGTGCCCGGAGGAAACCCACGCAGGCACGGGGAGAACATGCAAACTCCACACAGGTGGGTCCAGGATTGAACCCGGGACCTCAGAAATGTGAGGCCAACGCTTTACCAGCTAAACCACCATGCCGCCTGAATAAAACAAATCCGTCCTTGCCCATGTGGAGTTTGCAACATCTCCCTGTGCCTGCACGGGTTTTCTCTGAATATACTGGTTTAGTCCTACATCCCCAAACCATTCTTGATAGGTTAATTGAAAACTCTAAGTTTCCTCGTAGGTATGAATGTGAGTGCATGTGTTTTTATATGTGCCCTGCGATTGACTGGCGACCAGTTCAGGGTATAGTCTGCATCTCACCTGAAGGCTGGAATAGACTTCAGCACTGCCATGACCCAAGTGAGGATCAGCAATATGGGAGATGAATGGATGAATTACATTTGTATTTAATGTAATACAGTACATATTTTTCTTAACTATTGTTCTTTTTCCTGGAAGGCCTAGAAACTTTCCTGGTAACACCACCGCAACGTCCCCAAAACAGAGCATTCGGATCCACTTCAGAATGAATGACCTCATTAACTGCAATTAGTGCAACTGCATTGACATTCATGTCAGGGAATCTTTTCACAGCCCTGGAAGAAATAACAATGGCCCTAATAAGAAACACAATGAAACATGAACACAATATCCTGTATAATAAAATACCATGTGCATCGATGTTAGAAAATGACTACTAAAGACATTCCACGTAAGTCATAATATATACATAAGGTTTCAAAAATAGTGTATTTGATGTGGTCACATTGCGAGACAAGGGGTTTAATACAATGCTGCTGATTTTTCATCTTGTTATGTCAGGGTGATGAGTGGAATTGGTTGATTAATGATCACCCGCCTGTGATGATCTTAAGATAAACAGCAGGAAGCAAATAGTGTTTGAGTTGTGGCTGTAAATTGAAGCTACACTAATGGAATTAATTGATACAGTAATTAAGCCTGGCAAAAAACAAAAAAATCCAAACATGCAGAACATAATATAACGTACATACTCTACATATTGTATAGATAGAGTGAATAGAGTAGTTGAATAGAGAGTAGATTCAGTTTTCATATGCTTCCGCTTTCTTTCACCAAAAACGTTGTCCATTTTCTTACATCCTTTTAGCTTTACCTGGTTTACAAAAAGGTCCAGGTCAGTTTTTCTTATTTCTGTACACTATATTACTGTTAACGTTGTTTTAGTTGAATTTGGTGGTCAATCACTTACTGTAAACGACGTAATTCACTGTTTAGCTGCAGCATAAACCTTTTACTAGTGTGTAAACAGACAAGGTCAAAGGGACCATGACTTGGATTGGCTTAAATGTCACTATTACATTCCATAAATGGTAAAAGTGATCTGTAATATTTCATTTATTCATTTCATTAGTTGTTTAAATTCTTTGCACACCATTTTCTGACTCAAGTTATTGCAAAATGTACGTATTTGATGGGTGCATGTCTGGAAAAGAATTATTGAAGTCACATTATTTCCTATGGGAAATAATGCTTTGGTTTTAGGTTAGACTTTTTGAAATGGATTAATCGTTAAAAAAAAAAAAAAAGATTCCAATAATCATGCTTTTATAAAGTGGGGTTTAAACACAGTAATTGTTGACATACAGGTATGCAGTCCCTTGTGAACGTAATCAGCCCCATTGAACTTTTCTATCTTTCGCCACATTTCAGGCTTCAAACATACAGTAAAAATATAACGTTTTCATTTTTTGTCAAGAATCAACAACATCTGGGACACAATCGTGAAGTGGAATGAAATTTATTGGATATTTTATACTTTTTTAACAAATACAAAACTGAAAAGTGGGGTGTGCAATATTATTCGGCCCCTTTACTTTCAGTGCAGCAAACTCACTCCAGAAGTTCAGTGAGGATCTCTGAATGATCCAATGTTGACTGATGATGATAAACCGAATTGACTTGTGCGTAATGAAGTCTCCGTATAAATGCGCCTGCTCTGTGATAGTCTCAGGGTTCTGTTTAAAGTGCAGAGAGCATCATGAAGACCAAGGAACTCACCAGGCAGGTCCAAAATGCTGTTGTGGAGAGGTTTAAAGCCGGATTTGGAATCAAAAAGATTTCCCAAGCTTTGAACATCTCAAGGAGCACTGTGCAATCAATCATATTGAAATGGAAGGAGTATCAGACCACTGCAAATCTACCAAGACACGGACGTCCCTCTAAACTTTCACTTCGAACAAGGAGAAGACTGATCAGAGATGCAGCCAAGAGGCCCATGATCACTCTGGATGAACTGCAGAGATCTACAGCTGATGTGGGAGTCTGTCCATAGGACAACAATCAGTCGTACACTGCACAAATCTGAGTTCAAGGGGACTGAATACTTTCACAAAACACTCTATGCTATTATCCAGTTTCAGATTATAATCCCTGAGTCCGAGTTGACCTCATTTCTGATCACTCTATGTACTTTACATGTAAGGATTTGTGATTGTAAGTATGTAAGAAGTTTAACATTTATCATTTTTAGACACCTACCGTTTTTCTAGAGGATAAAAACTCTGTAGACACCTCACACTGCAGGACAATCTGTCAAGATAATTGTTCAGACACATCCAGTCATCAGGTCTTTGCTCATTTTAATCTGAATGGGGAATCACACTTACAATTGTCCCAATTATTCGTGTACAGTATGTGTGCACCCCCTATGAATAAAACCAGTTTTCTTCCCTGCAACTCACAACACAATTTAAGCAACTTGTGACAATTAAGGTGAATCTGTTTAATGGATTTAACTTCATTGTTACTCTTGATACACCCAGAAGGCTTTAAAAGCACCAATTAGGTTTTGTAATCAAGTGTTGTAATAATGGCCATTAAAGAAGCTAATACTTTTAAGTGTTCAAGTGAAGCTTTTACTTTCCAATAGGAATTTTACCATCCAATGCATTTAGAGTTCAATTTAAGCATAAAGCTTATGAGACCTGAAGTCAGTATTTGAATAGTTTCATCGTATTCTTGTTCCAGTTTACAGTATATATATACCCATCTGTTCACAAATAACTGTATGTGGGCTGTTTATATTTAATGTGTGAAAGTGTTGGTGTGTTCATATTTGAATGATTCATTTAAACACGGTTTCCAACCACACGCATTAATCACCTCCGGTTTAGTGAAAATGACACCTTCACTGTCAATCATCAGCTAATAACCATCACAATAGCAAAAGCTGTCAGTGAGCACAAAGTAAAGGTAATTTTTTTTTCTCCCTCCACTGTGGTAAGTAGCTCAAGTATCACAAACAGTGAATGCACTCAAGTGCATGTTTCCAAGGATGACGAAAACTTAAATCTATATGATATTTTTTGAGTAAATTGCCATTTATTTAGGCATTTGATAACAATGGTTTAATTATACTGTATGAGTGGGCTGCACACTTTATACATATAAATTAATTAGATGGGTCTTTTGCACAATTAATCTTGTTCACCAATTGTCGATTTGTGTTTCCATGAGAGAAGCGGTTCCCTCCCTGGATTTTCTTTAATTTTCTTGAAGGGTCTGAGAGTAATTCTACATTCTACCAGACCATTTCACTTTTACATATTTTTTTAAAGTCGTTGCTAATTTAGCCAATTTGGCGCCTCAGGACGCAACGTGGCCTCAGGATTAGTTACACCTCCCCAACTATTTAAGAACCTGGGGGCCTTTGTCTGTATCAGCCGCTATTTGTTGACATTGTGATGTTGATTTTTGCTAGTTAGAAATGCCTACACCCAAAAAATTGCATCATCCATATCAGAGTGCCTCATTGTCAACCATAAGTGTATGCACTTCAAAACAAAGACAGAAGAGCGAGGATGGGGATTTTTTAGATTTATTTTTTTTTTTAATACGAAATGAAAACCAGCATAGGGACCGGAGCTTCACGCTGGTGTGTCCACTTCGGAGGCCTTCATTGTTTGGAGTGGAAAAGTCCTCCAACAATCCGATGGGATATGTTCCAGCCACCAGAGGTTTTTAATGGTAATTTTTTTAAATGGACATATTTTTGTGGCTCAAGCGTAGTTTCGTGTAGGCGGGGGGAAAAAAAAAAAGCAAGATGAAGCAGGTTCCATTTTTCCAGGTTGTAGCATTGATATTTGATTGACGGTTGAACGGGGTATAATTTCACCATATGAATGGAAGTGTAATTTTTTTAATCAGTCAAATTTAACAACACTCCTCTGCGGTGTCAAAAACCACATTTATTTTTACTTTACTGGGACTAAGTATAAATTCTAAGTACCTTTTCCACATACATGCACGTGTGTGTGTAATGAATGTACAATTACAGCATACAGAAATACTTAAAAAGCTAGGCTTCTATTTTGTAACATCATATGTTCTCAAGAAGACTGAATGTCAGAGCTGTTCCCGCTGGCTTTAACATTTTCCTTTGCATCCCAACAGTGGTCCTCAGTCTACAGTTTCTGCATTTCTGACTCAAAATGAACTAAAAAAGGTCAGCATCTGGTGGTGTTCATTGCCTCATGTTGGTACAATACCCCATAATAAGTTTTGAAAAAACATACTGTGCTGTAAACATCTTATTTGTTAATCAATTTCAGTGGGACAATAAGTAGTATTATACATGAGTCTAACCAAGACTTAAGTCCCCCCAACACTCAAATTACATCTTGGACTAGCTGTTCTTTCTTTGAACATTTTGCTTGTAATTTAACCTCTGGAAGTTGTTTCAGGAGCTGCAAATAAGCTCAAACGAATGTTGCACATCACTGTCTTTCAAGATTGACTATTTTGACATGGTTTTTTCTAGTACACCAATGCTTTATTTCTCATTTCTTTCCAAGTGGTTCTCGTGGTTTTTCAGTGGCTCTGAATGTTTTTTCCACTGATGTTTGTTTCTCTACCCCTGGACAGCTCTCAAAATCAACTGTCTATTGCAATAGGCAGCATTGTGTCATAGGTCATCCACTGTTTCCACTGCTGGAAGTCATAAAGAAGGAAGAGTGGTACAGGGGTGCCTCGAGATGTGTCTGACCTGACTTACAAGATTTTTTAAATAAGAGCTGTTGATCAGACAATTTTTTTTTTCTTTCTTGCTTTGAGTTTCAAGTGCAAACTTGACAGTCCTTTATGGTGGCACCTTGTTACCTTTGCTGACTTTAGTCAGAAAGGGGGAATCAGGCTCAAGAGATACAGTTTCTCCTCAACAGTATTTGTGTCCAGTATTGGATAACCTCCTAATTGGCCATACCACAAGATAATTGCTCTGGATAATCTTGTGGAAACATCTGATGATCAAATGTTTGTTGTCTTTGGTCACAGAGTTAGTTATCGGCATATCTGTACTCTGCCTAAGTTACTTTCCTGATTCCGTGTCCATCATCACTTGCTTGACATCAAAATCACAATGTCCGCCGCTGTGTGTGCCAATAATCTCAACAGATTCTGTTCCGATGCTGATTAAGAAACAAGTCCCTTGAGGCAGAACTCTTGTGTTATGTGTGGTCTAACTAAATTCAGAAGGGACAGTAGGCAAGTGTGTTGAAGAATGGCGATGTCGTCAAAAAGACCTGCTTTGGAAAGTACTTTTGGCTGGATGGAGAAATGACATTTATTTATGATATTTATGAAATAATTGCACCGGGACATGTTTGTGACGCAGGGACTTGTGTTTTTATATAAGGTTGCTTTATTGTTCCTCAATCAGGGTGCGTTGTTGATTGACTATATTCCGCTCCACATCACAATTCACATCCTCATGACTCGGGAGCAGTTGTCTTTCCCTACACATGAAAATTTTTGTCCCGTCACCCTAGTGAGGATAAGCGGTGCAGCAAATGAAGAAACATTGAACATGTTTAATAAGTAAGATTGTCAGTCTAGATCTATTTTGGAGCCTGTTATCGGGACACATTCACTTTTGTTGGATAATCTTGTAAACCATGTAATAGTCTGAGTTTGTCAATTTTGGTCAGTAAGGGGCAAAATTAGGACAAACACAGCCTGATTATGAGAAATCTTATCACAGCGAACACCGCATGATAATCAGTGAGGATAATCGGGGCATTTGATCAGAAGAAAGGGAAAATGCTCACATCAAGCCTCTACTTTGCTGAATTTATAGGAATGTAGTTTTAACGCCAAAACCCAAGTCTATTCAGGGGTAATTTATTGTTGAATAACTTATTGGTTTCCAGATTTTTGCAACCCTGTACAGGTTTAATATAATGGATGGATCATGATCTTAGACAATAGCGCTTATTCACTTTGCATGGAATCCAATTATCGTTGCCCTGTTTAGCTCCGAGTGTGCGGCATTCCATCCATTTGTCAAGCGTCAACAGAGCCCCCATACACATCATGTTGTTTTTATTTACTGGCTGCCTCCCTATTCATTGTTCCACTGACAGACGGGAACATTTGTACAATTGCAAAGTAGCTCCCACTTGTCTTTATCTTAGCACTAATTCACTGTGCCCTTCACGTTCTACTTATTCTCTTCTGAGAGGCTGTTTGTCATTCCGGTCATGTGAGTAAAATCCCCCCCACCCGCCATCTCTTGCCCCTTTTGTCTCTGCCCTGTCCTGCGCTCTCATTTGAGTCACGGTGGAAGTCACACTGAAGCAGTCGCTGCAAAAAAAAATGAGCAATGTCATCATAGGTTTGCTTGGAATACTGATTGTTGTCTCAGTCTTCAAGGTGTGTTCAGAGACGCTATGTTCAGTCTAAAAAATAGGACTATAGTTACCAATTAATCAGCTTTCCCCATGAGGGGGCGCCATGGTGGTTCTCCGGCCTAATGCCCTACTTGATGCTATCCTGCCATTTATGGTTTTGCACACAAACTCACACACACACACGCACACACACACACACACCACACACACACACAGAACAGATCTCTATTTAATCATTGTTGGTCAACAGAAAAAATGATTTGCACCATCATGACTGATACAATAAAAATCTGAATCTACTGTATAATCTATGAAAGTTAAATTTTTTGAATGAAATTTTCTAATCAATTAAATTTTTCCATGACGTTCTAATTTTTGTGTAAGGGTCTGTATGTTACATACATTATATTCTTCTAACGAATGACCTGGTCCCTCTTTGTTAAATAATTCTGAAATAATGTCTACCGCATCTAGATATTAGATATTGCTTACCTATGCTGAATCAATTCTGAATATGTTGAAAACCTGCAGACAGTCTTATTTTTAACATCTTAGCCCTGACAAAACTGTACCGAGAAAGGAGGAGGAGCTCCTAGCTTCAACTGCCTTGTAGAAGTAAATAATCCACAAAGAAGATAATGTTATTAACACAATGGCAAATGCATGTATAGCGACATCAATGCGTGGCAGTGAATGAGTAAAGGTTTCGAAATAGGGGCAAGCTGATCCAAGCTGACTTCAAGCAAGAGAACAGCAAAACCCTGCACTGGTTGCCAGTCAATTCCAGGACATAATGTAACATCTATACATTTTCTATAGTCCTTTTCCTCATTAGGGTCCTAATTGAGCTGGAGTCTATCGCATCTGACTTTGGTGAGAGGTTAAATCTGGTTCATAACTTGAAGAAAAATGTAGTCATACTGTACTTTTGCTAACACGGTTAAACATGTTTAAAAATGATGTGAAATAGCTTTCTGAGCCTGTAGACTGCTACTTTGTATTCATGTGAATTCAAAACGATACCTGCAAAGTAGATCTTTTCTATGTTCTTTGTGCTGGTAACAGAAGCACACTTCAAAGACACTAATGAAGTAAAAAGACAAATAGCACTCCTATTTGCCTTAAAAAAAAATCTCGATAAAAGTATTTACGGGACTCAAAAAGTCAAACTTTTGAAACTTTTAAGAAAACGTCCCTCATCAAGAGAGCTGTTTTTGACAGCTTGTCACAGCATCCCATTGGGAATAGCTATTAAAAGTCGACAGTTGGGATTTTTCTTTTATTTTTCTGTTGGCCAAATTTGGAGGTACTTTGTTTATTTCATTTCAAGCCCAATTTTCTCGCGCTTTAATTTCCCACGGATGCATTTGACTTGATCTATGTTCGAATTTGTCAGTGCTCGGTGGAACTCGCCACAATGCACTCGAATGAACACAAAATGTAACATCACTTTATTTCCACGATGTTTTGTTCGTAGTTTAATTTATGTCAAGGGCAAACACAAATACCTGGTAAGAAAAATCTGATAAATATTAAAGAGGTAAAAAGGGAATAGTATTATGACTGACTACTAAAACCAGGAAAAGCGTGACTTAGTCAGTTGTAAAAAATAAAAACCTAGATCAGGCTAATGTAGACATCAACTGAGAAGGTTAATCTCTACAAATGATCCATAACCAATGCCAGGGATCTACAGAAATATAAAACAGGTTATGTAATATTTAAGATGTCAACCCAGAAGGCAACCCTGGAACGACCAGAAACACCCATCAGTCACGTTCCAATAGTTTTGCTCACTTGAAAAGTGGGTGGCTTCAAACTAAAGGTGCTTTGTCCTGAGTTGTTGAACACATCTAGATGTAAATATATAATAAAAACTGGAATTCTGGACTTTTTTTTTTTCTCATAATCATGTTTTGACCTGAAACCCAAATGTCTTGAGCATACAAAGCAAAGGTATCGACCTTCCCGTTCCAATACTTTTGCAGGCGACTGTATGCAAGAGTGCTGATTGTTTGAAGGCAATTTTACATAATGTGGTACTAAAGAGCAATTTTGAGGCGGTGATTTTTCTGCTTACCTGTCAGAGGTCTGGTTGACAAAAGGTTTGGCCGGAGATGTCATAGTATGAGTTATATTAAAGACTATACGTATGGACAAGTATGATCATTCAAATTTAAAAGGTTAGCATGTAGTAGTAGTAGTAGTAGTCTTACCTTCTCTTACGAGTGCTCCAATTCATGAGTTTTAAGTTGCAAGCAGTCACTTGGTCAGTGTGTTGCTTGCCAAAATTTCAGGAATGAGCGAGCTCCAAATATGCCATTGCACAATAAAGTCTTATTTTTGTTCACTAAAAAGACAAAGTGGTGTTGTTTGGGGAAATGGCAGAGAATAATGGCAATTCATTCCAATGGTGCTTATTGATTTCAAGTCGAGTAAAATGAGGTATGAACCTTGTTACAAATGGAATTCAACTTATTGGTGCAGGGTGCAAATAGGGATTCCAGGACTATCAGAATTGTCGTATTGGAAAAATTTTCATTTGTGTCCGGTGCATGTGCATTTCAGATACATCTGAAGTTCAACCTTGGCGGAGGTCTGTGCTCCACCGAGTCCTATTCCACTTGTATTCTGTCATTCTCCTCGTCACCTGTCATGACTGCAGTGAAGCGTGACAGTCTGTCACCCGAGAATACCGCAATAGCTCCCTAAGACAAAAAGAACTGAGAAGGTGATCCAAAATGACAAGCATCAGTTTAATTAGCCCAAGTTTAACACACACAGGCCACGGAGGCTCGTCTAGCGAGGGTGGACTTTGACATAATACTCCCTTCTATAAATATCTACAGGTTGTCAAGTTATTTTTGTTTCACTTCACGGAGCCCTAGCGAGCCTCTTCACATTGAAAGCGGCTACCGTGTGTTTTCTGCCTTGTCGACATGCATCATGTCCTTGTCCTGCTCCTTAATGCATGACTGATATTCTTGCCCCTGCACATGGCTATAGGCTAGGAGATGCTGTTGGGATGTACTGTGTATAGGCTCCAATTAACCAGAGGTGGATTGTGTAACTATAGCGGGACCAAAGGGTGCTATCTGTCACTAGGTGTACTTAGATAATGCTCACAAAGTCTTATGCGGTTATGCAACGTCATTATAGTGGATGGCATCCCACCCCACTGAACTCCCCAGTTCACCAGCTATTTTTTTTTTTTCTGAGGAACCTGACAACTAACTATCTGCTTGGGAAAATAAAACACTCCCCTAATAATGGCAATGCTGTGTTTTCGTGTTAATACTGCCTAAAGGCATCTTTGAGGTTGATTACAAATTGTACTCTTGATTTTGATGTTCTGAGTTGGTGACCTGCAGGCTCACATTCACTGTTGCACCTTATTTCTTAGGTAATTCTTGCTCTACTTCCCCCCTTAAATGTTTTTTTTTTTTTTTTTTTTTATCAATCGGAGAAGTACCGGACAGTATTGTTGCATTCTCAGGACCTTTTGATGGTCTCTGTTCCAAACCCTCTGGCTAAAATTGGGAGGACTTTTGGGTACCCAGCAACCTCAGCCTGGAATCTATTGCAAAGTCACTTACAGCCTAAAAAAAACTGCTATCCTTAAATGCTTTAAAATCTAAAATGCAAAAAATGGAACTAGTTGCTATTGAATGTCGGTACTTAATCCATTCTGAGAGATATTAATATGACTCATAGACTTCATAAATTGTTCTTATATAAATGTATATTTCTGTAGTGGTGTTGCTGCTGCCTATTGTGGTCATGGTCTGTTTTGATTTGTTTATTTTTTTCATGTTTCCTTCGTTACATGTTTTCTATAACTCTTGTGCTCATTTTGTTAGCTGTGTCTACCAGTTCCTGTTACCCTCCTCCCTTGTGTTGACCAATGTGTTCTCTCTAGCCACTCGTGTCTTGTCTAGGTGTTCCTCATTGTCTCGTCAATCTCTATGTAATCAACCTGATGGTTTTTTTCAATTTTTGTCATTCCATTGGTTGCGCATGTCATCTCATGTTTGTTCATGTCTGTTGCATTTTCTGTCTGTGCCACTTCCTTGATTTGTTTCTAGCTTTTGGTTAGTTAAGTTTTTCCTTGTTACTTTGGTCAATTTGATTTTTTTTTTCCCCCCATGTGGCTTGTTTTCCTTTTTGGGGAATTAAACATCATTTTGCTACAGCTCATGACTGCCTCCATGGTTTCCTTCGCTTGGGACAACCACGTCTTATGCCTTGCTCTCCTCGGGTTCTCAACCCTCAACTGCAACAGAATGGAGTGACTACAACCGAAACCAGGGAGCTAAATACACACAGATTTACTACACAATGATGAACATCTGTCTTGAATTACCATTAAATGACTGCTCCAGATTAACACATCTTAATTTTTGTCATTTAAGAGATGACTTCTTGGGACTTTTTTGTGGGTGCACCAATAATGACATACGCACCAAGTATGTTGCTAAGTGAAATGGGTTTTGGGGGCTGAGTTTACAAAGAATTCCGGTGGGTCATGCCCACAAAGCCTACCACAATACATTTTTCCCCAAAAAGACTGAAGGCACATTTTGGGAAAGAACCAGGTCCGAAAAGCTTTCCTTTTTCCATCCATTTCCCATGAAGTAGCAGAAAAGTATGCAGTTTAGTAATGACATTAATGAGGCTTCTATTCCATTGCCACAGAGTCTTAATTAATGCCATTAATAACTCCCGTGTTTTCCTGCTACTTCCTGTCACAATGTCTGCTGTGCAAAAGGAATGAACCTTTGCGAGCGATCGATCACTGCCGACTGACCACTGTGGCAGACCCAAACATCTGGAAACATAGAGGGAGAGGAACGAAATGGGAACAATCCCACAACCACAACAAAAGCAACAATATTCCAAGCAACGTAATCCTGCATTTTTAGGGTCACATTCCTGAAATTGACTAGAATCTGGCAATTTTGAATAAATTCCAGGCCCAGATTTGATTTGAAAGTTGGAAAGACAAAAATGCTACCGACAATAATTCCAACAATCAACACCAAAATTGGGTGGAAGTGTTGATCATAACAGCATGCAAGTAACAATCTCAAGGACACTTCTTCTTTTTCTTTCGGCTTGTCCCGTTAGGGGTCACCACAGCATATCATCTTTTTCCATCTAAGCCTATCTCGTGCATCCTCCTGTCCAACACACACTGTCCTCATGTCCTCCCTCACAACACGCATCAACCTTCTCTTTGGTCTTCCTCTCGCTCTTTTGCCTGGATCTTTCTAACTCTTCCTCCGCCTGTTCCCTGCTTTCACTGCAGATCAGAATATCATCTGCAAACATCATGGTCCAAGGGGAATCCAGTCTAACCTCCTCTGTCAGCCTATCCATTACTACTGCAAACAGGAAGGGGCTCAGCGCGGGACCCTGATGCAGACCCATCTCCACCTTAAATTCTTCTGACACACCAAAGGCACATCTCACCACTGTTCTGCTGCCATCATACATGTCTTGTACTATTCTAACATATTTCTCCGCCACACCAGACTTGGGCATGCAGTACCACAGTTCCTCTCTTTGTAGTCTGTCATAGGCTTTCTCTAGGTCTACAAAGATACAATGTAGCTCCTTCTGAACTTCTCTGTACTTTTCCATGAGCATCCTCAAGGCAAATACTGCATCTGTGGTACTCTTTCGAGGCATGAAACCATATTGTTGCTAGCAGATACTTACTTCTGTCCTGAGTCTAGCCTCCACTACTATTTCCCATAACGTCATTGTGTGACACGTGCCCAAAATTTAGGATGCGGTTTGCCATTTTGGTTTGAAGCCCAACTTTTTAGGGAATTCAAGCGTCCTATCTTGTTACATTGTTTTGGAATCAGCTGGAGACACTAGTTTCAGTGGTTAACATGAAATTGAAAAAACACGTTTAAGATAACAGGATGTTACATAAATCTCGAAAACCCATGCAAGAAACTGAACAGGAAGTTGGTAATGTTGTTTGAAGCCACCATTTCTGGGGACAAATTCCACAGCAGGCACTTGGAAAGAGAAAACATAAATAAATCATCCCCGTAATCACTCCTACGGGTAAATTCACCCAGATGAGACCCACTTCGAAGTTGTGTAGTAGACCTAAACAGATGTATGATGTTAAATTACGATGCCGTCAACGTTTGCTCACGATTTTGAGGATTTACTGTAAAAACAGGTTAAGGGGGTCTGTTTGTGCCCAATTATAGCTTTAATTGTCATGAGAGAATTAACAAGCAAGAAAAATATGCAGCCATCATATTCAGCAACGCAGTTGTTGATCTTCAAACTGAAGAATGTTGCTTACATTTATAAAACTGTAATATGTTGCTGCTCCTTCCCGGCTTCCCCCCATTTGATGAGTTTTGAGTCAATATCCTGTTTTGGGTCTGATTTCTGAGGTATCCTCAGTTTTAAATAAATAATAAATACCTCCATTGTCTCATTAGTTTAGATGTGAGCTTAAGGCCAGGGTGATAGTAATTGGAAGTCATGTATCAGAAAATTCTACAAATTACTCTATTGGAGTCTATATTTGATCCTGAAATAAATGTAGATTTAAAAAAGAAAGGGAGGTGTGTCTGTGTAAAAAGAATTAATAGCACACTTCCCTATTTCCTATTTCATGTTTTACGCCAAGTGAATTTTCCTCCCTGTCAAAAGCATTCAAACTGGGCTGCACTTAAAATAGAATACTCCCCAAATTATACACATCTATTCGATTTCAGCTAATATTACAATAATAATGAATTACTCATAGCACCATTTATCAGCCGTTTGCATTAGCGTTAATGAATTATTAAGAACTGGTGAATACATTTCCAAAAGGAACATGTAATCGCAGTTGAGGGTACTTCATTTTAATTTATCCACTGCTGTAATCTTATGAAGAACACCTGATAGTTGGATTAAATATTAATGTGTTTCTCTTTAAAGGGGACACATTATGGAAAATGTACTTACAGTACCTATTCTCGAGGAAAAAAAGGGTCGGGAAAATTTAAATTAATGTTTTAGAGTAAAAAAAAAAAAAGAAGTCATCTTGTGATATTAAAAGGGAGGTTGGTAGTATTAAAACTTCTAGTAAGATTTGAATGTAGTCACTATACTTTCCACCCCTCAAGTGCAATTCTTAAACATGGCTAAACATAATGACATGCGATGAAAATAATAAACAGAACACTGTCCAGCTTCAACCTTCTTCCTTGGATGCGGGGTTGGTTTAGAAAAAAAAAAAAAGCTTCCCTTTCATCAGTATGACGAGGAAAAGTCATATTCTATCAAGGAACAAAAGAACTTAATTGATTTTGGAATGTGAGATTTATGTGATATGTCAGTTGGTATTACAACTGTTATCTACAATTTGGTCCATATTCTTGGGGAAAAAATGACCGTTTCTCCAAAAACAAAAAAAGGACTTCATTTGGAGAAATTCATACAAGACCCGTGAAGTGAAGTAATTTGTATGTTACATTATTATTATTATTTTTGAGGGTCCACCAATCACCATATATCTGATACAACAATTTGTTGTAAATGATTTATCGGACCCCCAAAACTAGCGCTCCGGTGACCCTAGTTTGAGAACCAAGAAAGATCACCCATTTTATCTTCCTCTTGATGTCATTTTGAACATGTGTGGCATTGTCACCTCCACTTCAGCATATGAGCCATCTACTAATAGCAGCATCAAATCTGTCTTGATGGCGTAACTCACTCTGTAGGGCCCTAAATATACCTTAGCATTAAGCCAGAGCAAAATAGCTCAGCGAAATACAGGTTTCTTGTCCCTGTCCTGAGGTCGACGGGGCAATTTTCCCAGGGAGATGGCGAATGTGATTGAGGTGTCAGTTGTTGACATCTTTGGATTACAGCGATTGCGCGAGCAGCAGGTGGCGGCGCAGACAGTAATGGAAGTCTCATTTCCTTTCATTTAAAAAGGTGAGAGGCAGACGCAGCGTGAAAGCTCTCCCGCTGAAACGACGCGTTGTAAGGCTTTAGAAATGTTCCACTGCCAAAAATCTAGGACACATTCATCCGAAGCATCCCAGCATTTGATTGCAAAGTTAACCTGTAAACACAGAGTGAGCGTACACAGTGCATCATCGCTTTGATCTGATATTGTATTGACTATTTTAGATTTTAACACCTTTGCGAGAGGTGGCAGCTGTAACTAAAATGGTGTATGACACTCTTTAACTGCGACTTTTGAGGGGAGATGCTGAATTGGCCTTTTAATTGCTTGAATTTAAATAGTTGGCTTCTTGAATAGCATGTCTTGCATGGCCATTGTCCTCCTCTTTGTGCAATGTCTGTCTTGGCCACTAGGGGAGATTATACAACAGACTAATATATTAGTCATTGGAACCTTTCAGTATGACACTAATATTAGTTGTTCTTCACAGAGGATGAAAAATATATAAGTGTGAGTACTATTGTATTGTTTGATAAATGTGTTGAAGCACTGTTTGTGTTCAATCCGTTGCTTCAAGGGTTATAAATAACGATGAAACGTATGCTTATTAGCACTACCGTTAAGCTGGTGGATTGAAAATTTCAAGTATGTGGATGCATTATTTCAGAATGAGTATCGTGATTTCCGGCCTATAAGCCACAACTTTTTTCACACGCTTTCAACCTTGCGGTTCATGCAGTGATGCGGCTAATTTGGCAAATTTTTTTGTAATGGCCGGAAGCGGGCACTCAAGCGGAAAAGGTAAGAGTGAGACTGGTGGAATATATGTGGCGAGGAAGTGACACTAGCGTGTTACTGCTGTGTCTCAGTGATTTTTACCTGTATCTCTTTTTTTAACCGGCTTTGTTAGCCCAGCACTAGTGTTAGCACGGTGCTAGCGTTAGTGTGGTGCTAGCGTTAGTGTGGTGCTAGCGTTAGCGCGGCGCGAGCGTTAAACTCTCAGTGTACTGTCTTTGTAAATATCTCATGTTTCAATGTGGGTTTCAATGTGGACACTTGCTGCTTTTACACAGCTGCGGCGTATGTATGTACCAAATGGTATTTCCTTTACAAATGTGCTGTGAGGCTTATAACCAGGTGCGCTCTGTAGGCCGGGAATTACGGTAATTATCAGTTTCTCCGTTGGTTTGACAGTAAACTTTAGCTGGGAGGGGCAACGAGAATCTTACAAACGTATTGCTTATTGTGAAGTGAGTTGAGTGCTCTTATATCAATGTTTCTTTCGCTCGTCAGTCAAAGCAAAAACTCATACAAAAGGTCGCTTGAATCTCATAAGCTCATCAGTCAAGTTACTTGGATCTCAGGCATCAAGGCACCAGGTTATTTCCAAAACTGATCAAGTGTTAGAGGTATTTTCCGAAGGAACTTCACAATACAATACAGCTGGCAAATTATTTCTGCCTCCCCAAGTAATTCCAGGTCCCACAGTTGCCACATTGTCAGGGTTAGATTTTTGTAAACATTATCTGCCAGTTCATGCTGCATGATCGGAGATTTAAAAAAAATGGCTTGCTCGTTAAAGTTATCACAAAAGGAGGAAAAACAACACAATGTTGTATTGATGTAGTTTGAGTTGCTTCAAGATAATGGAAAAATGTTAATGATGGCGTTGGGTCTTGTAGCTGACCAAAGAATGAATCAGGTCTAGTCAGTGAACATTCAGAGCCATGCTTGGTGCACATTACAGAATTGGTGAACCCAAGTATTGATGTAAGTAAATTTGCTTTAATGATACAACAACTCAATTAGTGTAGTTTTTGGTGTGCCTTGAGTGAATTGTGAATAATCCATTTATTTTCAGGGAAAAACCGGAAAGAGGCAGTCCAGGATGAGTCCTTAAAACCGGAAGTGTGCGACATAACTGCCATTGCAAAAAATATCAATTTTTAACACAAAATAAATACATTATTCATCTTTCAAATGTAGCAATGGGTAATTAAAATGACTGAAGGGGGCTACAATTTTTCATCAGCGCGACCAGAGGTCCAGATCGGACTGCACATTTCTTTGGTTTTCCTCCTCTCATGGGGAACAACCTGTGGAAGCACTGCTGATGTCTGCAATCTCTGGTGAATGGTGGGAAAAAAAATGTAATGCTGTATGGAGGAGGAGGCATTTTTCTAATGTTCAAAAATTACTTCAGGGTCTTGAGATTTGCTTGCCTTCTCGGGTATGAGTAGTAGTAGAAAAACCGACAGCCACACAGTAAAACAATTCTTTTAATAAAGTGCCAAAACTGATCAAGGAAAACTCACACAAGGCGATGCCAGGACTGGGCACACTTTCTGATCAAATGACATCTGTAAACCATGTTATGCAGATTTAACCAATGACAAAGCAGTGTTGTGAATTTAAAGAGAACATAGTTTTCTATGGTTTTGGTTCATTTACCATAATATCATCCTTACACATCAGGCTTCTCTACCCATGAGTCGGGAGGGAGGCTCAGTGAAGAGCCACTATTTTCAAGACTAGACACAACCACTATCATGTTGAAAAAAAAAAAATACTAATTGTCATGATGAGCCTGGGAGTCACTGATGGTTTAGTGGTACACACGACTGCCTTTGGTCCAGCCAGTGTGGGAGTGATTCCCGCTCAGTGATGGTGTCGATATCTGCCCTTCATCTTACTAGTGACCAGTTCAGTGTGTTGTCCGCCTTTCCCTCAAAGTTAGCTGGTATAGGGTCCAGCTTTTCGTAACCCTTGTGAGGGTAAGCGGCTTGGATCATGACACGACATGACATGAGGAACCTGGCTTTTCTATAGAGATTTAGAACCCCTGCACGCACAATGACATACAGAACGTTAGCATGCGGCATGGTGTAACCATTCCCATTTTTAGACGTCTGTGCCCTATGAAAGTTAAAAGAGAAAAGAAGTAATTTGGGTGAAGGGCTGCTTTTGCGCATATACTACAAATCTGAATGAAGCCATAATCTACTGAAGGATGTAATTCATGCAAGTTCGCAATCTGCTCAAGTACATGTGAGGAAGCTGAGCAAAAATTACTCCTCGTGACATCGTGCTTTTATTCAGCACTGTACTCAACTCCTTTTCACCTTGATGTGTGGCTTAGTTGAAATGATAATTTATTCAAAATAGTTTTCATGGATTTGCCCTGTCCTTCTCATTGGAATATTTGGATGTCCTTATTTGGGTCATAACTTGCTTGTGCTGTGTTTTGTTTCATTTATGCACTTGACCTTAACACAACCACAAAGTCAATTCGCTTTGCAGCCTCTTGAAACTCATCTTAGAAATTGAAATGGGGGCTCGCAAAGTAGGCCACGTCTCAAATTACCCTCTTTGGACCAATGTGAATATTTCCAATTTGATCCATGTGGAGGGATCTGATTAGTTTCTCCACCTCCTAGATGTATAAATAGGTTATAGGAAAGTACTCTCGTGGTGGAGCATAGCATAACATTTTAGTCCAAATCATATTTATTTTATATTGTTTTTGAAACGTACTTGGGCTGGTACAGTCAGCCCTAAGCAAATACTGATTTTTTTTTTTTTTTAGTAAACCACTCATTTTCATATAATTTAATCAATAACTATAAAGAGACACACACAAAAAAATTGGGATTTTTTTTTTTTTTTGGTCAGGCCATATTTTTATTATGGGTAAATGTCCAAAAGTTTGAAAATATTTTCAATCATTTTATTTCCAAGAATTACACCTTTTGATGGATAACAACTTCCAATAATCAAAATACTCATGTTGGGAAAATTAATTAATTTTCAAAAGGAAATTTTTGGGCCATGTCATTACAATTATCCAACCATCCATTTTCTGAGCCCCTTATCCTCACAACGGTCGCGGGAGTGCTGGAGCCAATCCCAGTCGTCGTCGGGCGGGAGGCGGGATACACCCTGGACTGGTTGGCAGCCAATCGCAGACAGACAACAGTCACACTCAAAATCACACCTATGGCCAATTTAAAGTGTCCAATTAATTAATGCATGTTTTTGGGATGTGGGAGGAAACCGGAGCGCCCGGAGAAAACCCTCACACGCACGGGCAGAACATGCAAACTCCACACAGGGAGGGCCGCAATTGAACCTGGGTCCTCAGACCTGTGAGGCCAACACTCTAACCAGTTGTTCCACTGTGCTCCCCTCATTATAAGTATTGATCAAATTACATGAAAATGAACAATATAGCACCAGTGTTCAGAATCATCAATATGAACTCATTCAGTGAAAGCTCTTTTCAAATTCATTTCTGATATTGCCAGTTGCATTTTAACAGGTCTTTCAAGACCCCTAGAGTATTTTGTAGTCTGAGACAATATTAGAACAAAACTCCACTAAACCAAAGACTCAACTTTTTACCAGAAAAAAATGTGATTTCTCCTACTCCCGGTTTCATTAATCAATAGTAGTTGCTTTCAGTTTCTGATCAAAACTGGAGAAAATGAGGTTTTTCAAAAAGAAATAAGCCAAGCAGAACAGTGACTTTGAAGCTAATATCTTTTGCTTTCTTCAGTTTCTTCAAACTGTAAAAAAAAATTAAAAATAAAACTGAGAAAGTTCTCTTGATGGTAACATTTTAATTATGCACACCAAGCATTTACATGATTGATTCCTGTAATATGTCATCTTTGTTTAAAATTGGTTGAAATGTTTTCATTTCTATTCATCACATAATTTCACATGTTCATTTTAACTTTTTAATAACTGGACAAGTGATTTGTAAAATGGATTTATGGATTGAACTGGTTAGTCAATTAAACCAGCAAATTTCCCTCTCAGGATGGATAAAGTATCGATCTAATTCTTATTAAACTAAATAGAATAACACAGGGAAAGAATGAGCCAGAATAGGAAAAGGTGGCCAAAAAAAAAAAGGCCCTGTCTATTTGTCTAATTTAAAGCTCAAAAGTGTGCACACCCGCGATGTAGAGCGTCTAATCAAATTGGCCGAACGTGATGAAGGGCCGCTGACAAACGGAGCCTCGAGGTCAGAATGAACTTTGCTCCATTAGCAGAAAAGCCAACTTCAATCAGAAGGTTCAGTGAACAGCTTATATTTTTTTTATTGAAAATGCTGTGTTGACCATAATTGCCCATGTCAGATTTAAAGATTTGTTGATTTCTTTCTTCCCCAGCTGTTTTTTTCTGGTCTCGCTTTCCTTCGAGCATATGAGGTTAAAGACAGAGTAGATGAAAGTAAATCTTAGCGGCCTAAATGAAAGAAATGTAAGACTTTCTGAAGGAATAGTAATTGCCGAGAATTTTTTTTCAATGGAGGCCTTATGGTTGGACTGCAGTTGGCATGTCTGCCTCACAGTTCTGAGGTTTGGGTTTCAAATCAAGTCTGGCTTTCTTGTGTGAACTTTTCTCCCAATACTCCTGCTTCCTCCCACAATCCAAAAAAATGATTAATTGAAGACTAAATTGTCACACATTTTTGAATGGCACTCAATTACACCACTCTGAGGCCCAGAAAATTGAGGTAAAGTGAATGTGACGATGCTTGAAGATGTTGCGCATCTTTTTTTTTTTTTAACAACTGGAACCTATTTAGTTTTAGTCGAATGTTGTAAATTGAGCTTTAGGGGAAATTAGAGGCTTTTGGGATCATAATTGGTCGTATCTTTAAATTTGAAACACTAATATAGCCCAAAAATATTCAGTTTTTCACTTTTTGTTGTTTTTGTTATGTGATTTCTGAAATGAAATTGCATAAATTTTGTGCAAGCTCATTAATTACTGATGACAGTCCACAGTTTATTTGAATAATTTTTATTTTATTTCAAATCTAATGTCGTCGCATTGGTGGGTAAAAAGCCAACATTGAAAAATTCTTGACCAACTTACATGAAACTATTCAACCTCCTTGACAGATAAACTAATAGAGACGATTAATCGGCCACAAATATGAAAGGACTAAAATCATATCTGCGAGGAGATATTTTTAACGAGCAACTCAAAAGTGAACATCATCTTAAATTGCCGCACCACGATGCCAGAATGATTCAACAGGCAGTCACACTGGCGGCGTGCTTTCAGTTGTACGGCTCGCTTTGAATTTCGTGGAGATAAAGTGCCGTCAAGATGTGATGAGACATCTGATTTGTTTTTACAAAAACAATTCATCAGCCCATCAGTTTTGATTTCAAAATTATTTGCAATGTAGAGTTGTTTTTTTTTTTTATTTTAGCCTTGAAGTAAAAGTTTTCTCCAAGACAGAGACATCTTTATGTAAAGGAGATATAGAAAATTGACTTTTTTAATGGCCTGCTGTCGTGTAAAAGCCTAAACTGTCAGCAGAGCTGCATTAAGCCCGGTACACCAAAGATAACAGTGTTGGCTTGTGATATGCCACATGTTTTTGCTCTTTGAAGTTGCCAACGTGGTTGGTGATGTGTCCACGTGCCACAGATAGACAGCGTAGCGATGCTAAAGGAAATTATTTTATTGAAATTGGTCGAAAATGCTCACATACAATACATACGGTTTTCATCTATCTATACCAGGTACCTATAGTGACAGGCAGTACATTTAAAATAATCTACCACGAGACGGCAGAAGGTACAAATGACCTGTGTATCCACCTGTCGCAATATTCAGTTTGCAGTATTTAAAATCTCCCAGTGGGAATTATATTATGTGAATAAATTGAGAAGCGATCATCATTATTTCAGTAAATATATGTTTTGTGAGATTTTGGTTTGGTTTTATGTCGAGATTTTTCTGTTGCTTTGGTGCCGTAAAGGTTGGGAAACACAGGTGTAGTGTGTGATGAAATAACCATCACAATTTACTCATCAATAGTATTTATTTTATTTTTACAGCTTCCAGCTCATAAAATCCTTGAAAGTACTATAACCACCTCCTAAATTCAAAGCACCCCAGGTGTCATTCAATTGCCTCAGATTGGCTCAATTGTCTCAGTTGGGTTCAATTTGGGGAAGACTGCAGACTTGAAAATCGGCCAGAAGATCATCATGATACCCTCCATAGGATGGGTAAGCCACAGAAGGCTGTAGTAGTTAAGGAGGCTGGCTGTTCACAGAGTGCTGTGTCCAAGCATATCAATGGAAAGTTCAAGTGGGAGGACAAAATGTGGTGGGTGAAGATGCACCACCAAAAGAGATTCGGTGGATTATCAGAGAACATGCAATAATCTATCAGAGATCCAGAAAGAGTGCAAGAAACCGAGAGTCAGATTAAAAAACCACCACATTCAAACGCATCCGGGAGATGGGTTAAAGCTGTTGGGTTGCTTTCATTCAGGAATCGAAGTCTAAGGTTTTGGAGGAAGTCGAATGACAAAGAACAGTCAAAGAATACAACCCAAGCTGCTTGAGGTCCAATGTGAAATAGCCACAGTCAGTCAGAATTCGGTGTGCAGTGTCCAGTGCAGTTGTTGTTAAACTTTCTTAAATCCAAGGTCACCACAACAGTCTACCAGAATGTTTTGAAGGACTTCATGATTTCTTCTGCTGAGGATATGTATGGAGATGCCGATTTCGTCTTTCAGCAAGACCTGGGCCCACCCATACCACTAGAAGCACTAAAACCTGATTTGATGACCATGCTGATGCTTGGCTGGATGATCAACGCACCAGATCTAAACCCCATTGAGAACCTAGGGGTTATCACAAGGAAAATGAGGGGTACCAGAACCAAAACCAGAAGAACTGACAGCAAGCATCAAGGAAATTTGGGCTTCCATAACTCTCGGGCAATGCCACAGCCTGATTGGCTCAATGCCACAGTCCATCGAGACAGTGATTAAAGAAATGCGACTCACAATCAAGTACAGGTGATTAACATCGTTTTGAAAGTACATTGTTTTGATTGATTTGTCACCCTAGTTTCTTTTTTGTTTTCTTAGAAAAACTGAGAAGAAAATGATGAATGTCTTTGTTTTGTTTTGTAATTCCTGATTTTGTGGGTTGTATGAGCTGGAAGCCCAAATTCTGTAAACATGAACAAATACTTGAACCTAAATTGTGGGGGCTGAACCTATCATCTATGAAAGTTAAACTTTTTGAATGGAATTGTGGAAATAATGAAACTTTTGCATGATGTTCTAACTTGTGTTACCGGCACGTTCACAATTCATGCTTTAACTGGTTCAAAACTCATGTCCACATTGTGTTTTAACTTAGTCTGAATGAATTAAACGCACAACCGACATGCAACTTAGTTCATATTTGAACAGGTATCAGTTAGCTAAACTGCAACATTAACCTTATGATAATCTTTGTTGGTTTTCAGGTGATGGATCAGGGTTCACGTTTCTTACAAAAATATCTTCCAATGTAAACAGCAAATACTGAACAAGTAATCTAGGTTGAGTGGAGTCTCATGGATACCGCGTCAAAGTCAAATAAAGTCTTTCATAAGGTTTTTTTTTTTTTTTTTTTTTAACCAGCAAGCATCAAGTCTTGAAATTGGCAACTTAAGTTTGACTCGAGTCTCCCACTTCTGCTTGAAAGGCAGAATTAAAAGTTTTTGCTCTCCAGATCTTGTACTAACTCGCTGCCCTTTTCCACAAATAGGCCATCTCCAAAAGTGGCTCTTATTAACTCAACTGGCAGAAGGAAGAGAGGCATACTCCTAAATGTCATTCCCATCTCAAGGCAAAAAGCAGCGTCGTGTATCAAGGATCAGTCACACGTTTTTTTTTTGGTTTTTTGTTTTTTTTTTTATGCTTGCTGGGTGCCAATGGTCACAATTGTCTACTAGAGCTGCTGTGTGAATGAAAATGCAAAATGAACATGGACTGCGAGGACACACATCTGTTATTGTTGAGGCAGGCTGCCAGTAGTAGGCAAAGAAAACCTGCTGCCAATGTGATGCTCGCTTGTTTGTGTGGGTGTCAACGGCGGAAGACGCCGGGGGAGCCAGCTGCTTTGTGCACCGTGGAGGGAATTTTCCCGGTGGGACACTTTACTCATTGTGCTTTTTCTTTCTATGAATTAAAACAGCAGACCCTTGGCTTGTGCTGGGTGGTGTGATGACAAAAATGACAGAAAAAGCTTACCAGAGCATCTGAATTGAATTTGGGGTGATTCTGTGGAACTTTAAATTGTGGCAGATGTGTGCTGATTCCCATTTACTGTGAGTTTGAAGACTTTAAATAAATTAAATTCCGAGTCCTGAATACCAAGTAACGTGATGATTATTAATCAATAATTGACACAAAATTGGTTAATTAAGCCTTCTCCCAATACATACCAAAACAAGTGAATAATTTGTTCGCAAGAGGAATTACGTCAATTACATACAAAACAAATAAAATGAAAAAAATCCAATACATTTAATTTAACTATTTATACATATTTATAAATGAGAAACATACAATCGAATTAATAGGATTAGAAAAGACATTTTCCCAGTGGGGATTTTTTTAATTTAGGGTTTGAGAAGTGCACACCATTTAGTATTCTTATATTCCAATATTAGTTCTTTCCAGAATTTAGTTTCTTTTCATTGTATTATCTGAGCAATTTACAATATTTTTATCTCCTCTCTCAAAAATATTTTTTCCCAGTTGAGTAGTAAGAAAAAATGTATGGTGGTGTGTATCTGTGTACACGCGGTCTACTGTTTGAACGTCTGCCTTCTTCAGTATTTTTTTATTTATTTTGAGGTTGTTCACTTTCTTTCCACACTCTTGGCAAGTATAAACCACTTGAGTCGTGAAGAGCTCAGTCCCTGGTCGTCATAGTAACAAAAGCCAGACTCTCTATTGGCCCAGATCTATACACCGAAACCATAGAGCATTTTTTTTTCCTTCATTGCATCTGCGCCTCTCTAGTGCGAAATGTCCTGTCCTAGACAGTAAAGCGATACACAAAGGTTCTGACCTACATCGCTCAGCCCTAGTGGTCATTCTCTTGTGGAGGCTGCAAGTCGCCTCGGGTCTTGGAGGCCCAAATTGGTGCTGAAGGAAAGTGATTTATCTCATCACCAATATGGGTCAACGAGAATTTGTTTTGAAAGAGACTGTTGGCTTGTCTTAAAAAGAACCTTGGGGGAGTTGTTTTTTTTTTTTTTTTGCTTTCTGTCTAATGACAAATGCAGAAGGCCCTCTTTTATGTTCATCTAGTTCCATTATTTTCCCTACACTTTTTACGACGTACTTAACATCCTTTGGCTAATTAAGTTTATTTTTAGTGGGGCGCTTCCCGACGAACATGGGCAAAAACATCCGCGGTTGAACACTAATCGTACGATTTATAATCAAGCAGCAAATATTCAAGCCGTTGCCCCATGCGTGTCATCGAAATTGCTAATTAAGCACCAACACGTCACTGAAATGTTCAGATAGCTGTCAATCATCATTGGTATTCAATTGCCTATTGTATATAACGCATGAAACTTAATTAAATGTGAAGCATTGCGGTTCAGTAAATGCCTTCAATTAATTCATTTTTTTTCCCCACAGTTCATGGAAATTGATGCCCGCTCCCTAAAAATGTTTAGAATTGCCTACAATAATCTCCAACCATAGGCAATTAATAGGGGCCATGTTCTGCTGTGAATAGCGAAAAATAGCAAGGAGCTAACGCCCCTAATTTTGACATTTATACCCCTCAAATCATTTATTGCGACCAAAGTATATAAGCGTGTTTTTCAGTTTTTTGTCGGCGTATGCATGAGGGTAGGTGTCACAGCAAAAATGTGACTTCGGGGTTCACTGTATACACCAAAGATCAAAACCCCGCTGCACCACTTCAATAAAATGTGCAAATACCTCAACAAGAGCCATGCACAACAATCACATCTGCTTACTGTTATTTTGGAGTTTTGACCTTCTGTTCAAAGATTTAACAAATGGCTGAGTGGAGCATGCAGTCTGACAGCATATGAATGTCCAATGATCCGCGATGAATGTTTAATGGGATCCTGCCTGCATCTCTGCTATAAACGATCTCCGCGTGCCATGCAGACACTCTCAGATTTCAGTCTTGGTACACAGACAACCTCGATTTTATGCACCATTGGAGTGTCCTCGGCATATGAAACGTCTCAACTGATGCCCCTGAAGGACGAATACATTCTCGCGCCCCTCACTTTTCTTTCCAGCTTCTCTCCTTGATACGATTTGAACTCCCATAGACTCGTCACACACATTAGGGCCGGATGGTTTATCGGACTGTTCAACAGTTTAGTCACAAACGATGGTCAAGTGTTCGAAACTGGAATCCACCAAAATGAAAGCTCCTCCACAATTTATCCGTTTGTCAGCATGTCCTAATGAGGGTTGTAAATAAGAGGAAATGATCCGAGCTCCCTTTGAATGAAAGAAGCTGGATATACCCCTAACTGGTCACCAACCATTCACAGAGTGTATTTTGACCATTCACACCTGTGGACAATTTCGAGGTTGTCATTGTGATTTCCCTTGTGCTGCAGCCTATCCCAGTGGGGTCCCCTCACTGGTCAGCAGTAAATCACCAGATGAATAGACAAACATCCATTCACACTCATTAATAATTAAAAAGCCTTGGACTTGTACACACTGAATTGATGTCCAGTAAAACACCAGGCACATGAGTTCATATCCTTCCTGATGTAAAAACAGCTGTGCACATTTTCCCATCCACTGAAGTCATTTACACACTTCCATTACAGATACATACTGGGCGTTCCTTGTTACTTCTTGCCATCCGTGCATTCTCCCGTCGATTTAATGCACCACTTCCTTTAACATGTTCCAGAAGCTGTAGTAACTCCCGCACCCTGGGAAGGTGAAATATCATATTGCACTTGAGTTTTTACACTATACCTGTTTAGTGATTTAAGATGCCTCCATAAAGCTATCCAAAGTATGCAGGGAGACGGCAAAATATATATCCTGTATAAATATGTGTATGGAGCTGATCAAAGATGTGCCGTTGGTGGGCTATTACAGCATTTTAGCAGTGAAATTTATTGGAAAATATCCGAGGTAGTGACCTTTTTTAATCTATAATTATGAGAAGTGTCTTTCACTATAGTGCCACTGGAAGGTAATCAGAAATAGGCCTTTGGAGTTTCTTGAAAGAGCAGACCTCGCACAATTACAAAAAAGTACATTCAGCCAAATAGTGCAACAATTAGCTGCAAAGGTAATCATTTGTTTTAATCGGTTTCCATTCCTGACTGTTGAAACATATTCATGTTAAAGTGACTCTAGCTACTGATCTAGAGAACGTCAGATTCAAAACCAAATCTTACTGTGAGGCAGATGTGCAAAATTCTCTACCACCATATAGACAAATAATCATTCCTAGCTACGGACAGTTTAGTCTTCATTTTACTTATTAAGGATGTTTTGGGGTTTTCAATTTGCTGTCCAGGTGGTAATAAATTCCATGCTTTGAGTTTTCTTTTCTTCGTCAGCAACATTTTTTAGTTAAGATTCCCATATGAATTCCTGATCCCCAGGCATAATGTGTGCCAATTTGATAATTTTTTTTGCATAGATGCGCAAATGTGGTGGGTATCAGATGTCGTTAAAGGACTTTCTTCGAGGAGGCTGTCAGATTATCAGAGGCCAATGTGGACGTGCATGAAAATTCAAGTCTTGTGTTGTTACGCACGATCCGTAAAAAGCAGAGTGTGCCAGCTCTACTTGGTCCCCAGGCTGCAGTTGAACTTATTTTTAATAAGGTCGGAAACAAAAATCTGTTGAAGTCATCTTGTGATATATAAACACTTTGGGGGGGGATTCACCTCTTCATGTATCTCGTGATTTCTGCGCTCTGTCTCGTGCCTGACCGGGTGCTTCTTCCGACACTGCAGGCATTTTCATCTTGCCTGGAACAACAGAGCTCTCTCATAGTATTATCTCAGAAGAACTTGAGGGAGCAGAAATAAAGATGTTGAGGTTCTCGCTCGGAGTGAGCAGGTTGGATAGGATTAGAAATGAGCTCATTAGAGGCTACAGCCAAAGTTGGATGTTTTGGAGACAAGGTTAGGGTGAGCAGACTTTGGATGGTTTGGACCTGTTCAGAGGTGGGAGAGTGAGTATATTGGTAGAAGGATGCTGATGATGGAGCTGCCAGGCAAACGAGTGAGAGGAAGACCAAAGAAAAGATTGATGGGTGTTGTGAAAGAAGACATGAGGACAGTGGGTGTTGGAGAGGAAGATGCACGAGATAGGCTTAGATGGAAAAAGATGGCACACTGTGGCGACCCCTAACAGGACAAACCGAAAGGGAAAGAAGAAGAAGAAGTTAAATAGGCCGTTCTTTGACTATTTAGAGCTCCAGACAGTAACTGTCTAACATGTACCTATTATATAGGTGTTGAAATCTTTTCAAATACACCTTGGTTTTGTCATACAAGAGTCCAAAGGCCCCTCTGACAGCTACTTCTATTTGACCCAGTTTTGTATCTGTTTTGTCGATATTTGGCTAGGACCGTCCATTTTCCAAGATGCTTATCCTCACAAGGGTCGTGGGAGTGCTGGAGCCTATCCCAGCTAATTTCGGGCCGAAAGGCAGACTACACTCTTTACTGGTCACCAGTCACCTGGTCACCAGCCTCTCACAAATATTACAAAAAGTTTTTTGGGCAAATTATGGGCTCGTCTAGAAACTTCAAATCTGGAATTTAAACTCACAACCCACTAATCCTTTCAAATGACAGATGAACAAGATGTAGAACTTAAACCAAGAGGACGTGGTGAGAGAAGCGACAGTAAAACAGGTCAAAATGTAGATTCTCGGAATAAGGAAGGTCAAAGAGGTAATTTGCAAACTAGTTGTAATAAATGTATAATGTATACCTTAAGTCGCGATTTAAACATTTCTACAGCGTTAGCTCCTTTAATTATATAGCAGTCCTGACTAGTAGCAGGAGCAGCAGTAGTTGAACCTGCTGACTTAGCTCTCACATTAAGACTCAGGGGTCTCAAACTCAATTTACATTGGGGCCACGAGAGGCAGAGTCTGGCTGAGGCTGCAGCCCAGCGTCAGCTGCGTGCGCACACGTGTGCAATTTAAATTGGAAATATTTTTGAAGATCAAATCTTCTCAAACGTCTTTTTTTATTTTTTAACACAAAATGAGATAATCAGGCACGTTGATGTAAAAAAGATCCGTGCAAACCTACAAATAAAACTCTCCATGGCAACGCTGCTGTAACTTCCATCCATCTATCAATCCATTTTCTGAGACCCTTATCCTCACAAGGATCGCTGGAATGATGGCACCTATCGCAGCTATCATTGGGAAGGAGGCAGGTTCCCGAACTGGTTGCCAGCCAAACGCACGGCACATAGAGCCAAAAATCATCGCATTCCCAATCACACCTAGAGGCCATTTAGGGTCTCGAATTAATGTTTTTTTTTTTTTTTTTAAACGGAATGCCTGGAGAAAACACACGCAACACAACACTTCAAAAGTGCCATTCATATAAAATTTGAGGCCCACACTAGCATTAAACTTTTATGTGAACATTTACGGCGCGCAGGCCATCAATTTGAGACCCCTGCGTTGAAAACGAAATCAACCTCCTCAAACAGAAACATGTCTGCTTCACAAAGACAACTTGACTCCTTGTGGACATCCAACCAACTCAGAAGAAAACACTACATCCCCCCTCTTTAAATACTTTTAGCTGATGTGATTTTTATTTTTACGAGGTGGAGGAGATGAACCCGGCTGCCGTAGCGCTCCCGTTTAAGCCGTTTTTTTCACCATCATAACAGGTGGGGAAAAAAAGTCCAGAGCCTATTTTGAAAAATACAGACGGTTTATCAAATGTGTGGAATAAAGATAAAATGTTGCCGTTATAAAAAAAAAGATTCCTCAAGCCATGTATAGACACCTGAAAAACCGACTTCCCATTTGCACGTCATGACTTCCCAACACTGCAGGTTAGCATTCAGGGTTGTACGATAAGGTAGGTCAATGCTCAGCACTAGACAAAAGAGGGGAAGGCAGGTTTTTACTGACAAAGGCCCAAGCTTACTTCTGCATATCTGGGACGTTACAGATTAACGACTGAGAGACAGTGCTCTTCGCTGCATTTGTTAATCCCCCCCCCCCCCCCACGCCCTACCTCCCCAACATCACTCACTCAACCTGATTCTCCTCATTTCCCTTCCACGCAGACGCTTTCTCTACCCCCAACTTTAATTAGTTTCAGCGTGTGCAGCGGGAAAAAGTTGGTGCTCCTTCAGGTGATAAAACACGAGCTGCCACCGAGCTTAGTCGGGGTTAACAGAGTTGAGGTCGAGTGTGGACTCCCGGGACCTTTTGATCAGACTGTAGAGGAAAGTAATGAGAAGGAAATGAGAGTCATGGCGGAAGGAGGAAAGGATTAAGAAGACCCAAAGTCAAACATTTGTGTCTTCGTTGACGCAGTGAAGTGCTACCAAATAATGGAAATAATGAACTGGGGCTTTTTTTATTATTTGTTTTCCAAGTGAATGGAACATAAAGGGAGTATTTTCTCTTTGTTTCGAATCGGGAACACGAGCAATGGCTGTGGATCAAAGCAGCTATCTGCACATGACTGCCATTTTGTTATTAGTTGTGCAAAATGCCGCTATTAGAAATAATCACAATCTTAATTATCATCTCAGCATCTATGCTCAAGAGCAGGGGTGCGGCTTTAATCTGGCCCATCCAGCATTTACACTATCAAGGGTCTTGTCAATTTGTTGCGCTAATTTCATTCATTTATCTCTCTGAATAAGTGGTTGGTTCAGGTTTTGTAAATAATAAAATGTCCAATCTATTTTCTAAATCAAAGCAAATTTGTATAGCGCATTTAATACACAAGGTAACTCAATGTGCTTTACATGATTCAAGGCATTTGAAAACAAAGAGATAAAACATTTAAAATGGCATAAAAACAATAAAAATGACAAACAAAATATTTTTTAAAAAGACAAATAAAACCCCATACAGTGCAAGTAATATGATGAAAAAAAAGTGATGTATTCTCAAAAGCACGAGAAAAAAGAAGAGTTTTCAATCTGGATTTAAAAACAATCCCACTTGGGGCCGACCTCACCTCTGTTGGCAATTTATTCCATTTGTGTGCAGCATATTAGCTAAATGCTGCTTCACCATGTTTGCTTTGGACTCTGCACTCCATTATTTGACATGAGTCAGTTGATCTCAAATCTCTACTGGGTTTGTATTTTGTAAGCATTTCTTTCATGTATTCAGGACCTAAGTCATTTTGTGATTTATAGACCAGCAGCAGAACTTTAAAATCTACCGGAAGAATGATATGGAATATAATATATTGGAATTATATGTTCTGAACGCTTTGTTTTGGTCAGAATGAGAGCTGCACCATTCTGAATGAGCTGCAGCTGTTTAATACTCTCTTTATGGGAGTCCAGTCAGAAGACCATTATAGTTGTCAAGTCCACTTGAGATAAAAGCATGGATGAGCTTTTCCTGGTCTGCTTGACACACATACAAGATTTCACTCTAGATATGTTCTTCAGATGGCTGAAGGCAGTTTTTGTGATTGATTTGATATGATTGTTGAAAGTCGGGTCGGAATCAATCAGAACACCAAGCTTTCAGACTTGTTCTTTCGTTTTTAAAGATAGAGAGTCCTGGTGTTTACTAAAAGCAATTCTCTACTCATTATTGCCAAAAACAAATGTCGCAGTTTTGTTGTGATTTAGTTGAAGAAGGTTTTGGTTCATCCAGTTATTTATCTGATTTAGATAGTGGCACAATACCTCAATTGAACTGTAGTCATCTGGAAACACTGCTAAATATAACTGTGTGTCATCTGCATACCTGTGGTAGTCAAAATTAAAATTTTGAAGAATTTCACCCAAGAGTAGCATATACAGACTGAAAAGGAGAGGTCCAAGAACTGACCCTTGAGGGACCCCATAGGTCATTGCCATTCGCTGAGACCGAGCACCTCCAATGGTCTACATCGCTTATCCTCATCACTTTCGACAACAATTCCATCTGATTTCTGTCAAGAGACAGGATACAACCTGGATTGGTCACCCAACAACAGCAGAGCGCATAGAGACAAACAATCATTCACACATTTATTCTTAAGGACAATTTTGTGAGAGTCTTAAAAGAATCTAACATACATGATTTGGGAATATTTGGAGAAAACTGAAGTACCCAGAGACAACCCACACAAGAATGGAGAGAACATGCAAAAACACAAAATGGCTTCAGACTGACTGTTGTAAATAGACCTTTAACTTTACTTCATTGTAAATAGTACAGTTATGTTACACTGCGCCAGGACGGCCTTTCAAAGATCCTCACATTTAATTGAAAAAGACTGGCCATGATTAGCAAATGCAAACATGCTTTGCGTTGGCCCTTTGTAGCCGCTTGCAGCGTGACACACTCACTAATCCCCGGGGATTCTATTGAACATCCGTTGTCACAACATTAGGTACACATCTGATGCAATCTGTTAGATGAGCGGAAGATTTGGCTTTAGATGTATAGTTGTACAACAATGCTGTAATATTTTGTTTTGTGAAGATACAGTCCTGTTTGACACACGTCTATAATACAACCGCAATGGAATTAAAGCTGTGATCAGCGATGAATGGGCCTTTACGTCTCCATTTTTCTTGGTGAATCCTCGGAATGTCATCAAACCTTGACCCCATTACATGTGACGATAAAGAGAAATTGAGAATCTGTCGACAAAAAAGTGGGGCCAAATGTCTGCTTCAAATGAAAATGGCTAACTTCCAGTTACATTTCAAGCACATTTCTGAGACTTTTTTGTGCAGACTGTTTTCATAGATACTGTAAGTCCAGCCAATTTCACGTCCATCAGTAAACCTGGAAATGGCCATTTCTTATTTTATTATTTTACTTTATGGGGCGGGGTGAGGGTGTCTAAATGCAAAATGTCTGCCCTCCTGTTCAATGGCGGGCATGGGTCCCTTTCCGCCTAGCCCCTCATGATAGATAGATCCACCCACTCCTGAGTCACTTGATGAAACTTGCGACAATTTTTTTTTAAACTTTCCGAAGGGGTTCGACTGAATACAAAACGGCTGTCAAACCAAAATGGCTGACTATTTCAGACATGGGTTCTTTAGACTTTATGTGTTATCTTATGGTAGACACAATATTGCATTGAGTGGTGAAACTGGTGTCCTGGACAGAATTATATAAAACCTTTTTAACGAAGATTGAGGCGCGGAATCTGCCTAAAATGGTCGGTTCAAACCTAATTACAGGAACTGTTTAATTTTGGTCATGGGTGTTTGAGACTTTTGCATGCATCCTGTTAAAATAGTTGCCCAGTCTTTTTTTGTGTGGATGGATCAAAATAAACATTGAGGGCAGATTTTTAAAACTTTTTAAGGGGTGGTAGTGTTTGAGCTTCACAGGGGTCAAGTTTCCTCCTTTTTTCACTTGCTTGCTCTGCTGGTTTTCCCATTGACCCCATCATTTTTGTCAATATCCCTGTGTCTCACGCTCTCGCTCATTGTTAGGCAACACATTTCTTCGCCCTTTCAAAGATAGGCCCGCCACAACTTTGCTGATCTGCTTGTCTGTTTTACTTCTACACCTTTCTGGTGTATCTGGTTGCCTTAAAGTTGGATTGGATTGGATGCACACTTGCGATGAAATGCCTGTGTATGGTTCTTGTTGTTGTTGTTTTATTTACCTTTCAAATGACACATCCGCTATGAGTGTGTTTCCATTCACTCAACACATGTAAAAACCTGCAAGTGACTGCGATCTCACCACTGCATGTGCCAAATACAGTGATCATCACAGTATTAGACGTGGTTGTGACTTGTAGTGTATAAAGTGACATTTTCTAGACTATATATTCTCATTAGGGTTGGAGGTAAACTGGAGCCATCGTGCTGCCAACTGCTGTATCTGTAGGTAAAAAAAAATATTCCGATCTGAAGCAATCAGATTTTATGTCCACATACCAACCGGGCGGCACGGTGAATCAGCTGGTAAAGCGTTGCCCTCACAGTTCTGAGGTCCCGAGTTCAATCCCAGACCTGACTGTGTGGAGTTTGCATGTTCTCCCCCTGCCTGCGTGGGTTTTCTCGGGGCACTCCGGTTTTCTCCCACATCCCAAAAAACATGCAAGATTAATTTGACAAAAAAATTGCCCTTAAGTGTGATTGTGAGTGCGGCTGTTTGTCTCCATGTGCCCTGCAATTGGCTGGCAATCAGTTCAAGATGTACCCCGTCTCCTGCCCGTTGACAGCTGGGATAGGCTCCAGCACTCCCGTCACCCTTGTGAGGATAAGTGGCAGACATTGGATGGATAGATGGAAGGATATACCAACCGTGTCACTTATTTTCCAATCAAAGAAACTGACAATATTCTCATCAGCTTTTCCAGATTTTTCCTTCAAAGACCCTTCGGGGACGCCGGTATTACAACGCCCACACTTTTGCCGATGAAAGGTTTTAACACCCACTCTCTCGATGAATCTCCCGATGCTTTTGGCATCTGGGGAGGGTGGGGGGGACATTTACAGCATTTGTTCTACGCCCTTAGCGCACTGCAAATGGTGTCACTTTAGATACGACAACATCTATTTGTTTACTGGAAACCACCAAGACAATAGACGAACGGAAAAATAGTGAGCAATACATCACCATTAATCTTGATTGATTTATTTATATTTTTTTGTGGGGCAAGCAGTCAGGCAGCATTTATGGATAGAATTTGTCTGCATTTCAGACACATTTATCTTCTTATTTTGGGCCATCATAAAATGCTCCATCTGTCATGAAAAATAGAGTTCGAGCCAAGCTTTACAAAGTGAAGTCGAATGGGATGTTCACTTTTGGTTTTGGTTTAAATTCCCTGCAGGGATATCAAAGGACAGGTTCATGGCGAACGGAAAAAGGAAGTTACAGAATTAATGCCACACTTCCTTCCTTTGCTTTTATTAGTTGGCCAGTTCCTCCGTGAAGTGCTAAAAAAAAAAAGTTTAAACTTTAATAGCTTGCTCAGTCTTTCTAATGAAGACAAGAGTACATTTCACCATGAATGTCTCCGAACAGCATTGTGATTTTTATTGTCAAATGTGTCCGCAATTGAACAACTCTGACCACTGTGGTATTTGAAACAAGTCCTGTTCATGACTGAATAATGCTTGCTGCAAAAGAAATGTTAGAAATCAAACACCAATTTACCAAATTAGGCAGTAGCATTTTTGAGCAAGCTCTCTTCATTAGAAGTCTGAAAAAGGAGGCAAAAAAATTGCCTGCGCTGAAACTATTCAATAATATCACAGAAAGAGGCAAAATCTTTTTATTTCTCTTTTCTTTTTTTATTTATTTTAGATCGCTACAAAGGGGAATAGAAAAGTCGGCAAGTGCCAACGTTGGATAGGTGTTTAATTACTGCATCCCTGGCACCTCAAAAACGAGTATGGGGTTGAATTGCAAAATAAATAAATAAATAAATAATGCCTGTCTGTGAATAATAAGAGGTCCCTCGGATGTCTAAATACTGAGATCTGAGAAAAAAATACTTCTTGGATTGTCTGTAGAATGCAATACAAAATGCAAAGAATTGCATTAAAATTGTTACATTTTTAAAGTATTCCTTTGAGAAAAGGTCATTTGAGGTAAACAGGGGGGCCGTGTCTCCTTGTTTATCAATTTTAGGGGTTGCAAGAGCTCATAATGGATGAAAATAAATCTTGAAACAGAAACGTGAAGTAAAAATGCCGAATGAGTGTCCCAAACCCAATAGCCACCATATATATTCTTTATTATCCAAGAAGTTTCCAAATAATGTGATAATCTAACCTAGAAAAAGTTGCGACTCGAATAAAATCCACAAACGATGATGTTGAGAAGTCTGGTTCTTTTAATTATAATTTTCCAAGCTGTCAGGTTTTTTCTTTTGTTTTAATGATCACTTGCTGCTAATGCCGGAAAACAACCACCTACCAACCAATCCAGCAGACAGGCTACTGGATAAATACAAAGAGAAGATGCATTACATGTCATGTCTCCCGATGATAACAACTGTGAACAATAAGGATCTGGCCAGGCTGCAGAAATGTTTTCAGGCGGAGAAATGACGGCCAGATCAGGGGCAGGGCTGACGAGAGCTGCTATGCACATCCAATTTGAGGATTTTCCCCCCCTTCAATCAAAGTCACCAAAGGCCCCATTGTTGGACGTCTCATTCTCTGATATTATTTTTCTCTCATACAGTATCTGATAGAAAACAGTCAGGGCCAACAATTGTTCAACGTTAAACAAGACGGATCGCTTTTCGATTTTGGAGGTGAAATTTAGAGATGAAGATTTACAGGTACTGTAATTTCTGGAAAACAATGCGCAATTTTTTCCAAAAGTATTTTCAAAGAGTTAATAGAGTGCATTATATTTCGGTACGGGCAAAAAATAAAAATTACAATCACATTGTATAGTCATGTAAAAAATAGAGTGGTTAAAAAAAGTATACATATACATTTCGATATGATATTCAATGTCTTATGTTACACATTTATATTTACTACGGTAATGTGCGCCCCCAACCTGAGCTCTCAGACTTCCTCAGGGAGCACACATTTTACAATTGTTAGCGTAGCACATTTGTTGCTACTGCACCAAAGATCAGAAACGACTGCTCTTGAGTTTGTTTTAACTTAAACCAAGACAAAAAAAAATTACTAAAACGGCTAGCTGTGCAGCTACTTCTAAAAGAAATTTGTCATCACTCGTGCCAATGACACCACCAACCCGGAAGTCGTGCCGCATTCCGAAACAATGATAGCTCACCTCAATGGCTTGAGGTGGGTATCAAAACAACGTGAGCTCCAACTGCATAGTACTAGTGTCATGGGCACATTAAAAAAAAAAAAAAAAAAAAAAAATGGCGCATGCACACAATTAAAATGCTTGCTTTTTTTAAAATGTTCCCATTACGCTCGTTACTACATAGTTTCAGCTCACGTTGTTTTAATAGCCACCTGACACTATATTGAAAGCTGCTACTGACTGGAGCCAAATGGAGGGTGAGAGGCTGCGCTGCGAAACCAAAACTCTTGGGATTCATAAAATGTTTCCCCACAAACGCCATGGATGGCACAGAGGATGACACGCTGTGGCAGCAAGATGGGATGTTCGCAATGCAATGCAGGAGGCACTGGAAGTGGACCAAGTCATCAATGATGAGTTCGGCAGTGATGCACCAAAGGTAGCTACGATGGATATTCTTCAAGTAGGAGATGAGTCAGATGCCAGTCTTGCCCAAGGATGTGTAATGTAGAGGATAAACTGCACTATGCACAAACGTTTTATGCACAAATGTTTAATGCAAAAAATGTTTGTCAAACAGTGACAAAACCAATATTTCTACATACTTCAGTCTGGGAGCATTTTTGGCATCCGCAGACTTAAAACGAGTGTTTGACTCAACCACGCTGCAAAAAAAGTCCCGGTACTTTTATGATGACACTGTACTAAATTAGCATTTTCCATTGGACTGGAGCTCTGGTGTTGAGTTAATCAATTGAATACTGTCACAATTACAATTTGCATGATTGAGAATGTGTTCTCCGTGCACTACATTGATGGCGTGCCCATGGTTCAGTAGCACAAAGACAGCCCGTTCTACACTCCTGCCTCGTTTTGGAGCTTTCTCATAAGTAGATAGCAATCTGTCATATTCAAAGTGACACTTAATTAGTTGTGCAATGACACACACGCGCTGCTGGAAGGGCTACGCCAATGAATGCGGGCGACAAACCCGCACGATGTCTTAAGAGTCTCACAACACAGATTCTTGTAGTTAATGAACTCCACTTTACTGTGTGATAGATTAAATAAATCATACTGTCAGCTCATACGGGCTCTGAAATGCTTGCTATCATTTGTATAAACCAACACTGGGGTCATATTGAAGAAAAGTCACTTTTGAATAGCTTGTATAGTACTGTCTTGACACCACTTGCACATTTTATGGAATGCATGCTGTCATTCAGCCATTTTTTTTTTTTTTTTTTTTTTCGTTACTTGCAAGCCCAATATTGAGATAGCAGCTCTTGGTGGTAGTCGTGAACTCAACTCGCTGGGAAGCAGCATGTTGGCAGCTGGGGAACAATTCTTCCAAAAAAAAAGCCTTTCCGTTGAAATTCACTGTCAAATGAAACATAAAACAAAGACAGTTCTACATTGTGGATTTAAAAAAAAACATATCTTTTCCTTGACCGCTTAACTAAATACTAACAAAATATTCTAAACCCTTTTAACCTGCTAACAGTTAGCATCCACAGTCACGGGTTTAGAAGCAACAGGTACACAAAATGGTGGCGCAACATATGTAGACAAGACACTTACTTAGCTGTAGCATCTACCAAATGACTAATATTACACCGTATGAATAATGTGCTACCTTGCAATGTCCTAGTTCTGCTCTCCTTTGTCAGAGAAATGAAAACCCATTGGCACAATCCAATAGCAGTGACTCATTGGCACGAGTCATTTCAAGTGTAGTGTAACAAGTAATTCTTATGTGCTATGTAGTTTAGCTTGTGTGTATTTTGTCAGGAAAAAATCGGACTTTTTATCTTGATACCTGAGAACTGTTTTAAATTGTGATTTTTTTTTAAACATATGTCAACTTGTATATTCATCATTTTCTTACTGAAATGGAATAAGTATTTTCCACCACTCTGTCAGCAGAAAGTAAATCTACCAGCCATTTTTATGTAAAAAGAACCAGTGCGTCAAGGTAATATTTTGGAAAAAACTTAACACTGTATATGGTACCCAAATATGGAAAATTTTGAATTACACAAATGTACAACAAGTGCTCACCTGTGAGTGAATCAAAAGTGCAAACACAAGGTGCAGAGCTCGAGGTGCATGGTGGGAAATCATATCATACCCACTCAGTTGACATAATTCTTGTCAAACATGGAGGATGCCATTGAGAGGAAGTATGTTAAATTAATGTCTTCAATGATACGGCAATCATTATTTTTTTTTGGGGGGGGGGTAGATTGCTGTACCTTAATTTTGAGGTTACAGCAAGTAAATAGTCACTGAAAGTCACTGACACGATTTTTCCTATATGTGTAAATGAAATTGGATTAAAATGTCATTTCATCCTCAAACTAATTTAGATCAGTATTAGCACAACATTGCTGAAAAAATGTAGACCTAATGTAATTTTGATCCATTAAAAACCTTCAAGAGGAGCAGCCAAAGGAGAAAAATGACCTTTTTACAGACAGACAGAAAGTCCAGTAATAAGGAAAAGCTTAGCTTGTTTATTTACTCAGTTGTTCACCATGTCAGCACATATATTTCCACAACTGCTTCCTTTGTGCAACCAGTGAGTCGTTCAAAAGTTGCTTTGCTGGTAGTTTTCAATCATCTCCCTGATGAAAAAAATTAACTATCTTGTGTCACTTGATGATTTGCACGCTATCGCTAGCTAGGTACAACGACTCGAGGATAATGATTTCTTTCAGGCCTCCCATTTTTACACTCTCTCAACACGACATCAACACCACGTGCTCGCTGCGTTAACATTAAGTACATTTGAACTGTTTCGTTTTTTTCATGTTTGTCATTGGGGAGGGTGATATAGTGAGAGTGGCGTATGACCCAAACGCAGTACACCGAGCCACTGCAATAGTTGGAAATGACTCAATATTAACTGTGTCAGCTCACTTCAAAGCCAACAGGCCATTTAACTTCACAGCTGAGGTGGTGAGACTTTGAAGATTGAAAATTGGTCTTGGGGCAAAAAGTAAATGCAATGCTCCGTAATCTGGAGGTAGCACTCCAGGGATGCTCACACTTCAATCAATGAATGCCATTATTTGTCATCAATGTTGATTTCAGCTACAATTCACACAGAGCAGGGGCAGGAAACTCAAACTTTGTCTTAAAAAAAGCCTTAAATATGTGGGTGTGGCTGACTGTCCGAGGTGGGCGTGGCTGACGTTGACTGACAAACAGTAACTAAAGGACCGAATGCAATAGCTTAACATAACGTTTAATCCTCAATCAACTACTTTGACATGGGAATACAGAAAAGGGTCATTTTAGGGAAACATTAGGCACAATGACCGCTAGAAAATAGCCCACTTCTAAACAAATCAAACTTTTCATCTGATTTCCTACTAAATTCTGACAAGAGCGTAAATGTTTTAGTACTTTGCAGCAAAACATTTAGTGAAATAATGTTTCTTCAGCTGCCTTCCGTCGACCTCATACTATTGATCCTTTAATAAAAAAGACAGTTGAAGGTCCAGAGGTCTCTTGTGTGGCTATCTGCTGTGTCACGCTTGAGTCTCCTCTGGTGATGCCTGACTGGATGCGCTCTCCCCTTGAGAGCCACTGACAGGTCATCTTTTCCAAACATCCACTCCAATGTCGTTTGGAAATCAATGGCCTCGGGCGCTGCTTTCACGGTTGCCTCTGCACGCTCCAAAATTTCTTTTTCATCAGTCTGTCCACCTGGCCGGCCAGGCTGCTTCTATTAACTTAAATGAGAAATGAGACATATTACATTTCTGTTTCGTTTTTTTTTTTTTTTTTTTTTTTTTTTGAATTCCCAGAGGATTAATTACTACATAACATTTTACATATCTATTTGTGGACCAAAGCTTCTTAATTTTATTTTTATGGCCGCATTTTTGTGATTCTACAGCTTCCACGCAGAAATAGCTGGATATTTGAGCTTGTGTTTTTCAAATGTTAAACAACAGAAATATGGAAACGAATGGGGCGTTCAGCAAATAAGATCATCATTTCCATTTGAACTCGAAACTTTTGAGCTCATTCAGGACAGCTTGGGAGCTATTTTCCCCCAAATGTCCAAATTTTTCAGTATTCTATTGAACGTCCTTATTCTCAAATTAACATTTAACACGTTGACGACCTCCTTCCTCATTTCTTGACCGACTCCACTCATTCCAACTTCAAAATGTTCTGCTCTTTACATGTATGATACCATTTCTCAGTATCCCCCAAATTCCAACATTTTCCACTCTCCCACGTCTTCCATGACTTAAATCCAATGCCAGCTATTCAGCATTTTCATGCCATTTCTAGAGAAATGACCCTTTCTGAATTATAATTGCCTATAGTTTTTTTTTTTTTTTTTTTTAACTTCGGGGGGGTTCCACACACATATTCTTCATTTCTCAACCACATGGATACCAAACCCATTGCAGTTCCCACACGGCAACCCATCGCCTCCCTTGTCCTCGGAAACTGTCCTGACAGTTTCTCCAGTCGGCTTGTCCGTCTGTCACTTAGCGCTCCTGCCCGGGGGCGGTCTTGTCAGACAGTTATTGCAAAGTGCAGCTGCCGCCTCGCTCATTAACGGTGTCCATTTCCACTGAACGAGATGTATGACCCTGAAGACACACAGGACTGTATAGTGACAAAATGGCTGCTCTGTGACATTCCAGACTACAGGTTGCATTGCATCATTTATTCACAAAGTTCACCAAGCATATAGCGAAATGTTTCGACACCAAGGCATCGTCACAATTAACATGTAAATGCGTAGCAGGCGGTCAGAATGGACCTTTTTGACCTGTCAATCACTCGTACAACAATAGCTTTATCGGTCGCGTGCACTTGGAAAAGCTAATGTTACAAAGAAAATGGTCCTCAGATGCGCTTGAGGAACGTGCAATTCTGACGAGAGATATCCTGCTAGGTTACAAGGGCCCCGCTTGATTCATTTTCCAAAGCCTAAAACACAGTTGACGAAGTGTCTATGATGGTTTAAGGCTTGTGGAAGACCGCCCGTACAACTAAATGTGGACAATATCAACAAACACAAGGCCGTATGTTCGAAGGTGAGGGAGGGAGAAGTATCTTCTCTGAGTTTGATTGAATTATTATCAGTGATTTATACATTGCAGGAGAACAAACTTTCACTTTGTTAGTGTATCACTGACCTGCTGAATGAAGTGAGTTGTGTTTTATGCCGAAGAGTCGGGTTAGTGTTACGTAAATTCGACACGTCATGCAAGAGAAATGTTAATTTGCCTATTTGTATCACATCAGACTTTTAAGACAGAGCACTGGGTTCGATTACGTTAAGTCAATTGAATACATCCACTCACTTATAAATACTCCAATGATATTACTCGTGATCTCTCCAAGTAAAAAGTACTCACACTGCTTTACATGCGCAGTGCGATTCCACAATTTTATCCTGTTGGATTTCAATATGAAGTTTGTGAGGTGTCGAACTTTTTTGCATCGATCGCCAACGTTCCGCCGTAACTTTGACCTTGCGTCCTGCTCTGTCCAAAATCTTAATTCCATGTACATATCCTTGTGTGAAGTAGTTGAGACCTCTCTGTAGAACTCTCTTGGACAAGTCTGATGCATTTGGCAAAAAATATTATCTTGAATACGTGATAGAGAATCCAGTTCAAACTTATGTTCAGTCGCCATTCTGGGAGATTATGGGGCAAGGCAACTGTAGCTCTGGGGGGCGGAGTTTAAGATTGCCAGTCGGAAAGGTCCGTTGCTGCTGATAATCACAGTAGCATTACTACTAAAAATAGGTACTGGTATTATACTCACCTGCACCAGAACTTCTTGCACTCGCTGTCAAACAATTAATTGCCCTTCGGATGGCCTCAAAATTCCTGAATTCTCAGCAATGCTTATAAATGCATGTAACCTGGTGAAAATGCATGTATTTTAAATTTTAGGTTCCACTTATCAACAGTTGATGTCATGGAGATGACAATAGCTGAAACCACAACCCTAATGTGGACAAGTGTTCGACTTAAAGAGTGCGCATGAAACAAATTGAGCTCATATCGGAAACATACGCTAATGATGATAAGCGGTACAGAAAATGGATGAATGTCAATCATACATAGCAAGACGTACAAAAACAAAGAAGAAATAACGTGCTGATTTTCGGCGCCGTGGTGGCATATAATGGAGCCGAGCCGTGCTGCTTTTAGGGGGATGTTCAAAGACGCCGCAGTACTTGTTGAACACCGTTGAGCCAGGGCGCATTATTACCTACCTGTTATTTGGAACCCACAAAGCTCTCATCCTCTGCACTCGTGCAATCCATTTTTCACAACGAACCTGGTCTTTTGCAAACTTATAAAGGGTAAATCCATTCTCCCGAGTGTTCAAGCAATGTCCACCAATGCAATGAGCCGGCATTTTGGCTAACACGAAGGAACAACGAGCTACCTTTCTGGAGGTAAAACTAATGGAAACAAACGAGTCCACTTGGGGGCGCCGCTGTCCTTTACGTCACTTCCTGCTTCTTCTCGAAAACAAATCCCTCGAGAGGAATTTCATGGTGGGAGTTCCAAAAAGTTGTATACGTCAAAATCATGTTTTGTGGTGAAAAAACGCATGGGCCCATATTGGCTGACGTTTTTTCATTAATAACATACTAAAAATCATCCATTTCATGACAGGAGCCCTTTAATGTCACTCACAAACATAATACGAAAAGAATTACATGTGTACTTTAAACAACCACATAACTTTGCTTAAATTTCTGTTCACTTCATGGCAACACTCTTTTGAGACCCTCACAAATTAGCAAATGAATTGCATCAGTGTCAGGATGGTGTAACTTTTTAAGCGACAGATATTTGAACACAAATGCTGGAGTAACACATGTTGTCAGACAATTTAGCAATACAGGCATACAGGTACGTGATCCTCATCTTCTCTAGAAGAAAGCTAATATTACTGCAGTTTACTAACCCCTGGAACATAACAATAGCATTTCCATTCATTTTGATGGGGAAATATTATTTGAGTTGGCATGGTGGATCAGCTGGTAAAGCGTTGGTCTCACAGTTCTGAGGTCACGGGTTCAATCCCGGACCCGCCTGTGTGGAGTTTGCATGTTCTCCCCGTGCGTGCGTGGGTTTTCTCCGGGTACTCCAGTTTCCTCCCACATCCCAAAAACATGCATTAACTGTCACGAACGGGGCTCCAAGGTGGATCCAAATGCACGACTCCAGAGACAGGCAGACAGTATAGAGGAAACCTTTATTCGGTCCAAGGTCAGGGATCAGGCAGGCAGTCCAAACAAGGCAGAAGTAATCGTGCGGCAGGCTCAAGAATGGGGTCAAGGGACAGGCGTAGGTCGGTACACGGAGAGCAGAAGTCAGGCGAACGGGAGCGCGGGAACGAAGCATCAAGGATGACGATCTGGCGAAGGACAATCGTCCCCCAAGTCCTATATATACTGGGAGGCATCAGCTGGAACAAGGTGCAGCTGTGCTCTGACTAATTGGCTGGCCACGCCCAGCCTGGGCAGGAAGCCAGGAGCATGACATTAACTGGACACTCTAAATTGTCCCGAGCTGTGAATGTGAGTACGGCTGTTTGTCTCGATGTGCCCTGCGATTGGCTGGCAACCAGTTCAGGGTGTAGCCTGCCTCCTGCCCGTTGACAGCTGGGATAGGCTGCAGAACTCCCCGCGACCCTCGTGAGGATAAGCAGCAAAGAAAATCGATGGATGGAAATATGATTTAAGATACTTTTTGAGTTAGAGTGCAGATGAAACGAATGAAACTCGTATCTCAAAGCACCACTGACTATGAAATGGTGTGCATCACCGACGTTTCTCTTCAGATTGTCTTTTTTTTTTCTAACCCTTTTCTGTCTGTAGTCCACTCAACACAATCCGCAAAGTCTCAGAAGGAGGCTCGCATAAAAAGAAAAAGAATATGTGAGCTTGATTGAAATGACTTTAAATTTGACAAAATTACAAGCCACCTGCAATAATAATAAGGCCAGGTGGCGAACAAATTGTTGTCGGGTCCTTTCTTGTTCAAGAGTGGCGAGGTTTGACGTTTATCGCATAAATGATAGGACGTGGCTGGAGCGAGATGTGCCGCCGGATTGTAAAAATGACACTCTCGCCTCACGCTTGGCTGGGATTCAAGCACCGACGCTTTGTCTTGTTTCAGTAGTGGGAAGCTCAACTCGTTGGAAAAACTGCAGGCAACTGATTGCGTCTGTTGTTTAAATACAGGGAGATGGGGTACAGTACTAAAAATTTATAAATGAAAATAACTCATAATGTAAAATAATTAATCAGTCCCAAATTTAAATGGGTGAATAAATTAAAAAAGAATATACATTTCAAACATTTTGCATATATATAAATAATAATTAATCCATTCAGAA